>NC_140950.1:108526993-108631993 GCF_014529385.1 Adiantum capillus-veneris | reverse complement strand
AAACTCCTCTTCGAATAAGTTTGCAATGTAGTTTGGTGACATGTCTCCTTTGCCAATTCTAGCAAACCTTTCACCAAGCTCCATGTTCCTCCTACTTACTTGCAAGGGTAACCCTATAGCCTGTACACAACTCATTCACAACATAGTGAAACAGTTTGTGGCTGACATCCTGAATTACCAAACTATTCACAAAATGTAGCACGGCTTGAAAATGTAGAACGTAGCAAGGGATGCCACCCCAATGTGCAAATCGATCTGTCTGTATCGGGATTTAAACCAAAAACCTCCTTGTTCAGGGTGAAAATTTCCTTCAAGGTCCACACAGGATCGTACAGAAGCTTGATATCACCTCTTTTTGCAAATTCAGAGTAATTCTTTTTGGCTGGTGAGCACGCAACTACACATTTCACAGGAAAATGGAAGTCCTCAACTCGAGAATCACAAAAGTAACAAGGAGTGCTATCGAAGATCCCAGACGCAGAGGATAGAGACATATGACCAGAGACCTCCAACTTGGAGCCACCGTCCAGCCACTTGAAAGAAAAATATGGAAGGGTTTCTCTCTTGAACTTTGCAATGGCATTCTCTTTGTTCTAAGCAACAGTGCGCCAAAGTAAGTACAAAAGAAACCCTGTTTTTCCAATACCCGGGTTGCCCAAGAGAAACGCACCCACTAGCTGGGCTTATCTCACTTTAGAATAACGGGCTAGCCATTCTTTAATGCGGTCTAAGATCAAATTGTAGCAGCTTGTGATATAAATGGAGAGGGATTTTCCTACTGTATACGATCATGCATGTGCAACAGCATCCGCCAAAGGTGTGCCAGCCTGAAAGTGAAGGAACTTGTGGATGAGGACTTTGGAATTACCATCCTATTCAATCTGCTCATCATCATCAATATCCTCAATCTCTTTGAGAAAAGCTTGTTTAGGATCCGCCAAATGCTACCAGGCTTCCACGACTGTCTTCACATCCACCAAATCTGCCATTGTTGTACTAAACTGTCGCACTTGCTGCCACCACCACTCTGCAGGAATGCGCTCCAACATTTTTGATGGCTGTTGCAACATTTTTGATCCAATCAGTAGGCACTTGCTGATACGAATCGTCTGTCTCTCTGTCTAGTGTAGTGCTACCCTCATCGCGTGTGTTGGAGCTGCTCCTGCTTTAAAAGAGGTAATTGTTGATCACGTATGACCTACGAGTATGACTACTAAAGCACATACCAATTGCTTACAGAATTACATTTAACATTTCCTACCTCAATACATCAATCACTCAAAAAAATTCACATCATCCATGTCTGCAGATGCATTGCATAATCTACCATAATTGCAGAGGTAGCAGTCATACACAAAAGGCATCTACACTATACATCCATCATCCAAAGGAGTCTCTCTTTCTCACACACACACACACACACACACCCACACAGCACACAGATCGAGAACCAGGCCATTCGCACATACCTGCTTGAGCACGTGGACTAGGGCGCAATAAAGCTATGGCGACCTTCTGCATCTCGTGAGCGGTCGTGGATTTGAGACAGTGCTTGAAAAAAAAATTCCGCAAGTCGTGAGCGGTCGTGGTTTGAGACAGTGCTCGGGAAAAAACTAGGTTTGAGTCTTTGAGACAGAGTGATGCTAGAGAGAAAATAAAAGAGAGAGAGAATGCTAGAAAAAGAGGATCCTGATGACTTTTTTAAGGTTGGGATTTCTGGCGTAACTAAATGTGCATGGGTAGCAGTGCAAGCATGGGAGGGCCGACGATTGAATACATTAAAATAAAATTAGCTATACTAGCTCGCGTGATCCGCCGCGCTCATTTTTACTCACTTGGACTAATATATATATATATTTATATAAAGGAGGGGGAGCATTTTAGATGGGGCGCTCTCCTTTGAGCAAAAGCTGAGGTGGCAGCAGCCCATGGCCTTCGAATTTCGGCCCCCGACCTTTGAGTCTTTAAAAATTCAGATTTTAATTTAGAAAAAGTCGTGGGATAGCCTGTATTCAAATGCCACTTTTGAATGTTTATAAGAGGAAGAAAATAGAAGGCATTACATATCTTGGATGCGAGGAAAGCCAGGAGAAATAACAGGTTTTCTCTCTCTCTTTCTCTTTCTCTTTCTTCCCCCCCCCCCCCCCCCCAAATCATAGCGTTAAGAGGGAGGTTCTCTCTCTCTCTCTCTCATACAAGCGGTTCTCACTACACGAGTAGCTTCTTACTAAATTATACAAAAGGTATACTTAATTGCAAGGGTAACCCTCTAGCCTGTACACAACTCATTCACAGCATAGTGAAACAGTTTGTGGTTGACATCCTGAATTGCCAAACTATTCACAAAATGTAGCACGGCTTTAAAATCTATGATCTGATCAATTGCTTAATTCAAGATGTCATAGTCGTCTTCTGTCCCAAGAACGTAGCGAGGGATGCCACCCCAATCTGCAAACCGATCTGTCACTATATCGGGATTTAAACAAAAAACCTGCTTGTTCAGGGTGAAATTTCCTTCAAGGTCCACACAGGATCGTACATAAGCTTGATATCACCTCTTTTTGTAAATTCAGAGTAATTCTTTTTGGCTGGTGAGCATGCAACTACACATTTCACAGGAAAATGGAAGTCCTCAACTCGAGAATCAAAAAAGTACCAAGGAGTGCTATCAAAGATCCCGGACGCATAGGACAGAGACATATGATGAGAGACCTCCAGCTTGGAGCCACCGTCCAGCCACTTAAAAGCAAAATATGGAAGGGTTTCGCTCTTGAACTTTGCAATGGCATTATCTTTGTACAAAAGAAACCCTGTTTTTCCAATACCCGGGCTCTTCTCAAGAGAACCACACCCACTGGTTGGACTATTCTCACTTTAGAATAATGGGCCAGCCATTCTTTAATGCGGTCTAAGATCACATTGTAGCAACGTCTGATATAAATGGAGAGGGGCTGTCCTGATGTATACGACCATGCATGTGCAACAACATCCGCCAAAGGTGTGCCAGCCTGAAAGTGAAGAAACTCGTGGACGAGGACTTTGGAATTACCAACCTCTTCAATCTGCTCATCATCATCAATATCCTCAATCTCTTTGAGAAAAGCTTCTTTAGGATCCGCCAGATGTTGCCAGGCTTCCACATCTGTCTTCACATCCACCAAATGTGCCCTTGTTGTACTAAACTGTCGCACTTGCTGCCACCACCACTCTGCAGGACTGTGCTCCAGCATTTTTGATGGTTGTTGCAACATTTTTGATCCGATCAGAAGGCACTTGCTGATACGAATCGTCTGTCTCTCTGTCTGGTGTAGTGCTGCCCTCATCGCGTGTGTTGGAGCTGCTCCTACTTTAAAAGAGGTAACTGTTGAGCAGGTATGACGTACGAGTATGACTACTAAAGCACATACCAATTGCTTACAGAATTACATTTAACATTTCATCAACCATGTCTGCAAAAAGCATTGCATAATCTACCATAGTTACAGAGGTAGCAGTCATGTGCACAGACATACACAAAAGGCATCTACAACATACATCCAGCATTCTCTCTTTCACACACACACACACACACACACACCGCATGTCATGAGCTGTCGTGGAATTGAGACAGTGCTCGAAAAAAACCTTCCACATGTCGTGAGCGGTCGTGGGTTTGAGACAGTACTCGGGAAAAAACTAGGTTTGAGTCTTTGAGAGAGCAAAATTTTAACTTCTCCCCTAATGAGATATTTTAACAAAACTGGGTTTAGTGTAACAAAATTTTAACTTCTCCCCTAATGAGATATTTATGTCTAATGCTCCCTTTAAAACTAAGGGTACTCCTCTTGCTAATCACTACTGGAATGCCTGGTTTAACTATAAGGGTATGGTTAGGGTGAAAGATAAGAAAGAGCTTTTCTATCTGCCTTATGACTCCATTTGGTTTAGCAAGTTTATTCAGCCTATCTCTGACTCCCAACTTCATAGAGGGCACAAGCTGTCTGAGCTGGGATTTTGCAGCTGGAAGGACCTTTGGGTTTCAAATCACTGGGCTAAACAGGATGACATTAGGAATATTGCCAATGTCTCTACTGCTTGTATTGCTCTCCTCCTGGAAAGGATTTCCTCTATTTCCTTTATTTTCCCTTTACTGGTCCCTACCCCCCCACAGCCTATTATTCAACTAGTGTATTGGTATAATAGAACCCTCTTCTGCCTTTTTCTAATCAGAGCAAAGATAACACCAAGCTTGTTTCTTCGCTCAATGAGAAGTGGAAGCTTAGCTGGACTTCTAACCAATGGAGATATAAGCCCATTTGGGCCTTTTCCCCTTTAGCCAAGCACTCCTGCTTTCTTTGGCTCATCCTCCGCAGAGGAATCTGGACCGGTGCTCGTGCTGCCAGAATTGGTAAAGGTAATGGTTTGTGCCCTAGGTGTAAGGTAGACATTGAAGACATTGCTCATATGTTCTTTCATTGCAATTTTAATTCTAAATTCCTGAACGTGGTTTATAATTGTTTTAAAAGTATTCACCCCAATCCCTTCTCCCCTATTGAGATTCTTATAGGGGAATGTATTCACCTTGATCACCCTCTGTGGCATATGATTAGATGTCTACTCCTTCATGAAATCTGGAAAGAAAGAAATGATTTTATTTTTCCTAATGGAGGGAGGACCATATCTGGGCCTTGAAGGCTCACTTTTTTAAAGTTGATGTGCAGGTAATGCGAGAGATGGTGGATGCAGTAGAAGACTAAAAAGGGACCTTCCAAGAGATCAAGCAGGGAAGATGGCAGCTGTGGAAACCTAAGCTTTTGAAGATCTATTCTAGAGAAATGCTCCTTATAGTTGATGGAATCCTAGCCCTCACCTAATTAGAGAGAATGAAAGGCTCACCCCTTTACCTTCAACTGTCTATTTCAGTTATTCCTTTTCAGGAATGTATAACCCTTTTGTTGTTCCCTTCGCAGAGGTGTTGTCTCTGTTGTAACTCCCTTTTTTGTCTTTTAATTTAAATCAAAGCTTCTATTAAAAAAAACACTTTACCTTTAAAAATAAATTTAGGAGGTGACAAAACCTTAAAATTTTGAGGGATTTGAGTGTAAAAACCTACAAATTTACTGAAATTACCTTTAGATAAAGGTTTTCAAAGTTTTGGGAAAAAGGTTTTTTTCGAGCACTGGAACTTTGAGAGAGAGAGAGAGAGAGAGAGAGAGAGAGAGAGAGAGAGAGAGAGAGAGAGAGAGAGAGAGAGATGTTAGAGAAAGAAAATAAAAGAGAGACACAGAGAGAGAGAGAGAGAGAGAGAGAGAGAGAGAGAGAATGCTAGAGAAAGAAGATCGTGATGCCTTTTTTAAGGTTGGGATTCCTGGCGTAACTAGATGTACATGGGAAGCAGTGCAAGCATGGGAGGGCCGATGATTGAATACAGAAAAGTAAAATTATCTATACTAGCTCGCGTGACCCGCCCCGCTCATTTTTACTCACTTGGACTAAATGTATAACCTTGGACAAAAAAACTACACATCTTGAAGAGTTCTTGTGTTTTATATATATATATATATATATATATATATATATATATATATAAAGGAGGGGGAGCATTTTAGATAGGGCGCTCTCCTTTGAGCAAAAGCTGAGGTGGCAGCAGCCCATGGCCTTCGAATTTCGGCCCCCGATCTTTGAGTTTTAAAAAAATCAAATTTTAATCTAGAAAAATTCGTGGGATAGCCCGTATTCAACTGCCACCTTTCAATGTTTATAAGAGGAAGAAAATAGAAGGTGTTACATATCTTGGATGCGAGGAAAGGCAGGAGAAACAACAGGTTCTCTCTCTCTCTCTCTCTCTTTCTTCCCCCCTCCCCCAAATCATAGCGTTAAGAGGGAGGTTCTTTCTCTCTCATACAAGGGGTTCTCACGCACGAGTAGCTTCTCCTTAAAATGCCGAAGCGGAGGTTCTCTCTCTCTCTCTCTCTCTCTCTCTCTCTCTCTCTCTCTCATGCAGTATATACAGGAGAGCAAGGATAGATCAATGTACAATAAGCGGCCAATTTTATAGAAAAAAACTCTGCAAGGTAGTAGCAGCAGGGGGCAGCTTCAAATCATCAAATCAAGGGAGAGAGAGAGAGAGAGAGAGAGAGAGAGAGAGAGAGAGAGAGAGAGAGAGAGAGAGAGAGAGAGAGAGAGAGAGAGAGAGAGAGAGAGATAGAGAGAGAGAGAGAGAGAGAGAGAGAGAACGAGAGAGCGAGTGTGTGTGTGTGCGTGTGTGAGAGAGCGTGGGCCCCGTTTGTGGCCAGCAGTTGGCCCATCTTTGTATTGGTTGGGGTATTCCTCCCAAACTGTGCCATGACTCGTTGGCATTCCGCCAGCAGTCGCAGCCCATATACATTAATAAGCAGCTGGAGGCAAGTTTTAGAGATGATTTGATCAAGTTATTGACAGAGTTTAAGGATGTTTTCGCATGGGAATATGCGAATATGCAGGGATTGGATCCTAAGTTTTATCAGCACACGATCAATCTGAAATCGGATGCGGTGCCAGTGAAGCAGCACTCATACAGAATGAATCCGAATGTGGCAAAGCAAGTTAAGATGGAAATTGATCGCCTGTTGGAAGTGGGTTTTATTACCCCTATTGATAATCCGGAGTGGATTTCTCCAATTGTGGTCATACCAAAGAAAAATAAGCAAATTCGAATTTGTGTGGATTACCGAAAATTGAATGCAGCTACTGTTCCAGATCCTTTTCCTCTTCCATTTTTGGATTCCATTTTGGATGATGTAGCAGGACATGAGATGTATACTTTTTTGGATGGATTTAGTGGATATAATCAAATCCGAATGGCATTGCGGGATCAACCAAAAACAGCTTTTATTACCGCATGGGGAGTATTTGCTTGTACAGTAATGTGGTTTGGATTGCGGAATGCACCTTCCACTTTTCAAAGGGATATGTTTCAAATATTTGGGCCTTATTTGACGGATTTTATGAGGATTTTTCTGGATGATCTCAGTGTCTTTGGAGCACAATTGGAGCATTTGAAACAATTACGGTTATGCTTTATGAAATGCAGAGAGGTGAAATTCAGTTTGAATCCTTTAAAGTGTGCATTTGTTGTCCACAGTGGCAGGTTACTGGGGCATATCATTTCTGAAGATGGTATTTCTGTGGATCCGGATAAAATTGCCGCAATTATGGAAGCGCCTGCACCGCGAAACCAGAAGCAATGTCAGATTTTCCTGGGTCAAGCCCGATGGCATGGGAGGCATTTGCGGTTTGTTGCACATTTGGCAATCCCGATTACTCAGGCAGCTCATGCTATAGATTTTGAATGGACACAGGAATGTGATTTGGCTTTTCAGAGATTAAAACTGCAGCTATCCAAAGCTTCGATTATGCTGGCACCAAATTGGGGTGAGGATTTTCATGTGTTCGTGGATGCTTCAGATCGAGCTATTGGCAGTGTGCTGATGCAAGAACAAAGTCAAGGATGGTTCCGACCTGTCTATTATGCTAGTAGACGATTATCATCCGCAAAAAGAAATTATTCCGTAACTGAAAGGGAATGTTTAGGGATGATTTATTCAGTGAAGAAATTCCGGCACTCTCTGTTGGGCCGACGTTTTTTCTTCCATGTGGACCATTCGGCTCTTTTATACCTGGTAAGGCAATAGAATTTGACGGGAAGATTGGCCAGATGGGTGCTTTTGCTGCAGGAATTTGACTTTGAGGTCCTACATCGGCCAGGGGCCCAGCATGCGGTGGCTGACTACCTATCTAGGTTAGATTCCGGAGAGCCGCCGACGGGTGTAGCTGATGAATTTCTGGATGCGTCTCTGTTTCTAACAGGAGTAGCTACAGAGGATAGCACAGTCCCACAACAGGCGAGGGTTATTCCTAGCATTCCATGGACATGGTATGAGGAGATGTTTCAATTTCTCGACAGTGGCGAAATGCCTTCTTTCTTGTCCAGCCATCAGAGGAAACGTATGACTATCAGAAGCCGGAATTTTGAGATTATTATGGGGAAGCTCTATTATCGTACAGTGGCAGAAGTGTTACTCCGATGTGTGCTACCACAGGAGCAGGTAGCAGTATTAGAGGAAGTCCATACTGGTATTGCGGGAGGTCACTTTGCAGCATTAATCACAGCTCGAAAGGTTCTCCAATCTGGATTATGGTGGCCCACATTGTTTCAGGATGCGAGAAATTATGTGCAACAGTGTGATGTGTGTCAGCGGTTGGGGAAACCTACCGAACGGTCCAGAATGCCTTTTCAACCAGTTCTGCCTTTGGAGCCTTTTCAAAGGTGGGGTTTGGATTTTGTTGGTCCTTTTAAACCAGTGGCAGCTTACATAGGAAATAAGTATATCTTGACAGCCACGGATTACGCTACCAAATGGGTGGAGGCATGGCCTTTGAAAGACAACACTGCAGTTTCTGTGGCAGGATGCTTATATAAGGATATCTTTTCTAGATATGGCTGCCCTATTGAGTTGGTTAGTGACAGGGGAAGTCATTTTTTGAATACGGTGATGGAGAGAATGCTGCGGTTTTATTTTGTATTACATAGAAAATCTTCTCCATATTATCCTCAAGCGAATGGGCAAGCAGAATCAACTAATAAGCAATTGATTCGGATTTTAACAAAGTTGGTGAATATGCATCGGACGGACAGCGATGTGAAACTTCCTTCCGCCTTATGGGCCTATCGGACAGCTTATAAAGTAGCAACAGGATTGAATCCTTTTAAGTTGGCATTTGGCATGGAAGCAATCACTCCGGTGGAGCATGTGATTCCGAGTGTGCGGATGTTGATTGTAGATCGGCTTCTTCCGGAGGATTCTGTGATTTATCGATTGGATGTTTTGCAGGAATTGGATGAAGAGCGGCTGAATAGTTTTGCAGTGCTGCAGGATCTGCAGTCTAGGCGGAAAAAATGGCTAAATCGCCCAAAAGCACGGTAATTTGTTCGGGGACAGCTGGTCCTTGTCTTCAATTCCCGTCTCGGGAAGATGCCGGGGAAGCTTAAATTACGGTGGTCAGGACCATTTTGGATTTTTCAAGCGTGCGGACCCATCTCTTTTTATTTGGCGGATTTAAGGGGGGAGGTTATTTCTGTGCCGGTCAATGGTTTCAGACTGCGCCATTATGTTTCACCTACCACAATTCAGTGCCCCTTTGTTGTGGTACAAGAGCCGGAAGCTGCCCTAATCATGATTGGGGATTCTTTTGCATGAAATCTTGGACAGCGGGGAAGGATCTATGATGGTTGTGACAACGTGGATCGCCCTATTTTGGGAACTCATTGTGGAAAGGTTACTACTGCATGCAGACGATTTTTATTGTGGTTCTCTTGTTTCGTGTGTCGTGCGCTCTTAGTGCTCTACTCTCTGCTCCTTCATCTCATCGCTACCATGACAGCTTTCCTTCTGCAATGTGTCCCTTTCACTCCCGTGCAGCAGCTCGCGCTTCGACGAGTGGACGCATGGCTGCAAGACTTGTGGCTGCGTGTGTTCACCAACCTGGATTGGCAAGGGATCCCTATTCACCTGCAGGCAACAGGTTTGATTGAGCAACTCACTGCTGGCGATATGGTGGTGCTGAATAATCAGCAGATTCCGTTGACAGCAGAAAGGATTTCAAGGTGTTGCTGTTTGCCCAACGATGGCGTGGTGCGCGCCTCTCATGTGATCCCTGCGGCAGATGTAGAGCAAGAATTTGGTTTGAAGGTCAAAGGGGAGTATAAACTGTCAGAATTGTCAGATGTAGCAACCAAGGATGCATATAGGTGGTTTCTCGAGGCCATTTGGCTACAGGCCAAAACTTATACCATTTCGACCCGAGAAAGAAATGTGTTGCATTCGGCCAACTTTGGGCCAGTAGCTTGGGCAGCGGTGGTCAGAGAACGACAGCTGGCGGAATGCCAACGAGTCATGGCACAGTTGGGGAGGAATATCCCAACCAATACAAAGGTGGGCCAACTACTCACATTGATTTTTCCGTTGAGAGAAGTTTTTCCTCTCGCCCTGCGTCCTCTCTGCCACTTTGAAGATGATCGCTTGATGCTCCAAGGAACTACTGCTCCGCTCTCGCAAACACAAAGCTTGGCAGTGCCGGCTGAGAGGGAAACACAGCAGCAGCAGGTGGGCGTTGGGGATTTGCCTGGTCCATCGACAACAGTGGTATCTTCTGGAGCCCAAGAGATGGCCACTGCAGGTGCAGGATTAGCAAGCCGCAAGCGCGGCAGGGAGAAACACCAATTTTCGACACCACCTCTGGCAACTGCATCTCTTGTTTCGGAAGATTCTGCGATGGCTCGCTGGCGTCGCCGAATGCAGGAGAGAGTGAGCAATGCTACTCCTTTGCAAAAAGGCTCTTCTGCGGTTGCGGATGTCTCCGCTCAACCAAAAACTTCGGGCACTACTAATGCGGTTGCCTCGACGGGAGGTACTCTCCCCGCAGCGCTACCCTGGGAGGCTACGGCAGCAGCGACCCCTGCTGACCAATTACAGGCATGCAACACATTTTTGAGCAGACTTGCAGAGTCTATTCGTGCGGCTTGGCCAGCCCCAGCCACAGAGGGACGAGTCAATGAGTTGCAAGCGCAAGTAGCGGCTTCGTAGACTCGCATTGCCGAGTTAACCACTCAGAATGAAGAGTTGATTGTCACAACTCGCCAACAAGGGGCAGAAATTATACAAATGTTAAGAGAGGCTAATGCTAAGTTTGTGGCCTCTATCCAACAGGAACTTCTTCAGGTGAGAACACAACATAGCCTAGCCTCTTACTTAACCTCTCACCCTGGCGATGTAATGATCAACATGGCTGATTTGGATGCATTGGCAGTGGAGATGCAAGAAGATCTCCGAATTTTTTTAGATAATCAATTACAAAGCTGGAGCACACGCTTGGCTGCTGAGGTGAGAGCGCAGCCACCCACTCAGCAGGTTGTGTTGCACCAACCCGAGTCATCCAACACTAATAGAGGTAAGAGTGTTCTTCCCGAGGGTTTTGATGTTGCTGATTGGGCACAAGCTACAGAGGATTGTGCTGAAGCCCAGGCTCATGTATCTCGTTTGCAGAAAATGATTCGTCGATTTCGTAAGGAGCGGCGCAGGGTCTGTTTCTGGGTGGAGACCTTAGCTCATTCTTTTTCTCTCAGTCTACCACCTTGCCCTCCATTTTGGTCTTCTCTTAATAGATACCTTTCTCGCTATTATCCGTTACATACACCTCTTGCTTCTCTGCCACAGCCGCCTCAATCTATCTCTTTGCCAACGCAGTTTATTCCTCGGGCTGCCTGGCCGGAACAAATTGAGATAGATCCACATCTTCTGGATGAGGTCTACCGGGCACATACTGCAGATTTTAGAGGCTTTGGCTATATTGATATTTCCTCTTCACCAGAGCAGGGTGTAGAGCAACCACCAGAATCTTCCAACCGAAGGCGTTGAGTGTGGGTTCGCGCAATCCACCATGCGTGCCAGATGCTACCGCATTAGCCGCACATGCGGTCCTGTAGAGGTCTGGACACTGCGGATTAGGAGTCATGCGATATGCGGTGGCCGTAGCGGCAGTTCTTCACGGGATATCATGGGACAGGAGTGTGTGCACCGTTCCTGATCTTCGCTGGAGCAGCGGTTGTATATGGAGGGGCATACCTGTCTTTTGATGTAACTTAACCAATCTCTATGATATTCATGGCATCTACTGTTGTAACTCTGAGTCTGGGATATACATGAATGAAGCAAGAGGTGTTCTGTGCTTGTGTACTGTGTACTTCCTTCTCTTGTCATTCTATATGTTGATGTTCATATAATGTAGTTGCAGGTAATCATTCCCGTAATGCCTATTGCTCCAGTGTGGGCAATAGTCATTACATTGTGTGTGCTTAAAAGGGTACAACAAAAGTAAAGATTTCAAAGGTAGCTTGAGCTTGAAGAGGGGAAAGGAACGGGGCCATGGAAGGCTTAGAAGTAGAGCCATGGCTATGGAGAGGATGATGTAAAGAAGGGGTAAAAGAAGACGCAACCTGATAAAGCTGGGTGTGCGTGTTTTTTTTTTTGGGGGGGGGGGGGGGGGGGGGAGCGAGAGAAGAGGTGGGGGAAATGTGTGCATGTGTGCGAAAGAGGGGACAGTGTGCATGTGCATGTTGGAGAGGAGAAAATGTGTTTGTTTGTTTGTGGGTGGGTGTGGTATGAAGCAAAAGTGCGTTTGCACTTTTGGAATATCTACTAACATACTATGGCGGACGGGTTGCCATGGACACGTGTCAATTTCTGCGTGAGTTGACAAAAGACAAAAAAAATTAACTGCCAAACTTCGCACTGCGTTGGATGGCGGCTGCAGACCTTTCACTTGCGCAGGGGGCGGCTCTGGCTCTGCAACGCTTTCAAGTACGCATTCAAGTACACCAGGGAACCTCGGACCTACCTCGGTACCTCACCGAATATTCGTTGCCCGCTTGCCCTCCGTGAAGTACAACACACACACACACACACAGAGAGAGAGAGAGAGAGAGAGAGAGAGAGAGAGAGAGAGAGAGAGAGAGAGAGAGAGAGAGAGAGAGAGAGAGAGAGATTGAGATTGAGATTGAGATTGATTGATTTATCGTCCACGTAATTCATATATGACCCATGGGACCGTCGCAAAAGGCATTACATCGACTTGTTGCTTCTGGGTCGGATACATATCAGTTAAGGACTAAGGGTCCAATCATTGGGATAAGGGGAAAAAGGAAACAAGATCTAGGGAGGGTTGGACAGAGCCTTTTTGGGGGCTCAAAATTCTTGAATGATGGCTTTACCACCTCGATAGACTGCCCATTTACCTTGCTTGTGGGCTTCGTGCATTTTCTTGAGCTCGCTCTTTTTTATCTTCAATTGAGTTGTGTTCAACTCCTCGTTGATCCAAATCTTTGTCTCTTTGAGGAGTCGGGCTTGTCCTAGTAATTGCAACTTATCCTCTCTATCTTTGAAAGTAAGAAAGCAGTGTTCGGGTGGTACTTGCCTGTGTGTATCGTTGATCCAAGAAACCTTTTCAGGCTTGATGTTAATTGGTTGAAGGATGTCGTTGAGCTTGGTGATCGCTTCCTCGAGGGTGTCCTCAATGGTACACCATGGCGAGGGGAGCCCACCAATGCGAACCTTGAGGGCATTTTCTTCTTGAAGTTTTTGTTCGCGAAGCTCTGCTGTCACGCATGTTTGAACTTTGGCAAAGGTGATCGATTGGGCTTGAGTGACCTTTGATTCGACTTCTTTTGCTTTGTCGGTGGCAAGCTCGACCATGGAGTCGAAGCGTGCCTCAAGCTTGCCAAGGCGAGCTTTGAGGTCACGGTTCTCCTCCATTACCTGGTCGAGGGCTGCTTGGAGTTGTGCAATCTCTGTGAGCTTGCTTGGGGCTGCAACGATTGTTGCAAAGCTTGGTCGGCTCTTCGTTGCAGGCTTAGGGGTGTTCATTCTGGGAGAGGGTCAGCTACCGTGGGAACAAACCATAGGTAGGGAGTTTGTTGGGTTAGGCTTAGTGCTCTCAAAACAAAAAGCCAGAGGTTCGGGCAGCCGAAATGGTTTCTTGAAGAGGCAGCTCCTACAAGCAAGGCCCTCGTGCAACCGAAAAGATTTCGTGCAGAGGCAGCTCGTGCAGCCAAGCCCGTCGTGCAGGCAAGGCCTTCGTGCAGAAAACTCCGTCGGGGCTGTGAGACTGTCGACCTGCAGCAGGTTTCGGCCAGGGCGAGCTCGAGCTTGTCGGTGCAGGCAAAGCCTGGGCGGCCAGTGCAGCTGGGGCAGGGCTGGGTTATTAACGCCCCCCCACAGGGCAGCCCCTCGCCCAGGGGGAGACTAGGGGACGCTTGCAGAGGGAACGAGAGGCGAGAGCGCTAGGGTTGAGAGAGAGAGAGAGAGAGAGAGAGAGAGAGAGAGAGAGACAGAGAGAGATTGAGATTGATTGATTTATCGTCCACGTAGGTCATATATGACCCATGGGACCGCTTGCCCTCCGTGAAGTACAACACAGAGAGAGAGAGAGAGAGAGAGAGAGAGAGAGAAGGAGACGCACAGGAGCTCGAAGGTCTGTCTCCTACTACCCCCCCCCCCCTCTTTGACACCACTGTCCACGGAGAGCAGTGTCTCTCCTCTCTCGCATGCTGCTTCGTCTTCTCTCTTGCATGCTTCATCTTCGTCTCTGCTGGTGTGAATTGCTTGACAGTAGCACAGTGATTGTTGAATGCAGTTGTGTTGCTTGACAGTGGTACTGTGTGTTTGTCTCCCACGCTGTGAAGTCATAGGCTCCGCGTCACCAAAGAATGCACGTGAGGGTACTGTGTGTGTGTGTGTGTGCGTGAGTGCCTCTGCCCAGTTGTTAGCATCACCCCCTGATGGCAAGGAGTCCCCGTCATTGTCATCGCCATCACCTGGACCCCTTCCTCCTGCGCCTTCGTCTCCTCCACCCCCAATCTCATGCAAAGTCTTGCATGCGACCTTGCCTCGCCATTGCATACATCGAGCTGCCAGTAAACTCGCACCTAATATCTTGCGTACAACCAGCATCAGTTTACGAACTGCAACGACGACGCTTCCACCTACTGTGGTCGCTGAAGTTGCATACGCCCGCTCTTGATGTCGTGGAAGTGCCTGCCGAAGGTGGTGTTGCCATTCCTGCGGCTGACGATACTCCGCCTGCACCTGCCTCAGCCTGCTTCGGCCCCTCCTCCAGCCACCGACAAAACTGACTAGCCGTTGGTCGTCCAAGAGGCTCCGTTTGCTGCTCGCTTGCACCTGCCATCCCTCTAAATCCAGCTTCCATGCAACTCTTTGACTCTCAAATGAACGTTTTAAAGTCACAGTAGTGTATCTGTGTGTGTGTGTGAGAGAGAGAGAGAGAGAGAGACTGCCTTGCCAAGGGTTGCAACTCCTGGTGATTTCTGCTCCGCAAGGTCGAAGGCAGTGGGACTAGAACAAGAGGCGAGGTGATAGTGGTGCAGCCTGCGCGTCAGAGACATGCTCTGAGTAGTCCACTATCTCCGAGAAGGCAGGCAGCATGCACACAAAGAGAAAGGCTCCTCCCCTCGCTCATTAGCCCGCTCCCCACCTAGCGCCCACTTGATCCTCGCGCTGCCATGCACTCGACACCGCAGCAAATCTCTCTCTCTCTCTCTCTCTCTCTCTCTCTCTCTCCACATAAGCAACGTCCGAATGTAACTTGAAAATCTATATTTTTATTGTAGGCAGCACGTATGCAAGCCAAGGAGAGTGGCGTTGTGCTGTGGTGAGGCAGTTCAACCAAGTATCGCAGCGAAGTAAAATGTCTTGGCTAATTTTTACTTCAATTTAATTATTTGATTTGTTGATTATTTGAGAGAGAGAGAGAGAGAGAGAGAGAGAGAGAGAGCTGTCAAGTGACCGGAAATGGTAAGTTAAAATAATGCATAACTATGAATCTGATAACATGTCTGGGTGCTAAAAGACTAGAACCAAAATACTACAAAACTGTGAATCTGATACCATGTCTGGGTGCTAAAAGACTAGAACAAAAATACTACTACTACTAGAATCCATCCTCATTTGCACCCTAGATATCGAGAGTATGGCCCAAATCCTTTGTCGTACTCTCTGCTATGTAGCCCCGCAGCTACATAGCCATCTGGATCTCCATAGCTCCTGTGCTTGATCGAGAGAGATTAAAATGAAATGAAATGTTATATTAATGTCTTCAAACGGCCAAAATGATCTATGAGACCAATTTGCTACAAAATTGTGAATGTTTTAACCTAACCTTGGTAGATTAGGTCAAAAGGCCAAAATAACCTATGAGACCAAACTATTATAAAAAATGTGAAGATAGAGAGAGAGAGAGAACGAAGTCGAATGAAATGAGATGTTAATGTTATATAAACGTCTTCAAAAGGCCAGAATCAACTATGAGTCCAAACTGTTACAAAACTATGAATCTGATACCATGTCTGGGTGCCTAAAGACTAGAACAAAAATACTACGTGTGCAACTAGAATCCATCCTCATTTGCACACTATATATAGAGAGAGTATGGCTCAAATCCTTTGTTGTACTCTCTGCTATGTAGCTGTTGCACTTTTTTTTTTGGCCAAGGGCATCGGGATTTTGATCGAGAAAGAGAGCATCTGCACAAGATCTTGAGCATTTAAAGGAGATTATAATATTGTTTTATTATGAATAATTATGATGATGATCTCATTTGACCTGCCTAGAGAATTGTTTTGACAAATGGGACGTGCTTGGAAATATTGTTATGAGGCCCTCGAGTACGACGACTAAAGATTGAGATCGATCACTGTTAGTGGTTAACCATGGCGGCCGGACGAGAGTTTGAAGAGGATGACTACCATTGACCGTTTATGGCTGCACATTTCATCTATGACTTCACCATACAATGCATATACGAATTGTGTGTGCCTGCGCACGTATTGAGGGTGGGAATGAGACCTTGAAGGGGGTTTTATTGAATGAAAAGTCGGTGTTTTAATATGGTTTTTTTAACATGCTGACGAGAGGGTGCATCGATTGAAGGCGGGGGGTGGCAAAGTCACCATGAGGCGAGCAGGAAGGGGTCGATCAGAGGGGAACCTTTGCTGGATATGTAGAACGAGATGGGAGATCACGAGTGGGACGAAGGGTATAGGCTGGTTGAATAGCGAGGGAAGGAAGAGATGGGGAGACCCGAAAAGAGAGAGACTCTATGCATTAAATCGCCTCAAGGGCTGCATCAGCGAGAGAGAAGAGGGCCATGAAATGCAAGAAAAGAGAGGATTTCCTTTGCTGTGAACGAGTAGGAAAGGAGATTTCAAGGGGCCCGCTCTACTGTGAGCAAGAAGGGCTCTGCTGTGATCGAGAGGAGAGAAAGAATGCTGAACAGCCCTACTTTGAAAAGAGAGAGACTCTATGCATTAAATCGCCTCAAGGGCTGCATCAGCGAGAGAGAAGAGGGCCATGAAATGCAAGAAGAGAGAGGGTTTCCTTTGCTGTGAACGAGTAGGAAAGGAGATTTCAAGGGGCCCGCTCTACTGTGAGCAAGAAGGGCTCTGCTGTGATCGAGAGGAGAGAAAGAATGCTGAACAGCCCTACTTTGAGCCACCATGAAAGACCTGAGGGAGGGCTGCCTGCAAGGTGCAGAGCATGCGGGGATGCCTATAGGTAGCATTATAGAGAGAGAAAGAGGGCTTGCCCCTTCTAGAGAGAGAGAGAGAGAGAGAGAGAGAGAGAGAGAGAGAGATTCTCTCTTGGATGTGCATAGCCAAGGAAGGCAAAAAGAGAGAGAATGAGGGGGGATGTTGAAACTCTGAGGGAGATAGATGAGACGGTGAAAGTAGGCGGCGCACTTCATGGGCACCCTGCACAATCAAAAAGGGGAGAGAAAGAGAGAAGCTAGGAACATAATTTGAGCGAAGGAGAGTATTCCTCCGAGATTGCGACGATAAGCGACATCGTGTTGATGCATGCATGAAGAAAATTTTTGGCAAGATTTAGAGTTGAAGTCTGAGTTGCTGATAAGTCTCTCTACCATATCTTTGTAAACATCAATGAAAATTTGATGATAGTAAAAAACATAAATCACACATTTATGGTGCCTCTTTCTCTGTGTCTCTCTCCCTTTTCATAATAAACACATAAATGTACTCTTCATGATTCTATTCTCGAGTCTGAGCGAGTATGTGTAGCCCGAGCATTGCGTGGGTTAGAGAGAGAGAATTTGATACATGTTTTGGCAGATGATTTAGCCGCACTTACATTGTCTAGGCTCCTTGTTTGGGAGTGAGCGTAGCATATTGCTTGAGCTCTTTTGTTTGCTAGGTTTTTCTTGGTCTTGGTCTGCTCCATGGCCTGGCCATAGAAAAATATCCATCAGTAGCCCCATAGCTTCATAGCCGTCTGGATCTCCATAGCTCCTGTGCTTCACCGAGATAGAAATGAAATGTTATATTAATGTCTTCAAAAGGCCAAAATGATCTATGAGACCAATTTGTCACAAAATTGTGAATGTGTTGACCAAAACTTAGGTAAATTAGGCCAAAATAACCGATGAGACCAAATACTACTACTACTACTACTATCCATCTTCATTTGCACTCTAAATATCGAGAGAGTATGTTTCAAATCCTTTGTTGTACTCTCTGCTATGTAGCCCCATAGCTACATAGCCGTTTGGATCTCCATAGCTCCTGTGCTTGATCGAGGGAGAAATAAAATGAAATGAAATTCTATATTAATGTCTTCAAAAGGCCAAAATGATCTATGAGACCAATTTGTTACAAAATTGTGAATGTTTTGACCTAAACTTAGGTAAATTAGGTCAAAAGCCCAAAATAACCTATGACACCAAACTCTTACAAAAAATGTGAAGAGAGAGAGACAGAGAGAGAGAGAGAGAGAGAGAGAGAGAGAGAGAGAGAGAGAGAGAGAGAACTAAGTTGAATGAAATGAGATCTTATATGAACGTCTTGAAAAGGCCAAAATCAATCATGAGTCCAAACTATTACGTCAAAACTATGAATCTAATACCATGTCTGGGTGCTAAAAGACTAGAACAAAAATACTACTACTACTATTAGAATCCATCCTAATTTGCACTCTAGATATCGAGAGAGTATGGCTCACATCCTCTGTTGTACTCTCTGCTATGTAGCCCCATAGCTACATAGCCATTTGGATCTCCATAACTCCTATGCTTGATCGAGAGAGAAATAAAATGTTATATTAATGTCTTCAAAAGGCCAAAATGATCTATGAGACCAATTTGTTACGAAATTGTGAATGTTTTGTTACAAAAATGTGAATCTGATACCATGTCTAGGTGCTAAAAGACTAGAAAATACTACTACCACTACTAGAATCCATCCTCATTTGCACTCTAGATATCGAGAGAGTAAGGCATAAAAAGTTCTACTAATGTTTCCAAAGGGCCAAAATGATCTATGAGACCAATTTGTTACAAAATTGTGAATGTTTTGACCTAAATTTAGGTAAATTAGGTTACAGTAACGTCTTCAAAAGGCCAAAATCAACTATGAGTCCAAACTGTTACAAAACTGTGAATCTGATACCATGTGTGGGTGCTAAAAGACTAGAACAAAAATACTACTACTAGAATCCATCCTCATTTGCACTCTAGATATCAAGAGAGTATGGATCAAATCCTCTGTTGTACTCTCTGCTATGTAGCCCCGTAGCTACATAGCCGTCTGGATCTCCATAGCTCCTGTGCTTGATCGAGAGAGAAATAAAATGGAAGGAAATGTTATATTAACGTCTTCAGAAAGGCCAAAATGACCTATGGGACCAGAGGGTTACAATGTGTTGAATCAGAGTAACAAAATGAAATGACAAAATGATAAAATGATAAGATAAATGTACTATGGGATCCTAAACTGATAGGCGTGAACTAAGGCGAGAGAGAGAGAGAGAGAGAGAGAGAGAGAGAGAGAGAGAGAGAGAGAGAGAGAGGGGGGGGGGGGGGGGGGGGGGGAGAAAACACACACAAACACACATAGAGAGACAAAGAGTTGAAAATGAACTGAGTTTGAAGGGTACTTACACACATACACGCGTGCATGCTACACAACCACACACAAACAGAGAGAGAGAGAGAGAGAGAGAGAGAGAGAGAGAGAGAGAGAGAGAGAGAGAGAGAGAGGAAAAAGACCAAAGTGAATAAAATTAAAGATAAGCGAGAGAGAGGGAGGGAGATACATAGAGAGAGTTAAATGTGAGTAACATTTCCATCCAAAGATGTAGATTTTCATGTCATAGAGAGGGTTTCCAAAGATCTCGGGCTTGATGTAAATTCCTAGAGCAATTCCAATAGACCTTAGAGATTCTTGAGTAGTCTCGAAAATCAAGGCATAATACTCAAAAGGCAATCCCAAGAGAGCCTTCATACTAGACCAAGATGGTATCTTTGTCTTCACCCTAATAAGGAAGAGTTTTTTAGGGTCCTGTCTATAAAAGTATTAACACTAGGTTGGTAACCTAACAGAACATAAAAGTGTCCTTTCAGGGTTTTGAAAAAAACCTCCAAAACCATAGTAGATCCACTCATTTTTTAAAATCCTTTCATGAGGTTATAGTTCAAGGCCTACTACACATGTAAAAAATAAGAAACTTGTAAAATTTCTCATCTTTTGGTCACATGCACCAAGCCTCCAAAGTTGATGGACCAATACATTTTCATCAAAACAGTCATTTCTTACGTTTTGTTGCATAAAAATAAGATTAGGGATTTTTGTAGGACTTGAGACAAATTCCCTAGTTAACTTCAATGGGTTAGTGACCAGAAAATATGATTGCTTCTCACTCACTATTTTTTGTTTTGCCAAAAGAAATGGGTACAAAAAAGTTGAATTTTTACCATTCTACAAACCTATCATCAAAGTTTCTATAGCCACGCTCAATACAAATAATATATGCATGTTTTCTTAGTTCCCTGTTGTTATTTAGGTTCATAAGGAGCCATGGAGCATGTCAAAAGAATATTACATCTCTTACCAAGGGGAATCTTGGGGACAAAGATGAAGTGCTAAATACAGCAAACATGAAAAATCTGGGTTCAACATTATGAGTTGTAGAATCCCATTGAAACTATTCAATATCTAGCCAAATTTGATCCTTATGACTAGATATGGTTACTACCTACAAAATGCATGTAGTTGTCACAAGAAACTAACAATATTGAAAAAGCTATACTTGATATACTAGAATGTTTCGTTTTCTTCTATAATTGAAAAAATCAATCATCGTTGTCTACTATGCAAAATAGGGTATTAGGTGCCCCAAAACTGAAGGAATATTAGCTTTACGTTACAATATGCGACATAGAAAATCAAAACTGCATTTGGATATCATGAAAGCCACCAAAAAAATCATAGAAGAGCTAAAATTGGCTAAAAAACAGGATTTGATAATTTTTGTAATTTGGTCATAACTTACAACTTTAACATTTATTTCTCCCCAGAAGCATCAGGACGTGTTGAGGATTACTAAAGATAGTTCTCTAGCATTATAGACCTCACAAACATGAATTCTAGAGTGGTATAGTTGCAAAAACTTGAAACAATCCAAAAACAGGACCCGTTTTTTCACACAGTTTAGTTTGTGAAATGTTGTGCAAGGACAAGGTTAAAGATGGAATTGATATTCCAAAAAAATGTCGAGTTTTTTTCAGCTCATGAGACAACTTTCTAGATAGATAGCACCTCAAAATCCATTTTGAAACTCTTGACATAATTCAAGGAAAATGGTCACTTAACAGGACATAAAAGTGTCCCAGGACATAAAAGTGTCCCATTACCAACCTAGTGTTAAAGGTTCTATTTAATGATAGGCCCTCCAAATCTACCTATGCTATTCCAATGATAGTTAACATAACCAGTTTGTCACTCTCATACGAATAGTTTCAAAAGATCCCAAGGATATTATATGTGCCCTATTGTAAGAAATTCAAGATGGAATTTGGACAATCAACATCTTCTTCTTAACAATAAGATAAAACACCTGATTGTTCTATACATCATGCCGATTTTGATAATTGTAGGAGGAGATGATGTCCCAAAGAGGCAAGGACTGATATATTTTCCATATGATGTGAGGGCTTCTCTCCTAATGCATTTACATATGCATTACAGTTCAAAATAATCCATAGTTTGATCACCAAAAGGTGACCACATGGATAGAAGATCACATGAAACCATTGTAGATTTCAAGAAGGGTTGTATAGAGAGACTAACACGTGTGGTTGCATACATAAGAGAGAAACTTTCCAAAATTGAGGATTCTCAAAAGATGATATTGGCATCTATTGAGAATCTTCGAAAAGAGACTTTGTGGAGTCAACGTGAATCAAAAGGACGAATGCAAGACAATAATCTATGACAAATCGTGCCAGGATTGAGAAATATCTTCAACAAGCTCGGTGTTTGTCCATCCGCTTTGAATATCCAACGTCTCTCCTTTTACAACACAAGCCTATGGCACCAGTTCTATCCAAAAAGTGTGTGTTGCACAACTTAGGAAGCTTAGATTATGTTTTCTCCAAATGTGGAGCAAAGGCCTGGAAGGAAGAAGGAAAGACTATCCAAACATTTGTGGGTAAATATTGTTGCTCTGATGGAAAAGTCCAATTACTTCCTTTGAATGAGCCACCAAATGAATTGAAAGATTTGATGAGCTCAACCACAACAAGAAGTAGACAGTTCTTACAAAACATTCGAGGATATAATAATGCATTGGCATTTGTGTCTCTTGGTGCCCATATCGATGAGACTAATAATTATGGTGGGAGAGGTGTATACACTTTTAAGGTTCACAGTTCTGTCTATCATAGCATTGGTTCTTTAGCGCCAGCCACCGAAGGACAAAATGAAGTCCCGCGCTTTGCACAATTATATTTTTTTGATAGCGAACATGAGTTGAGTAACAGATTGCATCATGTTTCAAATTTAGATCGTAGTATTCTAGAGTGTTTACAAGTGATGATGCATAGAGTAAATCCTTATGCAAATGCTCTACGATCTGCTGCTTCTTTTTCTGGTGATGCTATTGTACCCAATATGAGGATGGTTATAATTGGGTAGCATCGTTGTGATGGTTGGCAATATCTTGCTCCAAGGGATACTGAAGTTGCTGCAATTATGCCAGGACAAGGAGATGATAGAAATACTGGCTATCGCAACATTGTACTGAATTTTCGACACGGGGGTTTGAAAAGAATCTCCAGCATGCATCGAGCTTACATGTCCTTATTGTATGCTTTATTATTTCCAAGTGGAGAGGATGGGTGGCATCTTTATTTACAGACTACCGATGGAAAAAAATTGAGTCAAAAGCAATATTATGTCTTTCGCTTACAAATAAGAGATGATACTGTGGAGTGTCTTCTTCGAGGAGGTAGGCTATTACAATAGTATGTCGTGGATGCTTATAGTAATCTAGAGGAGTCATGGCTTTTGTGGATGCGAATTGAAATAACCAAAAAACACTTCATGGTGAAGTGTACCAAGGATTGGTTGACATGATTGAGGCTAGAGATGGTTTAGAGAGGGCTGAAGGTCAAAATGTTGGTCGTAGAATTGTTTTGCCTTCGTCTTTTGTTGGAGGTCCAAGATATATGTGCCAACTATTTCAAGATGCAATGGCAATTTTTCGTAGTAGGGGGAAACTAGAACTCTTCATCACATTCACATGTAATCCACGATGGAAGGAAATAGATGATGCATTACTACCTGGACAAAGTGTTGTTGATCGTCCTGATGTGACTATACGAGTGTTTTATCAGAAGTTCCAAAATATGATGCATTTACTTATCAAGCAAGCCGTATTTGGGGAGGTGATTGGACATATTTGAGTGATTGAGTTTCAGAAGAGAGGTCTTCCTCATGCACATATATTATTGATACTTGCATCCGAATATAAACCCATAGATACATTACACTATGACAAGTTGGTTTGTGCAGAGCTCCCTGACAAGAATGTGTTTACAGAATTATTTGATGTAGTGAGTCGTTGTAATGTTCATGGGCCATGTGGTCCTTTAAACCCACGCTCTCCATGTATGGTTGATGGTAAGTGTAGATTCAAGTTTCCACGAACATTTTCTACGTCTACAAATGTAAACGAAAGTGGATATCCTGTGTATATGAGAAGAGATGATGGAAGGTTTGTTACGTTTAAAAATTATAATTTAGATAATCGTTGGGTTGTTCCTTACAGCCCTCTCTTATCACTAAGATACCAAGCCCATATTAATGTGGAGATTTGCTCAACTATCACTGCCGTGAAATATCTTTATAAGTATGTCTACAAGGGACATGATCGAACCACTGTTGTCCTTCAAGATAGTGAAGGAGCTACTGATGAGATCAAGAGTTATCTCAATGCACGTTATGTTTCTGCATCTGAGGCTATGTGGAGAATATTTGGCTTCGACATGCATAGTGAAAGGCCAACTATTCAACAATTGCAAGTACACCTTCCATTGCACAATATGGTTACATTTCAAGATGGTGATGATGTATCACATTTGCTAGATAATGAGCAAAATAAAAAAACTACCTTGACAGAATGCTTTGTTGCAAATCAAAACTATCCTGAAGCAAATAGCTTCACATATAATGACTTTCCAAATGGTTGGGTATGGAATAAAATTCGAAAGGCATGGTCTCCACGACAACAGGGTGTTTCTATTGGAAGAATGTATAATATTGTCCCTACTGCTGGTGAGGTTTATTACCTTCGAATGCTTCTCAATATTTGCAAGGGATGTAAGTGTTTTGAAGACTTGTGTATGTATGATGGTCACATCTATGATACATACAAGGAGGCATTTATAGCTAGAGGATTATTGCAAGATGATGAAGAATGGTCAATTTGCCTCCAAGAGGCATCTTTTTTTCAAGATGGAATGCAGTTGAGACAACTGTTTGCAATCATATAGTCTTTTGTGAGCCACTTCATCCGGCTGCTCTTTGGGACAGGTTTTGTACTGAATTTTGTGAGGACTATGTTTATGCCCTAAGGATGCATATTTCATATGCAAGTGTGCGATTTGATGTGGAAAAAAATCAAGCTTTGCTTCATATAGAATGATTTTTGCAACAACATGGCAAGAGGCTTTGCGATTATATGTTGCCTGCAATAGACTCAACATTGGTATCCTTAAGTGAAAATGGTGCTATGGCTGAAGAAAAAATGTTCAATGTTGATGAACAGTGTACTATAGCAGATTGTATGGAAACTTCCTTAAATGAGGATCAGCGAGATGCTTATCACCAAGTGCTACAAGCTGTGGACACACATTCAGGGAAGGTATTTTTCCTAGATGGTCCTGGTGGCTCAGGAAAAACTTACTTATATAATGCACTTCTTTCACGAGTGCGAGGAAGTTGTAGAGTTGCTCTTGCATGTGCATCCTCGGGTATTGCAGCTTTGCTTTTGAGTAATGGAAGAACTGCTCATTCTAGGTTTAAGATACCTTTGGAGCTTCACTCTGAAGCAACTTGCAATGTAAAGGTAAATAGTCAACTTGCAGAACTTCTAAGGAATGCAGCTTTAATTATATGGGATGAAGCTCCCATGACACATCGCTATGCGTTTGAAGTAGTGGTTAGAACTTTAAGAGATATTATGCAATGAGATACTTTGTTTGGTGGAAAAGTCATTACAAAGACTCACTACATCAAATAATTCTGGAAAACACTCGTATAGTCACATCAGGACGATCAACAGCACTTTGTCCAGGTAGTAATGCATCATCTATTTCCTTCCATCGTGGATTACATGTGAATGTGATGAAGAGATCCGGTTTCCCCCTACTACGAACAATTGACATTGCATCTTGAAATAGTTGGCACATATATCTTGGACCTCCAACAAAAGACGAAGGCAAAACAATTCTACGGCCAACATTTTGACCTCCAGCCCTCTCTAAGCCATCTCTAGCCTCAATCATGTCAACCAATCCTTGGTACACTTCATTACGAAGTGTTTTTTGGTTATTTCGCATCCACAAAAGCCATGACTCCTCTAGAGTACTATAAGCATCCACGATATACTATTGTAATAGCCTACCTCCTCAAAGAAGACACTCCACAGTATCATCTCTTATTTGTAAGCAAAAGACATAATATTTCTTTTGACTCATTTTTTTTCCATCGGTAGTCTGTAAATAAAGATTCCACCCATCCTCTCCACTTGGAAATAATAAAACATACAATAAGGACATGTAAGCTCGATGCATGCTGGAGATTCTTTTCAAACTCCCGTGTCAAAAATTCAGTACAATGTCGTGATAGCCAATATTTCTATCATCTCCTTGTCCTGGCATAATTGCAGCAACTTCAGAACCCCTTGGAGCAAGATATTGCCAACCATCTCAACGATGCTCCGCAATAACCATCCTCATATTGGGTACAATAGCATCACCAGACAAAGAAGCAGCAGATTGTAGAGCATTTGCATAAGGATTTACTCTATGCATCATCACTTGTAAAAACTCTAGAATACTACGATCTAAATTTGAAGCATGATGCAATCTGTTACTCAACTCATGTTCGGTATAAAAAATATATAATTGTGCAAAGCGTGGGACTTCATTTTGTCCTTCGGCTGGCGCTAAAGAACCAATGATATGATAGACAGAACCGTGAACCTTAAAAGTGTATACACCTCTCCCACCATAATTATTAGTCTCATCGATATGGGCACCAAGAGACACAAATGCCAATGCATTATTATATCCTCGAATGTTTTGTAAGAACTGTCTATTTCTTGTTGTGGTTGAGCTCATCAAATCTTTCAATTCATTTTGTGGCTCATTCAAAGGAAGTAATTGGACTTTTCCATCAGAGCAACAATATTTACCCACAAATGTTTGGATAGTCTTTCCTTCGTCCTTCCAGGCCTTTGCTCCACATTTAGAGCAAACATAATCTAAGCTTCCTAAGTTGTGCAACACACACTTTTTGGATAGAACTGGTGCCATAGACTTGTGATGTAAAAGGAGAGACGTTGGATATTCAAAGCCGATGGACAAATTGTGCTTTTCTACTTTAGAATAGTTTCCCTCTACTAAGTTCATTGTTGTCCTAACATTCATGGCTTTAGAGTTTCCTTCATGTACATCATGCATGCTCTGCCTTTCATTGCACTCCAATAAAGTTCCAATAGTACTTTGTAGTGAATGCGTTGTTCTCTCTCGTGCTATTTGGCACCTCGCCTTTCGCGAATCATCACACAGTCGACTACGTCATGCATGACCAGGTGATAATATACGTTGTCCAGATACCATCTATGAAATCAGGTGCAAATAGATCTCATATAAATACAATATACCTGATATAATTTGGATCTGTCACTAAAAGAACATTTTTATGCTTAATAAAAATCAATATAAACTGGGACATCTAATAATATCCTCTAACCTAAATACATTTGACACATTGATAGTGACTCAATTAAAAAGTACAATTTGATGAAGCTACAACATAACATTACATATTTCTACCATAAGTAGGACTAAATGCATTTGACACAACGGCTTGACTTAATTAAAAAGAACAGTTTGATGAAGATACATCAAAACATTACATACTTCTACCATTAGTAGGATTAGGTCGTTGAGAAACTTAACACTGCTTTGGTCGAACTAATCTAGCCAAAGCACTTAATTTATTTGAGGTAGCTCGGATATCTGAAAGTCTTGAACCTTGAACCTTTGTCAAAGCACCGAGCTTGTTGACGATACTTCTCAATCCCTGCACGATTTGTCATAGATTATTGTTTTGCATTCCTCCTTTTGATTCACGTTGACTCCGCAAAGCCTCTTTTCGAAGATTCTCAATAGATGCCAATATCATCTTTTGAGAATCCTCAATTTTGGAAAGTTTCTCTCTCATGTATGCCTCACTGTTTGCGGGTCGCCACGACGGACGTCCATAGCATAGCTCTCAAGCATCAACATATTTATCAATACAGGGGAAGCGACTCGGATGAGGCATGGAAACTCACTAGGGTGTCATTCCTAGTGAAGTGAACTCGATGAGATGCAACTACTAACTCTACAAGAAAATCAAACGTATTACCGCCAAGTAATCTGCCTATGTCCTTTTACACAGCTCTACAGTCATCATGCTCGTTTACCATGCAAATCATATCGAAATCGCACGAAACTTGAAGGGAAGCTACAGGGGATTATCACGAACATATCCTATCACTGTCACAGCATTCTGGAGAGGTACAATGATCGCGATCGTTTGTCCCAAAGTCAACAAAAACAGTGAACAGGTGATCCTAATGGGTCGTTTTAGTGTCCCTAAAGCCCCTCCTAGGGTCAAAACAACATAAAACACGCATGTAGACACTCAAAACAGCGATTTAAGGCCTCAAACTCGTAGTTAAAAACCTACACCGAATCTTGAATGATTACACTTGAATGGAAGAGCAAGATGAGAGGAACACAATGTAATAAATGAATCTGAATTTGAATGACCATAGCTGCAATGGCGAAGATTACAAGTTTGAACAAGAAGGAGCTCTCAAACATACACTGTCTTCTCAGTTTTCCATCAAAAAAGATTATCCTTCAACTTACAAAAATGACTTAGGTGTTCACAAATGGTTTGTTCGGCCAAAAGCTCTTAAACTTCTAACTGACTCTCTAATATACAATTGCACCCAGAAGAATAATCATAAATCCTTTGACAAATTCTCAGCTTAGAGATGCTTCCTTACAAAAGAATTTTACAATAATTTCTCAGAAAAATATGATCCTTCTCTGGAAACGGCCGCTTGTTGCTTCGTCCGCCAAACACTGCCAAACACTCCCCCCCTTCCTTATCCTTGCACGCCCTCGTGCATGTTCAATGCTTTGGCCGTTGATGTGGCTCCAATGAAGCAAGTGTCACTGAAAAACTTCTTGTTCGCAGGACGGCTTCCAGGGCTTCTTGATGCTGTCTGAATGGATTTTCAGATAACGTGTGTTGGTATGCTACGTACCTTGCCTTGAGGTCCTTCGCCATAGGATGGAAAATTCTTTAATCAATTTCGAAGAATCCTGTGATGAGGGTAGGTACATTAGCCTGGAGTACATGGCCATCAATATGTGTCATGGCGGTGAATCCTGTAGATTCCAGCAGATGCCTTTGTGTCCTTCCAAGAACAGATTCCACGGATGATCGTCGCCTTCAGTGTCTTTAAACACCTGGATGCAGGTGACGATCATCCGGGCTATCTTTACCAGCGAGCTGTATATAGATATAGGGAGTTATGTTGAGCTATGCGAGCATGAGAGAGAGACCTCTTAAATCCATAAACATTGTATTTGAACAATTTTGCTCCATTTTATAATATATATTGTATTCATGTGGCTTTTTGTCCATTCTTGTCTATATGCTATACTTGAGAAATTTAAATTCTTTTTAATCGGTAGGTACTCATGGCCAAATCCTTCCACCTGCTCTTCTGGTTGTAAGTATGCCAGGGTTGCTGACTCCATTATCTTTCTTTCATAGAGCATGTATTCCTTTGCTGGCCCCTCTAGCATGTCCTGAATGCTCTCATTGAGCTCATCTCTTATATCCAGATTTGGCCCTTCAAACTCATGCTCCTGTTGCCCTTGGTGTGATGTTCGAGGCAAATTTGGCACTTGTTGTCCGGGAAGCAGTTGTGGTTGACTCTGGGCTTTGTCTGCTTTGATTTGTTGTTGAAAAAGAAGATCTTCTTTTTCCTTTAGCAGCATGTCACCGATCGGCTTCTGAATCTGTAGTTATGCGCTTGCTTGAGCTAGTTGCTGCTCCATTTCTTTTAGCTTTAGCTCATATATTTGCCGCCGTCTCGGCCACCATTCCTGATACGAGTAGCTGTCTTTGAAGCTTTTCTTGCTCTAGCTCCGCTTTTAGTGCCGCTATAGTGTTCACTGCTGTGGCATCGTCAGATGTGGAGACCAATGCCCCAGCACGTTCTTGATTCGCCATCAAAGTCGTCAAGGTGCCTTTGAGAGTATTGTATGAACTGTAAGTCTCTGAAATCTTGCACTTTCGTAGGCAAGATTCTCCGTTGCTTTCTGTACTCTTGCCGTCAATTCTTGGCACTCCTTTTCCTTGGCGGTCAAGTCTGTCCTGACGTCCACCAAGTCTTTGATCAGAGCCTGAGCCTGCTGTCGCTCAAGGTCTCTTTCCTCCGTTGTGCGTTCTAGTTGCGCCCTCACGCTTTCTAGCTCCTCTTGCCCAGATGCTTGCTTTTGTTGGGCCTCCTGTACCTGCCTTTCCTTTTCACTCAGCACCACGTGATGACACTGGAATTGCCGTTCTAATTCTTTTAGAGTTTGCTTGTAATAAAAACCAGCCACTGCCTGGTAGGCTTCGTGGTATCCGATTGCTTCTGTAGGAGGTATAAACTCCTTTTGCGAGGTTGAAGGGGGAGGAGTTGGTTGTTTTTTGTTCGATGGAGAAGGGGGAGGAGGAGGAGATTTTGGCGAGGGAGGAGGCGATTTTTTAGGCAAGGGAGGAGGTGATTTGGGCGAGGGAGGAGGTGGGCTTGATTCTTCTCGTACATGCCTCTTTTTGGAAGTCTCTTCCCCTTGTTGCGAAGCAGATGTTTCCGCTTTTCTTTTCTTTAGAATCCTGATGATTCTTTGGTGGGTGAGATCCACCGCCCTTCGCGCTTCCACATTCCTTTCTCTTTGGATCTTCTTTAGCTGTTCTGCCTGGTTTGTTTCATCAGCCGCGTCCTTCTCCTTCGTTCCTTCAGTGGACTGCGAAGAAATGTCCACTTCCGCGGCTTTTTGCTCTGCTTCTAACCTTTTCTTCTCCGCACGTATGCGAAAGTTGCATTTTCTATTCTTTCTTGCCTTTCCCTTTCGAATCTTCTTTTTTGTGTCTGTTGTGTTGCAGCCTCTCTAGCCTGTCTATCAGCCCGTAACTTGGTTCTTCTTTCCTCGACCCTTTTTTGAGATTCCGCATATGCTTTTTGCAAGTTCGAATGCGGTACTGCACTTCTCTCCCTTCTTTTTCTCTCGAGCGGCTTTGTGGAGTCTTTCTCCTCACTTTCTTCAAACTCTGATGGCCCTTTGTCTTTCGACTCTTGAGATTTTCCTTCATCATCTGTCTCCGTTTTTTCTTCATCACTTGAGCTTTTGTTGGTGGCCTTTGCTGAGCGCGATGATGTTGCGCCAGGGGTAGTCCTTACGGAGTGAGAAACCAGCTTTGCTTTCTGGATCAGGGGCATTTGAGAACTGGCTATTGGCAAATCTTCAATCATTCCCAAAGCCTGGTATGCTATTCTGGTTAGCATCGGCCCTGCGTTCATGTAGCTTTTGTTTTTTGCCAAGTTTTCCAAAATGTAAGAACCGTAGTCGCAGCGAATGGTTCTATTTTTGGCTGTCGCTAGAGCCATGACCACGGCAATGTGTAGGATTGGCTCGGTGTAGCGAGGAGGCTTTTGTACTCTGAAATGCTGAGAGATCAATCTCATTGGCAATTCCAGCTCTCTGTATATCATGTCACTGTATTTGTATCTGTTTCCCTTTGCTTTGACGAATGCTTTCTCATTATCCAGTGACTTTGTGTTTGCCAGGAAATCGTGTTGCCCTGGGAGGAAATGCAAAGCTTCGTTGATGATTTCTTTCGTGATCTTTACTTTCACCTTCGCTCCATCCTTGTCCGTGAGCATTGCCTGCCCTTCATATTGAATCGAGCACATGAGCTCGTGGGCCCTCATGTAATCTGTTCCCCATGGCTGTAATCTGAAAAATTGCTCCAAGTGTACACCTCGCACTACCTCTATTACCTCCGGCCTTTGGTGGAGATTCCATATCTCCCGTGGCATGATAGTTGTCTTTACCATGTCACCATCAGCATCCTTAAACTTCTGAGAGCGGATTTTTTGAGATATGGCTCAACTCAAGACTCCCACCAGACAACCACTCCGTGAGACCCTACACACACGTATTTCTTAGGGGCACCACCCTCTTTTATGGAGAAATAAGGAAACCAAAACAAACCATATACAACACACACACACCTTCCTTATGTGCTTAGACACAAAATGCCCTTCAACCATTCAACACACACTCCTTAAGCAATCCCTTTGAACACTGCACCAACTCACATGCAAAGATTGACCTTCACCATATTAGTGCTCATATACTTCTAAGAAAAGCAAGCACAAAACCTCAAAACTCAAAACACCATAATGCACAAATACTTGACAACTCCTTTCCTTTCCCAAAAGAAGAGACTACTTACACACATAAGGCGGCATGCATAGAGAGCTCTTCTCCATCTATGCAGCCCCAAGACTTACTTACACACAACATAAGGAGAGAAGCCAAGAAAATAGACACCATGGTGCACAAAAAACTTTCTCAACAAACAAACAACCCAATGAGCACAAAATATGAGAATATGCTTACCAATTTTACATGCGTTTAGAGCAAAAGTGTGACGACGACACCCCAATTGCAACAATTTGTTGATCAAACCATGAGATAGATCATTGAACTTGATATCCTTGCTCTCATATAGAATCTACAATCCTTATTTAGGGATGAGTATGATAAGAGAAATGTTTGCAAGAGAATGGTAGCAATAGCATATTGATGCTCTCTCTATGGTGCCGCTTATGATAGCGAGCTTAGGAAATGGATAGGGAGACAAGAGGAGAGAGAGATTAGGGCTTCCCTAACCTTAGGGGAGCTTATTTGCAGCAATAGAGTAGGTGTGTGTATTTTTGTGCTTGCCAAAGGGCCTTTTTATAGCTATACAAGACCTTGGGTTAGGTTAAACTTGACTAGGGTAGGTAATTAACCATAGTTAGGTTCCCTTTTGACCATTCCTTCAATTATGAAAATAAGGGACTTATTTTTTCATTAAAAATAGTATTTTAGGTCGTGGAGGCTCCATAAGGGTTGATAATGTATGTGGGCCCCACCATGATGTCCCTCCAGTGGCTCCTGCAGAGTGTCCACATCCTGTTTGTTGTGTCTCTGGAAGCATCTTGAGCCGACCCCTCCACATGCAAGTGGTTTTTAACTCCCCATTGGTATTTTAGAATGTTGGAGAAGTCAAGAAAAATTTTCACCTTTGTGGTTTACCTGATTGTAACTTTGACCTGCAGTAACAGTGTCCGTAGCACCTTGTTTTCACCATAAGTTTCAGCCTGTAACTCAGAATTGGGTGCTGTAAAAGGCAAAGTTGACCTTCTCAAAGTGTTCCAGCTGATTTTGGAGTGTTTCTCAAGTATACCCACGAGCTAAGGCATTCAAGATGCATCCAAAACACCTTTTGAACCAAGTCTCCTTGTAGGGGGCCCTTTAGCATGCATCCAAGGTGTAGCATGCTTTTTTCAAAAGGGAATCCACCTTAAACAAATGAGGTAGGCTCCAATAAAGTTTGATTTATTGGGGATATACATTATATTTAAGATTTGTTGACCAACAAAAGTAAATGATCCAAGACTTGGGTCACATAGTGGTGGGGAAGGGAAGGCCTACAAGGTTAACCCTACCCTTGAGAGAAGATGGGTAATATAAGTGCCCATAAATTATTTATTTACAAATTATGGGATGTAGATAGCTATTTAAATTAGTGAAGGTAATTAGTTAAAAGAATATACAGTAAAAAAACTAGGAGAGTAGAATTAAGTTTACTATTTACATTTAGCATGAAGAGAGAAATATGATGTAAATGCATAAAGATCTAAGAAGGGTAAGCTGTTTGTATGGAAAAAGGCTATTACGGAAAGAGAGAATGAACACTAGGTTAAAACTTTGATAAAAAATATATACATTTGAGTAGAAATATAGTGCAAATGCAAGGTTACCATTTAACGCTACACATATTAGCCCTCCCCCTTCATCTAGGATCATTCATGCTCTTAGATGAAACAAAAGAGTTTTTTCCTTTTTCTTTTCTTTTTTTCTTTTTTTTTCTTTTTTTCTTATTTTTCTAAAAAAAGGAGGAGTGACATACACTCTTTTACTCCATTAGACCTGCTTTTTATTACCTCAATCCCATAAATCGGATATGGGAGGGTTGCCTTGGGTATGTTGAGATTCCAAGGCTGGTTCTTCTTTGCACATCAAAGCTTTAAAAATAGGTGGAGAATTTGCCAAGCCGAAGGAAGCCATGCCAATTTGGAGCTTAGACGATGTAGGTAGATGACTTCCTATCAACGGATTGATACGTTGAAAGTAGGGCTTTAATCTCCATCCATTGACTCTGGTCTTGTGGAGTTTTCGTGATAAATCTGCTAATCTGTAACTACCATTCCCAAACTTTGTTTTTATCATGAAAGGTCCCTCCCATCTTTGCAAAAACTTTTTGTCAAGTCGAGTATCAAGTCGGTTATCATAGCGAAGAACCAACATACCTTCCTTCAATCCTTTCCCCTTGAGCTTCTTGTTGATTTTGTCCCTTTGGCTTGTGGCTTGGGCAATGTAATAGTCGATGGACTCTTCTCTATCAAGCTCAAGTCGTTGAAGATCTAAAATTCTTTCCTTCAAAACTTCCTTTGGCCTCTTTGCTCCCCGTGAGAGAATGCGTAGGCTTGCAATCTCCACCTCAATAGGAAGAAGTGCCTCTTGTCCATATACCAAATGAAAAGGAGTGAATTGAGTGGATACCTTGAAAGATGTTCTGTATGCCCATAGAGCTACGGTCAAATGACGATCCCAGTCGTTTGGTCGATCTGCAACCTGCTTAGAAAGGATCTTACATATCATTCCATTCACCTTTTCAACCAACCCATTGCACTGAGGGTAGTAAGGTGTAGAATGCAAATGTTTGACTTTTAACTTTGTCAAAAGATTATCTAAGAGCTCTGCTCTAAACCCTGGACCACGATCTGACAAAATCTCTAATCGTGTGCCGAATCTACTGCATATGTGATCAAAGATAAATTTTGATACCTCCTCGGCTGTAATTCGTGTTGTACTTGCTGCCTCCGCCCATCGTGTTATGTAATCTACTCCCACAATGATGAAGACCTTCCCGGTAGATGTGCGAGATAAGGGGCCTATTGCATCCACACCCCACTTCTCAAAAGGACCATACGAAATTATTGGAACTCGAGGTTCGTAAGTGAGTCGTCGATCTCCAGCAATCTGACAACCTTTGCATGACTTACACCAATGCTGGACATCACGGTGTAGACTTGGCCAAACAAACCCTGCTTGCAAAATCTTCCTGTTTGTAATATCATGAGAAAAATGACCCCCACAGACATTATCATGGCATGTAAAGAGGATTCTCTCTATTTCTTGAACAGAGGGCACCCTTCTTAGCACCAAATCTTTCCCTTTATGATACAGATCATCTCCTATGAGTTGGTAAGGAGTTGCCTTTTTTACCAACCTATGCCTTTGCACTTTATCCAAGTGTTTAGGGCACTCACCAGTTTGGAGGAAAAATATGATGTCCTTCAATTCCTCTTGGCCTTGGTACTTTGGTTCGTAGAGCTTCACACCTCCCACCATGATATGAAGTTTCTCATTGGCGAGATAATCTGCTTCCTTATTGAGGGTTCTCACAACATGCTGTACCTGTGTAGCTTCAAAGTTCTTTATCAAAGCCTTCACCTGTCTAAGCCACTCCACTAGAGTAGGGTTCTTGCACTTCCATATCCCTTGGATTTGCCTAATAACTAGTAAGGAATCACCTCTTATTATAAGTCTTTCGATGCCAAGTTTTCTACATTCTTCAAGCCCCAACTTTAAGGTGACATACTCAGCCTCATTATTAGAATGAACATCTTCCAAGGTGATACCTTTCTTAACAAGAACTTCCCTTTGTGGACTTAGAATAAGAACCCCCCCTGCTGCCTGATCGTGTTGTCGTCGGTAAGCTCCATCAAAGCACAAAATGTGTGCATTGTCCATCTCCTCCTCATTATTTTGTGGTGTAGCTTTGTCTCCTGCCTTTGGTGACTCTTTCCTTTCTCTCACTTTGTATGTGAGAATGTCTGCAAGACCTACCCTTGTGCTATCTTCCACAAGAAAAGTGTATTCAAACTCTTGAAGTTCTAGAACCCATTTGGCTATCCTAGATGAGAGGCTCATGTGTTGCACAACATATGGTAAATTGTTTTCCATGGTGAGAATGACAAATGATGCAGGTAAGAGATATGATCGGAACTTTCTTACCGCAAACATAATTGTGAATACCACCTTCTCCATATCGGTGTAGCCCTTCTCTCCAGCGGTCATGACTTTGCTTCCAAAGTATACTGGCCTCATGTAGCATGTTTTTGGGTCTTTTTGCATGAGAACTACACCGATGGCCTCCATTCCTACACTTGGCGTGATGTAATATGTATCCTTTGGATTTGGTGGCATTATTGTTGGAAGAGAGTTGAGAATACCCTTTACTTCAGTAAAGCATAATTCGTGTTCCTCTTTCCATTCAAATGTGGGTTTGTTTGCTAGCTTGTGCAAAGGTGCAATAGCTTCCGCTAGAAGGTGAATGAAACGAGACATGTACCTTACTTTGTGGTTGAAAGTCATGAGCTCCTTGGTTGTCGTTGGTGGTTGTAGTGACAAGAGAGCATTTACTTTTGATGGATCCACTTGAATTCCTTGCAAAGAAACCACATGACCTAGCAATACCACTTGTGACTCTGCAATGTGACACTTCTCAGGGTTAAGCTGTCCCCCAAATTGATGAAGCCTCCTAAGCCCCTCCTCAACTTTTTGGCAATGAAGTCTTTGGCTACTATAGATACAGAAGTCATCCATAAAAACCCTAATTGACTTTCCAAAGAAGGGCTGAAAGACAAGAGTTGTAAACCTTATAAAGGTACTAGGAGCATTTGTGAGCCCAAATGGCATCACTCTATAGGCAAAGCAACCCCAAGGTGTGATGAAAGTGGTTTTAAACTGATCTTCTTCTGCTATTCTGATTTGAAAATACCCTGAATACCCATCACACACTGTGTAACATTCATAGCCGGCTACTTCGTTTAAGATTTCATCTTGGAAAGGAAGAGGAAAATGATCCCTCTTTGTTGCAGCATTGAGCGGTTTGTAGTCAACACAGACCCTCCATTTTCCGTTCTTTTTAGGGGTTACTACAATTGGGGACACCCACTCAGAGTTAGACACAGGGTAAATGAAACCAGCTTTGAGGAGTCGGTTAACCTCTGTCAAAAGTGCCTCTTGTTGTATTTTTCCTAGGCGCCTTAGCTTTTGAGCCACAGGTTTAGTACCTGGTTTTAATTCTATGCCATGCTCTATAACATCCACACCTCTAATTTGTGAGTAATCAGTGATAAACAAATTGGGATACCTCTTGAGCATCTCGATGTAGGACTGCTTCTCCTCAGGGGTAAGATCTTTTGCAAGCATCCTCTCAAAGTCTTCAAAGTGCTTGTGGTCACCTTTGTCATCCTTTGTTTGCTCCTTTGTTGGGTCAAACTCTATTGATGGAGTTTTTGATGTGTTGAAGATGATTCCCATTACCTCCAAAGATGATTCTTCTTCGGTATTGGATGTAGTGGTTGAACTTTCCTCATCGCTTGAGCCAAAACTCTCTTCACTTTCTTCATCAGCCGTGGTCTCATAGTTGATGTCGAGCTGCTTTCCTTCATGCCAATCGTATACTACATGTTGCCCCTTTTTGAGAATCAATTGTCCTCGTCCCCATTTTTGATCTGCATTCACAGCAATGAGCCAAGGCCTCCCTAGGATGATGGGATAGCCCTCCCCCTTGGCTGGCATAACATACATGTCCACACGTGCATCTATATTACATACAGAAACTTTTACATTCTGGATGATCCCTAGGCACTTCACACTTGCATTGTTGGCCAGCCTAGCTTGACAATTAGAGGATTTAGTGATTTCAAGCCCTAGTCTATTCATGGCTCTTTCCGTGATCACACACATTTGTGCTCCACCATCAACATACACGTTGGATACCTTCCTACCCCTTACATAAGCATCTACAATAGGTTCCACATCTTGTTGTGGCTTTGAAGTCAATGCCTTTACTGTCACCTTTTCTTTCTTTCTTGGGAGTCTTGTGCTTACAAGTTTGGACCAGTGCTTTCTCACCTTGGGTGATAGATGTAGGAGTTGAGGCCAAGAAATATTGGGCTTTTGAGTTTGCAAATCTTCTAAGATGTTGTAGGGTTCCATATTCTTTCCTAATGGAAAATCGTTGATGCCGATCTCCCTTCGCCTTGACCTCTGCTTCTTGCCTCCTTCCTCCTTCTTTGACTTTTTCTTCCTCTCCTTCCTTGCAGGTTCTAACTCTTCATTCCTTGTGTCTTCATCCTTGTTGTGTGCTCTTGTGCGCTTTTCTGCTGGCATAACATCAAAATGTATAGGGCTCACCTCTATCTCCTCTTCCAGCTTTATGACATTTACTCCCCTCTCTTCCTCCACTGGTGGGACAGGAGGGATGTTTTCCACTGGAGGTGGTGGTGGTCGACGAAGAATTTGCGGGGCTTGAGCATGCTCTTGCTGCACCATGAGCGGAGGGGGTCTAGGAGGGTATATGTCCCCTGGAAGACTTCGAGGGTGAGGGAAATTATACATGCCATGACCAACTTCGTTGCAATTCCAGCATCTCAACTCTTGTGCTTGACGTCGTTGATTGCGATTCCCTTCTCTTGGTTGTCGTTGTTGGGGTAGGCCCTGCACTAGATTCAAGGTGAGACTCTCTAGTTGTTGAGTTAATCTTTGCAAGATCTCTTGTTGTGATCTCTCCCCTATTTGTGAAGTTTGGGCAAGAGAGCCCCTAACTTGTGCTCCCATGCTTGGTGAAGAATCCCTCTCAATGACTTCATTTAGGTCCCTTGTTCTATGTGCTTGAAAATTTAACTTCTTGAATTTGACCATGGCCACCTCACGTGCTTCCTCAAATGTTGATGGGAATTTTAACTCTACCTTGGTCTTCAAAATTGGATACAAGCCAGCCATGAACCTATCTTTCTTTAGAAAGTTTGGTGCACCACCTTGGTTTTGTAAGGTAGCCTCCCATCTATCCCATAGGTTAAGGAAAACGGCCTCATAAGATGGGTAGTCTTCAAGGAATACCTGTTTATGTTGAAGTAGACAATTCCAAAGACCCTCTGGAGTATCTCCTTGCCCAAATTTGGCAAGAAAAATTGCACGTAGCCTCTCCCAATTGGTTTTGTTTTGAGGTTGCAAGGCCTCGTACCATGCCTTAGCCTCCCCTTTGAGAACGAGTGGAAAAGCACGCAGTTTTACCTCTTCTTGATCTCTCCCAGAGATGAGGTGTACCATCTCCAAATTATCCAGAAATTCTTGTGCATCCTCACCATTTTTAGAATGAAAGGTAGGAAAAGTGCTTGACATTTTTACAATACAAGGAGGCTTGTGTACCACAAAGTTTTGACTACGATGAGTGATCACATCAAAATGAAAATATATACATCAAGTGTTAGTTCATAATTTATCATAGGCAAAATAAAAGGGTTGATTGAGGCATTAATTTCATTAAGGCGAGTGGGTCCAAAAATTCTCCTAATGGTTGCTTGAAATCTAAATTTTGTAGCAATTATGATGTGCACAGATTGACGAGCTATGGGTGTAAAAGGAGAAGCAGCTCCAGGTTGGTTCATGTGACAATGTGTTCTCCTTTTTCTTTCTCTTGAAGAAAGTTTCCTTTGAGTGGATCGCTATCTAAGCGCCTCTTGTCCCTGCCTCAAAACAAAATAAAAACATGGACATCAAATGAATCATCATAATTAATGAATGGAAGAATGATGGGATTTGGAGATGCCAAGATTTCACCAAGTCGTTCTGCTCCAAACATAAAAACAATGCGTTCTTGGTAAAAAAATTTGCGATCTACACAAATGTTAATTCTGATGCGTTGTGAAAAATGAAAAGCATATGGTGCAACTCTATTGTTCATGAGGAGAATAGAAGGAAATTAGGAAAGTTCCTCCGTGGGGGGACCACTTTTATGAGAGCGGATTTTTTGAGATGGGGCTCAACTCAAGGCTCCCACCAGACAACCACTCTGTGAGACCCTACACACGCGTATTTCTTAGGGGCACCACCCTCTTTTATGGAGAAATAAGGAAACCAAAACAAACCATATACAACACACACACACCTTCCTTATGTGCTTCAACACAAAATGCCCTTCAACCATTCAACACACACTCCTTAAGCAATCCCTTACACTGCACCAACTCACATGCAAAGATTGACCTTCACCATATTAGTGCTCATATACTTCTAAGAAAAGCAAGCACAAAACCTCAAAACTCAAAACACCATAATGCACAAATACTTGACAACTCCTTTCCTTTCCCAAAAGAAGAGACTACTTACACACATAAGGCGGCATGCATAGAGAGCTCTTCTCCATCTATGCAGCCCCAAGACTTACTTACACACAACATAAGGAGAGAAGCCAAGCAAATAGACACCATGGTGCACAAAAACTTTCTCAACAAACAAGCAACCCAATGAGCACATAATATGAGAAGCTGCCAAGATAGGCTTACCAATTTTACATGGGTTTAGAGCAAAAGTGTGACGACGACACTCCAATTGCAACAATTTGTTGATCAAACCATGAGATAGATCATTGAACTTGATATCCTTGCTCTCATATAGAATCTACAATCCTTATTTAGGGATGAGTATGATAAGAGAAATGTTTGCAAGAGAATGGTAGCAATAGCATATTGATGCTCTCTCTATGGTGCCGCTTATGATAGCGAGCTTAGGAAATGGATAGGGAGACAAGAGGAGAGAGAGATTAGGGCTTCCCTAACCTTAGGGGAGCTTATTTGCAACAATAGAGTAGGTGTGTGTATTTTTGTGCTTGCCAAAGGGCCTTTTTATAGCTATACAAGACCTTGGGTTAGGTTAAACTTGACTAGGGTAGGTAATTAACCATAGTTAGGTTCCCTTTTGACCATTCCTTCAATTATGCAAATAAGGGAATTATTTTTTCATTAAAAATAGTCTTTTAGGTCGTGGAGGCTCCATAAGGGTTGATAATGTATGTGGGCCCCACCATGATGTCCCTCCAGTGGCTCCTGCAGAGTGTCCCCATCCTGTTTGTTGTGTCTCTGGAAGCATCTTGAGCCGACCCCTCCACATGCAAGTGGTTTTAACTCCCCATTGGTATTTTAGAATGTTGGAGAAGTTAAGAAAAATTTTCACCTTTGTGGTTTACCTGATTGTAACTTTGACCTGCAGTAACAGTGTCCGCAGCACCTTGTTTTCACCATAACTTTCAGCCTGTAACTCAGAATTGGGTGCTGTAAAAGGCAAAGTTGACCTTCTCAAAGTGTCTAAGCTGATTTTGGAGTGTTCCTCAAGTATACCCATGAGCTAAGGCGTTCAAGATGCATCCAAAACACCTTTTGAACCAAGTCTCCTTGTAGGGGGCCCTTTAGCATGCATCCAAGGTGTAGCATGCTTTTTTCAAAAGGGAATCCACCTTAAACAAATGAGGTAGGCTCCAATAAAGTTTGATTTATTGGGGATATACATTATATTTAAGATTTGTTGACCAACAAAAGTAAATGATCCAAGAATTGGGTCACATAGTGGTGGGGAAGGGAAGGCCTACAAGGTTAACCCTACCCTTGAGAGAAGATGGGTAAGATAAGTGCCCATAAATTATTTATTTACAAATTATGGGATGTAGATAGCTATTTAAATTAGTGAAGGTAATTAGTTAAAAGAATATACAGTAAAAAACCTGGAGAGTAGAATTAAGTTTACTATTTACATTTAGCATGAAGAGAGAAATATGATGTAAATGCATAAAGATCTAAGAAGGGTAAGGTGTTTGTATGGAAAAAGGCTATTACGGAAAGAGAGAATGAACACTAGGTTAAAACTTTGATAAAAAATATATACATTTGAGTAGAAATGTAGTGCAAATGAAAGGTTACCATTTAACGCTACTCACTTCGACATGAATATGTGGGCAGGGATTTGAGCAAGTATTTCATCCGAGATGTGAGCCTTTTCATTTGTAGCAAGCTCCTCCACTTCATATGGTGCTACTGTCCACTGCCTTTCTTTCCTTTGGCGAGGCATTTTGTGTCAGGAGAATCACAAGCTGTCAGTATTTTCCCTTCGCAATGAATCGCATTTAGACTTTTAGTAAAAACAGTTCAAAAGTTAAAACTGATCATAACTTGAACAAATTTCATCCATTCTTGTCCATATTTCACTAGTGGGACTAGGAAGACTAGAGCTATGACTGATAAAATTATGAGCAAATTCTGGGCCTGAGGTACACCGATCGAGATCGTAGTACAGAGGCCAAAACTAGATTTGATCACATGAGTGGGTTGCTGGTAGTTGGAGGGTCATTTTGGTCCACTCTAGACATTCTTCATTGACTTCCATAGTCAATTCTCTACATATCCCTAGATAGGAGTGTGTAAAATCCTAAGAGGATTAGTACCGGCAATTTTGTGAGCATGTTCGTAGTGCCTCTGTGTCCGGAAGAGTCCATTAGATTAGGTTTTCAAGTTTTGGAACCCTCTTGCATAAATGGATTGTACAATGTTGGGTTAAAGGCCTAAATAACCCCTTTTTGTACATTTTTGTACTTTGTCCAGGTTCATATTGAACCTGGACACAATTTTTTAAAGTCACTTATAATAAAAGTGGGAAAACCAAAAACTCACTTATTGAGTTTTCTCCAAAAACGTGATCTCTCTCTCTCTCTCTCTCTCTCTCTCTCTCTCTCTCTCTCTCTCTCTCTCTCTCTCTCTCTCTCTCTCTCTCTCTCTCTCCTTCGATCCCTAGCGCTTCCTCTCTGCTGCACTCCGCCTCCTACTTCTTGCCCCAATCTTGCACTACATCGCGACGCGCACCTACCGGTACCTTCTGCTTCGCGCTTTCAAATGGTATCAGAGCCCTAGGGTTTCAAAACAACCCTGTGCAGTCTGTTGAACAGTGAGTTAAAATTGCTCTTCTGCGATCAATTTCGCTTCCATCGCGAAGCCCCTTGCTTCCGGAGTCGAAAAGGTCACCAAAACAATCCAAAACATGCTGTTTTTAGGTCAAAACAGGTGATTTATAGGTTATAACAGGTCAAAACAACAATACGCAGGTGTACCAAAGTTGTGAGATCACATGTATTGATGTTTGTCGTGAAAAATTGAGTGAAACACTGAGTACAGGTGTTTGAAATTGCACTTTTCAGTTGAAATTTTAGATTTGGACAGTTTCATGTAAAGAAATTGTGGTCTATCGTATGCAAAGTCTTGTGGTTGCTCCTATTTGCTGAAATTGTCAGCCTATTTGCTGACTGGGTCTATTGAGCTATCCATTCTTACCAAATGTGTAGTTGTGTCTGTTTTTACTATAAAAAGCGTTAAAGATTTTAAGACCGTTAGTTTCTTTTACATGTAGTTACAAATTCTATAGTCTCAATTTCCCACATGGTCATATGGCTTAACCGGGTGTGTTATCTTGAGCTATAGTTTCTTGCCAAGACACGTCTAGCATACCTTGGGTCTATGTGTCACAGATATACAATGTCTTCACTTTGTATATAGTTACAAATATAGTCTCAATTTGTCACATGGTCATATGGCTTGACCGGGTGGGCCATCTTGAGCTATCGATTTTCACCTTTAGTTCTTCTAGCTATCCATATGGCTTGACCGGGTCTCTTGAGCTATCCATTCTTACCAAATGTGTAGTTGTGTCTGTTTTTACTATAAAAAGCGTTAAAGATTTTAAGATCATTAGTTTCTTTTACATGTAGTTACAAATTCTATAGTCTCAATTTCCCACATGGTCATATGGCTTGACCGGGTGTGTTATCTTGAGCTACAGTTTCTTGCCAAGACACGTCTAGCATACCTTGGGTCTATGTGTCACAGATATACAATGTCTTCACTTTGTATATAGTTACAAATATAGTCTCAATTTGTCACATGGTCATATGGCTTGATCGGGTGTGCCATCTTGAGCTATCGATTTTCACCTTTAGTTCTTCTAGCTATCCATATGGCTTGACCGGGTCTCTTGAGCTATCCATTCTTACCAAATGTGTAGTTGTGCCTGTTTTTACTATAAAAAGCGTTAAAGATTTTAAGATCGTTAGTTTCTTTTACATGTAGTTACAAATTCTATAGTCTCAATTTCCCACATGGTCATATGGCTTGACCGGGTGTGTTATGTTGAGCTATAGTTTCTTGCTAAGACACGTCTAGCATACCTTGGGTCTATGTGTCACAAATAAACAATGTCTTCATTTTGTATATAGTTACAAATATAGTCTCAATTTGTCACATGGTCATATGGCTTGATCGGGTGTGCCATCTTTAGCTATCGATTTTCACCTTCAGTTCTTCTAGCTATCCGTATGGCTTGACCTGGTCTCTTGAGCTATCCATTCTTACCAAATGTGTAGTTGTGTCTGTTTTTATCATAAAAATCGTTAAAGATTTTAATATCGTTAGTTTCTTTTACATGTAGTTAAAAATTCTATAGTCTCAATTTCCCACATGGTCATATGGCTTGACAAGGTGTGTTATCTTGAGCTATAGTTTCTTGCCAAGACACGTCTAGCATACCTTGGGTCTATATGTCACACATACACAATGTCTTCATTTTGTATATAGTTATAAATATAGTCTCAATTTGTCACATGGTCATATGGAGGTTCCTAATGTACTATGATATGCAGGTCATATAACCACTTCAAGTTAGATTACTTTGACTCTATTGAAAATGTGTTTGATTTTAATGTGTAAGATAATCCTTAAATCCCACGTGGGAGCCCAAGATGAGGTGGACAGTTTTTTTGGAAAAAGAAATTATGTGATGAAAATCCCATGTGGGAGCCCAAGAAAAGGGTAAATTGATTTTTTTTGAGAAAGAGGTCTCCGTACAAAAGAGACTCTGGCGAAATTTTTAAGATTTATATTTTATGTACAAACTCAAAATTAAATACAGATGGTGCTTTTTTAAAAGTTACATTTGCTTAAGCATAGACGTGCATTCATATCACATATAATTGTTTTTGTTCAAAAAGATTAATCTTTTAATGGGTTGTTTTGTAATGTGTTTTGATTTGATGAGTGAAGTTTTTCATAGTTGTTTAAGAGTATGCATTATTTGTTATTTAGAGAACAATCCATTTTATATGTGTGCCTTAAATCCTATGTGGGAAGCCTACTAAGTAGGTGGGTAGTATCATATGATGCTTTAAATCCCATGTGGGAAGCCTACTAAGTAGGTGGGTAGTATCATATGTTTTGAAATTGAGATTTGAATCAGTTTACAAGGTAAATGCTATTTGTTTTTTGACAAATTACATTGAAACAATTGGTTTATTTTAATTTAGTTTTCATTATATTTGTTGTTTTTCATGGTTTGTTCTTTTAGCATCTATTGCAAATGAAAACACACTACAATGTACACTCAGTTCAATATGTATTTTTGCAAAAGCATGTGCTTCTAAAATTATTATGTTACTAGTATACATAAAATAGTGAGTCATTACATTCCGTACGAAATTCGTATGAGAGGGGATGGCTCATTATGAGAACGTCCGTATCTTGTCCGTATGTAGGGGGATAGGTTAGCAAGTAAGATAGCGTACATAGGGGGGTTTCTCTAATTTTGATGCACGCAGGTGACATCCCCCCATTACTAATAGTGAATCCCCCGGGCTCGGAGCGTGGGGATAAGGAATTCAAGAGGCAAAATCGCTTGAATTCCATAAACCATGTTGAACGGAGTCGTTCCGATTGACGTTTTGTAGGCAACTCTATACGCCCATAAAGCAGAATGCAGCTTTTGATCCCGGTCAGCTCTCGATTCGCCGACAATTTTGGTGAGAATTGTTACCAAAATTTTATTCGTACTTTCTGCTTGGCCGTTCGCTTGTGGGTGATAGGGAGCTGACTTCCTGTGAATTACCATGAATTCATCCAATAGGAATTCGATCACCTCATTGATGAAGTGAGTTCCTCTATCGCTCACTAGCTCAATTGGTAAGTCATATCTGGTGAAAATGTTCTCATACAAAAATTGTGCTGTCGTTTTTGCATCATTTCTGGTTGTTACTTTAGCTTCCACCCATTTTGTTAGATAATCTGTTGCCATAATAATGTATTGAGCGTGCGTTTTATATCCCGGAGGCGCTATCGGTCCTACAAAATCTATTCCCCATTTTGCAAACGCTCTTGCCCCCATCATAGGCCTCAATGGCATATCATCTCGTGCTCTAGGAATTTTTGTTTTCTGGCAATCGTCACATCGTTTCACAAACTCCTCAGCGTCCATGAATAGTGTAGGCCACCATATGCCTGCAATAAGAATTGCTTTGGCCGTTTTGTCAGCTGAGAAATGTCCCCCAGCTTGTCCGCCGTGTGCTTGCTCTAAGATAGGAATGTATTCCTCTTCAGTCGCGCACATTCTCAATTGATTGTCTTTTCCCCTCTTGTAAAGATTGTCCTCAATCAGTACATAGTTTTCTGCCTCTTTCATGATCGTTTTGATACGTGATCTACTCATCCCTTCAGGCAATATCCTGGTGGTGAGGTATTCAACAATGTAGTTACTCCATTGGGGTGCTACAGATAATCTGAATAGAGTTGCGTGCTCTATTGGCTTTTGAAGCGTGCATCTAACACAAGATTTGATATGCATATGAACACTATGTCGCATTTTTGGCCAATACACACCCATTTTCATCAATCTTTGATACATCTGTGCATGCCCATTGTGAATCCCCGTTGTTTGTACATGAGCTTGGTTTAGATACAATTTGTGTTCACTCGATTCAACACAAAGCCTAAGGATTTGATCCGATCCCTGTTTGTATAGCCTGCCCGCCAACATTACCAATGATCTGGATGCTGCAATGGTAGATGGTTGTCTTGTCACATTCAATGACCCGATAGTCGGCAAAGGAATTACATCCTCGCTCCATCTTGGAACCATTTCTATGTTGAAAAGATATGCATCTGGAAAATCATCATCAACTCCTACTGGGTTTTCTCCACGCATCATTCTAGATAAATGATCCGCTCTTTGGTTTGTAGTTCCTTTTTTGACTACTACCGTGAAGTCAAACTCAAGCAGTATGATGAACCATTGAACAATCCTCCCCGTACTGCAAGGTTTGTTTACTAAGTACAACAGTGCTTGGTGATCAACGAAGAATACAAATTTATTGGAAAGTAAGTAGTGTCTAAACTTTTTCACTGCATAGACCATACCCAATCCCTCCCTCTTAGTTGTTGTGTAATTCTTCTCATCATTGTTCAATTGTCTACTGGAGTAACTTATTAGAAAATCCATGTTGTTCTCTCCAGGTTGTGCGTGTATGCATCCTATTGCATACGTTGATGCATCTACGTGGATGTGAAATATATTTTCCCAATCAGGAGCCTTCAGAATTGGAGCGGAAATTAACCTCTGCTTCAAAGTTTGAAAAACTTTCTCGCATTCATCCGTCCACTCAAACTTAGTTATCAGCGCGTAAAGTGGTTTTGTAATTATAGCGTACGAGTAGATAAATCTGCGATAATATCCACAATGGTCCATAAATGTCTGTACCTCTTTTACCTTTACTGGTCGTGGTAGATCAACAATGACGCTGATCTTCTCCATGTCTGTCGAAATACCGTTTTTGGACACTATATGTCCCAATATTTTTTCCTGTCTTACCATGAAGACACATTTCTCCGGATTCAGGCAAATCCGATACAGTCTGCATTTTTCGAAAACCTTGGTCAAGTGCTCTATGTGCTCCATTCTTACAAGAGAGTGAACGCACAAGTCATCCATGTAAATTTCTAAGAAGTGTCTTAGCTATTCTTTAAAAGCATGACCCATCAGCCTCTGAAATGTGGCTGGTGGATTTGTTAAGCCAAAAGCCATTACACGGAATGCAAAAATTCCCCATTCAGTTGCGAAAGCCGTTTTGTGTTGATCCTCTGGCTTTATTGCGAGTTGGTTATAACCCGAAAAGCCATCTAAGAAACTATAAGCCTCTTTTCCTGCCACCCTTTCTATTACATGATCAATAATGGGTAGGGGATAGTTGTCCCGAATTGTAGCAGCGTTTACTTTCTTGAGATTGACGCACACTCTATACTTTCCATTTTTCTTCGGGACCACCACAATCGATGAAACCCAATCAGTGTGCTCAATTTCGTAAATAAACTCTGCCTCCTTAAGTTTATCTATCTCCTCCTTGATCTTTTTTGCAAACGTTTCATTGTAAGTATAGGGACGTTGTCTACTGGGTTTGGCGTCGTTCTTAAGGGGTATTGTGTGTTGACAGATACTTGGATCCACCCCCTTAAGATCTTTGTATGACCATGCAAACACATCTCTATATTCTTTAAGAGTAGCTATCAAAAGCTTTTCCTCTTCTTCAGTAAGATCCGTGGCAATATATGCATGTTTTGGATCTTCTCCTGGCTCCGCTAGATCTATTTGTTTGGCATTTTCAGGACCGTCGTACGATGTACCCGGTTCCTTCAATTCCCTCATTGGTTGTTGCACTATGATTATCCTATCTTGTATGGTATACTTCTTATAATGGGATGGTGCATCCATCTTGTCAGAACTCGTGTCCTCATTTGTTTCAAAGTCAGTCGTCCATATGTCTCTGAGGGTTTGCTTGAGTTTATTGTACTCCGTTTTCCTCTCTGTTTTGGTCATTCCAGACCCTATTTTCCCCCTTTTATGCGACTTAGTCGTTCGCTTTTCGTGTCTGTTCTTCTTGTTGTTTTTCCACGGTTTAGTTTCGATAAACTGGCCAGTGACCTCGTCTTTGACACAATCATCAGCTTTGACAAGCTTTAGATATCCCGTTCTGTCATTGACAAGAGGCATCGGATTATGTTTTTTCGCCCTTGATTTTCTCATTCTCTTGGATTTATACCGCTCTTGTCGACTAGGTTTTTGGTTAGGAAACTTGTAAAACCTTTCCTGCCTCGACCTGTATTTCCTATTCGTCTCTGATGCACTTGATCTTTCATCATCAGCCTCTATCAGTTGGATTTCATCGTCCAGTGATGAAAGGTCACAGCATAGTGAATCCGTGAATTCCTCCTCTATTCGATTCTTATCGTTCACTATAGATATCTCATCAATTATTCTTTTACACTCGGTCTCATGTGGTGGTTCTTCTTGTTCCTCGCTCTCCGATCCTGACTCAAGGATGACGCTAGCCATTTGCAACGTTACTAGGTCGTATCCTTCTTCGTCAAAAATTTTTGTAGGTGTGCATTCGTTAACACATATGTCCAAGGTCAACAATATTTGAGTCCACACGAATGGCTCAAATAAATGTTCAAGGAAAGGTTATGGGAGATGAACTTCGTCTTCTACGGATCTTTCCAAAACGCATTCCTCTTTGATTATGTCTCCACAATCAAATGCTCCACATATCCAGACATGCGCTTTTGTTTGCATTCATGCAGGTGTTTCTTTTTCATTTACAGTGTTGAATTAAATTCTTGCACTGTGTTTTTGCAACGTCTCTATAGTTGTGATCCTTCATGCTGATTTTCGTTATTAGCTCTTCGTGCCTTAGGTAGATTTGGTCGTACCCCCAATCTTGTATCATTTTGAGTTGACGCATAAAAGGTCGTCCCAAAATAATGTTGAAGTTGTTCATTTTCCCGAAATCCACCACAGCAAAGGTGTGTTCATAGTTAATTCCACACGAAGTTACAACTATTTGGTCCAGGATTCCCATTGGTCTCTTTACATACCCATCTGCGAGTTGCAGTTTCATTCTCGTCTTTCTGAGAGCCGGACGGCCCCATTTCTCCCAGATTTGCTTTGTAGCAATCGTCACTCCCGCTCCACTGTCCAGGATAGCTATCGTTTTTATATCCTGATATTCAATAGGTAGGGTTGTATTCCCCTCCTCGCCTTCACAGTAATCTCCGACCTTGTTTATGGGCACTGGTTGGGCTTTGGGTTGACCTTCCCGTTTGTTTTCTTCTCCCGTAGGGTTTGTCAGAAGAGGAATATTTACTCCTTTGTGCTCCAAATATTTCCCCATGTCTTCCCATAAGTGTGGTCTGACTCTGCAGAGTTCGGACAGCGTGATTGTGCATGTTATAGGTGTCGACAGCATCTCTTGAAGACTTTTTGAGTCAACCATATGGGGAATAGTTCTCATCTGCTAACCTTATCTCCGATTGTGCCTCGTGTTTACCTATAAATGAAGGCAGGGTTTTCAAGGATTGGGATTTGCTTTCCACTGAAACCTCTGTTCCCGCGTCCCCATACAGTGATTGTATATCGGCTGGATAAAATCCGTTATCCAGGTTAATCTCGGGTATTGGAGCAGACTGTAATGTCGCACTTCCGTTCTTTCTGTTTCTAATGGTTTCCCATAAGTGTTGTGGCCATTGTTCTTCAACTTCTGGAATTGGCATTATCGTTATTGACTTAGCGTCATCAGTCGTGTTCGGCACCACTCGATGATCCAGTGACAATATCGTTTCAGGCATGGGTCCGTTTACTTGTTTTGGTTCATCGATTTTTAGTTTTTCTCGCTCTTTGTGAATCAACACTTCTTGTTCTGGGGTTCTAACCACCTTAGGTTCTATCAATGCTTGGGCTGTTTGAATGAAGTGTTTACACATTTTTAAACGCTTCGTTTCCACTTCTGGTTGAGGATAAGTTAACCATCTCCGCTCTAAAGTTTGGTTTGTTTTTAGCCTTGCTTCGTACGCTTGTAATAGAGAATCTAACAGCTCTAGCACTTTTTCAACCAAGCCTGATCCCCCTGAGGATGCTTTCCTCGGCTTGTTGTTAACCTCAGCAATTTTACTCTCTCTCTCTCTCTTGTTCGAGTTGCTTCTTTGTTTCATGCAATTCGTTTTGCATGGCAATTTGGGTGTTCAACCTTCTTGTTTTCATCCTGTCTTGTTTCGCCTTCCAGGATTTTCGTTGGGTTCTCACGGATAAACTCTCATTTTCTGTGGGTATCGGCAACTCGATCTTTTCCTCCAAAGGCTCGTTTTTCCCTAAGTCCTTGGCTTGGGCTCTGGTTATCGCATTGATTTGGATCATGGGATCGGTTTCTGATCCACTGCTTGCACTTGGTATCACCCCCACAATATTCATAGTTGCTTTTCCCTTGTTGTCCGGATTCTTTGGGCAATCTGGCAATATGTGATTCACACCACATCCGTCACAAAACCCAAAAACTTTCACTCTTTCGCCTTTGAAAGGGTAGTTACGCTCCCAATGATCCATACTTCCACATCTATAGCATTGTCCAATTGGTGTTTGATTTTGAGGAGGTGGTCCCATAGGTTGTCCTGTTCTATTAGGATATCCTCTTGGTTTGTAATTCTGGTTCGCAATGAACATTAACGTTCTTTTGTCCACCAAATATTGATCTCTCGAAGGTTGTGCTACATACATTGGTGATGCCATACCCTCGCTATTTCCCCACGGTTGATAGGCTTCATCTGTGTACATTTGTGATTCAGGTTCTGTTGCGTAAGGCTCATTTGGTTCCTCATAATAAGAAACTTGAAGGGTACTATTTGTTCCTGGTGATGCTTCACAAGGTTGAGCATACCTAATCATGGCTCTATTTTCCTGTGGTAATGGAGGTTGTTGACCCAACACAGGTTGAGGTCTGTCTGCTCCTGCTACCAGATTCATATTTGGTCCAACTTGATATCTTGGAGGAGGTGGATGGGATGGTCGTGCTGGAGGTCCATACGATCTTTCCCTCACATAGTTTTTGTTATAAAAACACTCTTCCGTGCTATGATTCGTCCATTTTTGCTCTATGGCGCACCATTTCAGTACTCGTCCATTCGCAACTGGTGCTTTCGGCTGTTTGAAAGTTTCATTCCTTAGTCCTTCAACGAAGAGCACATACAATCTCTCGTCCTGCGGTAATTCCCTCCTCGGGCATCTCTCAATGTATTGCTTGAATCTTAAGGTTGCTTTCTTCACTTTTTCATTCTCCCTTTGTTTAAAAGCGTATATCTTCCATACAGTATTATGCTTTATACCTCGTTTTGAGAATTCTTCCGCGAACTCACGCAATACATGTTCAATATTCGGACAAGTTTTAGGGTTTAAAGGTTGAAACCATGTTAAGGCCGTCCCTTCCAAGGTCAGCCCGAATCCCTCGTTTTGAGTATGGAAATCAGTGATCTGCTCTGCTCTTAAGACTTGCTTGAAGAGCGATACATGGGCATATGGATCCCCCGATCCGCTATACTTCTTCGGCATGCACTTCGCTACTTGGGATGGCCTGATCCGTCTATGGTCTGCGGTCAATCTCATTGCTTCCGTGTCTCGACTTAATCGTTCTCGTGCATCATGGAGGTCGTAGGTTGCTCTCGTTGGCTCCCCCGCCCCAAATCTACTACTAGGAGGAAAATGTGATGGGGTGCTTGCAAATGTCGGACCTACTGTCGTATGTGTAGAGATAGGAACCACACTACCTCGATTCGTAGCCATTGATTCTCTGGAATGTAACGTTCCCATGGGGCTTGGCATCGAATAATGAGGTCGACTGAAAGAATCAGCTACATGAGTCCTCCCTCCACCTGTGGTCAATGGTTCTAGCACGACAGTTGTAGGTGCTGGTCTTAGTGGGATTGGAGTGACATAATACTGGTGAAGTGGTCCCCCAAAGTACGTATATCCTTGTAACTCTTTTTTATCGATTGCCACATATCGTCTTCCATACTTGTCGTATGCTGCAATTTTCGTTTTCGCTCCCTCTGTGTAGGTGAAGACATAAAGTCTTTTCCTCTCAGTCATCTCCGCGACGTAGGGTTTCTCGCATCTATAATAGAGATCTTGCTCTCCATTATTATACTTGTATAACCCCAAGTAGACATTATCCGTGTTGATTCTCAACGTTTCGTTTTCTCGCCTTAATCTCGCATTAGGTAAGCTCATTGTTGGTGCCTTTTCCTCATGTTCCTCGTTTATTTTGGCTTTTGTGCCCATCAATCCCCACTTGTCTACAATGTTAGGATTCATGACTACCAAGTACATGATACCCTCGTCATCTACGTACCTGTCTCCGCTATAGCTCACAGGCACTAAGTCCCTGAACTCATTCGGTCTACCTTCTATTTTCACACAGTAGCGGTCCATACCATCTTTGTATATCTTGGCACCTTGCTTGTTGTCATATTGATACTTGATGAACAATAGCTTTAATGTGGCCGAGGGGTCTGATGGTCCTGCTGCCATGTTTTCTCTTTCGTTTAGTTTGAATTGTCCCAAGTGTTCTGTGAAATACTCGGAAGATCTCTCTGAAGAAGTATCGGAGATGCCTTCTTCAAGGAACGGCTCTAACGATCGTACTATCCCTTGGTTTACACTCTCCTTCGTTGATACAACACTGGTTTGATCCGCTAAATTTAGGTGTCTGGTGTTGATTTGTTTTCTGGATCTCAAAAACATGAAGAAAGTGGGATTTACTGACTAAATCCAAACCTCTTACCTAGAGATGGAAAGATCTTCCAATTCCTGAGATTGCATGGACTGTTACTTGATCAGTCTCTGCAAATGAATACACTAGATGGCTATGAGATCACTATATCATTCCAACTGTCAACAGATTCAACACTTTAAATTGATCTCAACACAATTTTGCTTGCAGATTATTGACAGTATGTCCAATTTGAGTTTTGACAACTCTTGGTATCTGAATTAGTCCAGGTCTATGAACATGTCAAAAATGGGCTAGATCTAGGCCAGAGGTACACCGATCGCGATCGTAGTTCTGGGCCCAAATTAGATGAAAATTCACCAGCTTGTTCACTAGGCTATTTTAAGACTACCTGCTAGACACTTTTATATTTGGACTCAATAAAGTCAAGTTTTTACCATTTCTTGGTTGGAAGTGCCTATTTTCTCAAATTTATCAGTTTGACTTGATTTTGATGTTTGATTTGGGATTTGAGAGATACCTGGGATTGTCCTGTGTACAGGCTATCCCTCTGAATGGTTCCTTCCCAGTTTTGTTGTGTTTTGGTCTACTGAAAGTCAATTTCTAAGCCAGTTTAGCAATTTTTGACTTGGATCTGTATTGAGGTGGTTTGACAGGTATTTTGAGGTTTCTGGCTCTAGGTCCTTTAGACTTTTATGTTTGTATACACCTGAGGATCCCACAGATGAAATCTGGTCAAAATCTGGCACTTAGGTACACCGATCGCGATCGTAGTTCTGAGCCCAAATCAGACCAAATTTGGCATGCTTGTAGACACTGATGTTTTAAGGCTATCCCCAAAGTCTTTTTGCATTTGGATCACCCAAAGCCAAGATTTTGCACTTTCTGGGTCTTTCAAGCTGGTTTTGTCCAAGTGGCCTGATTTTCTTGTTTTTTGATGTTTTTGGGTGTGGTTGCTTTAGACAAACTTGTTCAGAATATTATCAGGAAGGCACATGTCAAATCTTGTACAGTTCTAACACTGAGGTACAGCGATCGCGATCGTAGTACCAGAGCCAAATCTGACCAATTTTTACAAGCTCTCTCTGACAAGTATTTCCCAGTGTTTGGGGGCTACCACTTTGTGATTTGAATCAATATCAACTCTGTTTGGTCAGATTTTTAGGATTTCAGAGTCTTATGGCTTTTTTGGCCAAAGTTATGGTTTTTTGGTTTCTCGACTCTAGCTTTTGCCCCAAATCTGATTGGAATGTGATTTACTTATCCTACTCCTAAGTACAGAACTGAAAAAACATAAGGAAATGAATCAAACAAGACAAACACGACGGATTTCGGGTGAGATTTCAATACTCAATCGAATTAGAGAAATTGAAGAGCAAAAATGCTTTAACACACACACTCATAGCTCCCTAAATCTCCTAAGAGAGGATCTAGCCGGTCCACTGGCTCTAGACTCCACTAAGCTCTAAACCCTTGTCTGACAACCTAACTGAGGTGTAAAATGGATTTGTGGATTGATCTTTTTTAAGGAGTCTAACTGCGCACTCGGTCACTCATCACCTAAGGTGCATTCCCCGGCAGCGGCGCCAATGTTTGCGGGTCGCCATGACGGACGTCCATAGCATAGCTCTCAAGCATCAACATATTTATCAATATAGGGGAAGCGACTTGGATGAGGCATGGAAACTCACTAGGGTATCATTCCTAATGAAGTGAACTCGATGAGATGCAACTACTAACTCTACAAGCAAATCAAACGCATTACCGCCAAGTAATCTGCCTATGTCCTACTACACAGCTCTATAGTCATCATGCCCGTTTACCATGCAAATCATATCGGAATCGTACGAAACTTGAAGGGAAGCTACAGGGGATTATCAGGAACATATCCTATCATTGTCATAGCATTCTGGAGAGGTACAACGATCACGATCGTTCGTCCCAAAGTCAGCAAAAAACAGCGAACAGGTGATCCTAATGGGTCGTTTTAGGGTCCCTAAAGCCCCTCCTAGGGTCAAAACAACATAAAACACGCATGTAGACACTCAAAACAGCGATTTAAGGCCTCAAACGCGTAGTTGAAAACCTACACCGAATCTTGAATGATTACACTTGAATGGAAGAGCAAGATGAGAGGAACACAATGCAATAAACGAATCTGAATTTGGATGACCATAGCCGCAATGGCGAAGATTACAAGTTTGAACAAGAAGGAGCTCTCAAGCGTACGCTGTCTTCTCAGTTTTCCATCAAAAAAGATTATCCTTCAACTTACAAAAATGACCTTTATAGTTTAGGTCTTTACAAATGGTTTGTCTGGCCAAAAGCTCTTAAACTTCTAACTGACTCTCTAATATATAATTGCTCCCAGAAGAATAATAATAAATCCTTTGACAAATTCTCGGCTTAGAGATGCTTCCTTACAAAAGAATTTTAGAATGGTTTCTCAGAAAAATATGATCCTTCTCTGGAAACGGCCGCTTGTTGCTTCGTCCGCCAAACACTGCCCAACACTCACTCTCTAATCTCTGCAAGTTTGATGCTTTTGTCTCTTCTCGCAATTTCCATAGTATCCCACTTTCAATCTTGAATGCAGAGCTTAAAGTTTCAACCACATCCGAGACATTGGTTTGCATTGCCTCCATCCTATTGTTGCAGGAGGCTTTGATCTCTAGGAAGGTTTCAATAATTTGCTTCTTCGAATTCCACTCGACATTTTGAGCCGCTCTCTTTGCCGTACACACATTTCAAATACGAAGAGATGAAAGTATCTCCCGTTCAGTAGCAGATGCACTCTTTGCTGCACGCACATTGCAAATAGTAGGAAGAGATGAAAGTATCTCCTCTTCACCCGCTGATGCACTTACAGCTATCCCAGAAGATATCAAGCCGTTTGTTGCAATAGCCAATGGAATGGCACAACTAATCTCCATTTTATTGTACACAAAAAAATACAGTGGTTGCAAAGAGAAATGTGACAACCAAAGAGAAGGTTTGAATGCTTGTAAATTAAAAAGTAACCGTCGTAGAATATTCACTTTTTAAGTGCTTGCTATTTTCGAATAAAAAAAATACATCATCTCTATCTAGACGTGAAAAACAACAAAGGATTGCATGAGAAGTGGAAAACAAACCCAATTGCTCATGAATCACTTTTGTTCAGTAGATAAAAGTTTTGCTCAATACATGATTAACCCCATCTACATTTGAAAATGGGAAAAGAGAGTTTAGCACTGGGACGTTTGAAAATAGGCTCCTTATGATTCTCTATCTTATCAGGTCCTACAATGCTCTTTAGCGCATTAATTTTGCTATAAACTTCAGATATAGAACAACAACCCTTCAATAGCATGCACGCGTGTATGTGTGTAAGTACCCTTCAAAATCAGTTCATTTTCAACTCTTTGTCTCTCTATGCGTGTTTGTGTGTGTTTTCTCCCCCCCCCCCCCCCTCTCTCTCTCTCTCTCTCTCTCTCTCTCTCTCTCTCTCTCTCTCTCTCTCTCTCTCTCTCGGCTTAGTTCACGCCTATCAGTTAAGGATCCCATAGTACTTTTATCTTATCATTTTATCATTTTGTCATTTTGTCATTTCATTTTCTTACTCTAATTCAACACATTGTAACCCTCTGGTCCCATAGGTCATTTTGGCCTTTTTGAAGACATTAATATAACATTTCCTTCCATTTTATTTCTCTCTTGATCAAGCACAGGAGCTATGGAGATCCAGATGGCTATGTAGCTACGGGGCTACATAGCAGAGAGTACAACAGAGGATTTGAGCCATACTCTAGAGTGCAAATAAGGATGGATTCTAGTAGTAGTAGTAGTAGTATTTTTGTTCTAGTCTTTTAGCACCCACACATGGTATCAGATTCACAATTTTGTAACAGTTTGGAATCATAGTTGATTTTGGCCTTTTGAAGACGTTAATATAACCTAATTTCCCTAAATTTAGGTCAAAACATTCACAATTTTGTAACAAATTGGTCTCATAGATCATTTTGGCCCTTTGGAAACATTAATAGAACATTTCATGCCATACTCTCTTGATATCTAGAGTGCAAATGAGGATGGATTCTAGTAGTAGTAGTATTTTCTAGTCTTTTAGCACCCAGACATGGTATCAGATTCATAGTTTTGTAACAAAACATTCACAATTTCGTAACAAATTGGTCTCATAGATCATTTTGGCCTTTTGAAGACATTAATATAAGATTTTATTTCTCTCTCGGTCGAGCAGAGGAGTTATGGAGATCCAAACGGCTATGTAGCTATGGGGCTACGTAGCAGAGAGTACAACAGAGGATGTGAGCCATACTCTCTTGATATCTAGAGTGCAAATGAGGCTGGATTCTAGTAGTAGTAGTAGTATTTTTGTTCTAGACTTTTAGCACCCAGACATGGTATCAGATTCACAGTTTTGTAACAGTTTGGACTCATAATTGATTTTGGCCTTTTGAAGACGTTCATATAAGATCTCATTTCATTCAACTTCGTTCTCTCTCTCTCTCTCTCTTCACATTTTTTGTATAACAGTTTGGTGTCATAGGTTATTTTGGTCTTTTGACCTAATTTACCTAAGTTTAAATCAAAACATTCACAATTTTGTAACAAATTGGTCTCATAGATAATTTTGGCCTTTTGAAGACATTAATATAGCATTTCATTTCATTTTATTTCTCTCTCGGTCAAGCACAGGAGCTATGGAGATCCAAACGGCTATGTAGCTATGGGGCTACATAGCAGAGAGTACAACAAAGGATTTGAACCATACTCTCTCGATATTTAGAGTGCAAATGAAGATGGATAGTAGTAGTAGTAGTAGTAGTATTTGGTCTCATAGGTTATTTTGGCCTAATTTACCTAAGTTTTGGTCAACACATTCACAATTTTGTGACAAATTGGTCTCATAGATCATTTTGGCCTTTTGAAGACATTAATATAACATTTCATTTCTATCTCGATGAAGCACAGGAGCTATGGAGATCCAGACGGCTATGGAGCTATGGGGCTACAAGCAGAGAGTACAACAAAGGATTTGAGCCATACTCTCTCGATATATAGTGTGCAAATGAGGATGGATTCTAGTTGCACACGTAGTGTTTTTGTTCTAGTCTTTAAGCACCCAGACATGGTATCAGATTCATAGTTTTGTAACAGTTTGGACTCATAGTTGATTCTGGCCTTTTGAAGACGTTAATATAACATTAACATCTCATTTCATTCGACTTTGTTCTCTCTCTCTCTCTATCTTCACATTTTTTATAATAGTTTGGTCTCATAGGTTATTTTGGCCTTTTGACCTAATCTACCAAGGTTAGGTCAAAACATTCACAATTTTGTAACAAATTGGTCTCATAGATCATTTTGGCCGTTTGAAGACATTAATATAACATTTCATTTCATTTTATTTCTCTCTCGATCAAGCACAGGAGCTATGAAGATCCAGATGGCTATGTAGCTACGGGGCCACATAGCAGAGAGTACAACAAAGGATTTGAGCCATACTCTCTCGATATCTAGGGTGCAAATGAGGATGGATTCTAGTAGTAGTAGTAGTATTTTTGTTCTAGTCTTTTAGCACCACCCAGACATGGTATCAGATTCACAGTTATGGATTATTTTAACTTACCATTTTCGATCACTTGACAACTCTCTCTCTCTCTCTCTCTCTCTCTCTCTCTCTCTCTCACACTCAAATAATCAACAAATCAAATAATTAAATTGAAATAAAAATTAGCCAAGGCATTTTACCTGGCTGCGCTACCTAGGTGAACTGCCTCACCACAGCATAACGTCACTCTCCTTGGCTTGCACACGTGCTGCCTACAATAAAAATATAGATTTTTAAGTTACATTCGGACGTTGCTTTTAGAGAGAGAGAGAGAGAGAGAGAGAGAGAGAGAGAGATTTGTTGCGGTGTCGAGTGCATGGCAGCGAGAGGATCAAGTGGGTGCTAGGTGGGCAGCGGGCTAATGAGCGAGGGGAGGGCCCTTTGTCTTTGTGTGCATGCTGCCTCCCTTCTCGGAGACAGTGGACTACTCAGAGCATGTCTCTGACGTGCAGTCTGCACCACTATCACCTCGCCTCTTGTTCTAGTCCCACTGCCTTCGACCTTGCGGAGCAGAAATCACCAGGAGTTGCAACCCTTGGCAAGGCACTCTCTCACACACACACACACACACACACACACACACACACACACACATACACTACTGTGACTTTAAAACGTTCGTTTTAGAGTCAAAGAGTTGCATGGAAGCTGGATTTAGAGGGATGGCCGGTGCAAGCGAGCAGCAAATGGAGGTGCAAACGGAGCTTCTTGGACGACCAACGGCTAGTCAGTTTTTCTAGTGGCTGGAGGAAGGGCCGAAGCAGGCTGAGACAGGGTGCATGCGGAGTATTGTCAGCCGCAGGAATGGTACCACCACCTTCGGCAGGCACTTCCACAATAGCAGGAGCGAGCGTATGCAACTTCAGCGACCACAGCAGGTGGAAGCGTCGTCGCTGCAGTTCGTAAACTGTTGCTGGCTGTACGCAAGATGTTAGGTGCGAGTTTACTGGCAGCTTGATGCATGCAATGGCGAGGTGAGGTCGCGTGCAAGACATTGCATGAGATTGGGGGTGGAGGAGACGAAGGTGCAGGAGGAAGGGGTCCGGGTGATGGCGATGACAATGATGGGAACTCCTTGCCATCAGGGGGTGATGCTAACAACCGGGTAGAGGCACTCATACACACACACGCACACACACACACACAATACCCTCACGTGCATTCTTTGGTGACGCGGAGCCTAGGACTTCACAGCGCGGGAGACAAACACTGTCAAGCAACTCAACTGCATTCCACAACCGCCGTGCTACTGTCAAGCAATTCACACCAGCAGATGAAGACGAAGACGAAGCATGCGAGAGAGAAGACGAAGTAGCATGCGAGAGAGGACAGACACTGCTCTCCGTGGACAGTGGCGTCCAAGAGGAAAGAAGGGGGGGGGGGGGGGGGGGGGGGGGGGGTAGTGGGAGACAGACCTTCGAGCTCCTGTGCGTCTTCTTCTTCTTTTTTCTCTCTCTCTCTCTCTCTCTCTCTCTGTGTGTGTGTGTTGTACTTCACGGAGGGCAAGCGGGCAACGAATATGAGGTGAGGTATCAAGGTAGGTCCGAGGTTCCCTAGTGTACTTGAATGCGTACTTGAAAGCATTGCAGAGCCAGAGCCGCCCCCTGCGCAAGTGAAAGGTCTACAGCCGCCATCCAATGCAGTGCGAATTTCGGCAGTTAATTTTTTTTCTTGTCTTTTGTCAACTCATGCAGAAATTGACACGTGTCCATGGCAACCCGTCCGCCATAGTATGTTAGTAGATATTCCAAAAGTGCAAACGCACTTTCGCTTCATACCACACCCACCCACAAACAAACACACACAATTTCTCCTCTCTAACATGCACATGCACACTGTCCCCTCTTTCGCACACATGCCCACATTTCCCCCACCTCTTCTCTCGCTCCCCCGCCCCCGCCCCCCCCCCAAAAAAAAAAACACGCACACCCAACTTTATCAGGTTGTGTCTTCTTTTACCCCTTCTTTACATCATCCTCTCCATAGCCATGGCTCTACTTCTAAGCCTTCCATGGCCCCCTTCCTTTCCCCTCTTCAAGCTCAAGCTACCTTTAAAATCTTTAATTTTGTTGCACCCTTTTAAGCACACACAACAACACGATCTCTCAAAAGAATAGAAACGTTTATTATTTAATATCAAAAGGTTTAAATCTCATTTTCAACAAATTTTTCAAGATCGACATATATGTAGTTCTCATATTCACACACACACACATATGTGTGTGTGTGTGAGAGAGAAAGAGAGAGAGATTAATTATATTTTTATACAATATGTAATAGTTACAAAATATATATAAACAAAACAATCACATCATAAGAATATACAGTTTCAAAAAATATTATCAATAAAAATATAAATTCAATTATGGTACAAAAAATATTTGTGTGTTAGAGAAATAAATTAATTGAAGTATGAGATAGAAAGGCATATATACACACACACACACATATATATATATATATATATAGAAAGAGAGAGAGAGAGAGAGAGAGAGAGAGAGAGAGAGAGAGAGAGAGAGAGACTTAGTCGTTTATAGTATTCTCAACGTGTTAAATCTCTCTCTCTCTCTCTCTCTCTCTCTCTCTCTTTAAGTATATATAAGAAAGGTTTCAATAACTAAGAAATTGCATTAATATATGTGGGTGGCTGAGAGCTTCAACCAAGCAAGAATTAAAGCCTATGCTATCCTGGCTGAAACGCAGCTACCGACATAGCGAATGCTACATGTCAATACCTTCCTTTGCCTATAGCACCCTCACACTGTGCTCTTGTTCCTCGGCTCTTCATGATTGGCCACAAACGGGGCCCACGCTCTCTCACACACGCACACCACTGTAACAGGGAACGGGGGGAACACAGCCCAAACGTTCCGAAACGGCGTTCCGGACGAGTCGCGTTCCCGAAACAGAGATGGGCACGGAACGCCGTTCCTGAACGGGGTGTTACTGGAATGGACGGAACATGAGGCGGAATGGCGAAACGCAGGGCGGAACTGCCAAAAGTAGGCATTTGGGGGAAAAAAGTCCGATTTTGGGGGCAGATTTGGGGTTGTTCAGGAGCTTGAGGGCAGGTTAGGGGGCAGTTTTGGGTTTTTTTAGGAGTTTATTTGGGACTAAGTTAAATGGAGGTAATTCAATCCTTACTTTAGGTGGACCGTTCCAACCCCGTTCCCGTTCCGGCCCCCCCTCCTCCTCCCCATTCCCGTCCCGTTTCGGACCCTCCGGTTTCTGTTCCCAATTCCCGTTCCAGGTAACTATGACGCGCGCACACTCTCTCTCTCTCTCTCTCTCTCTCCCCCTTGATTTGATGATTTGAAGCCGCCCCCTACTGCTACTACCTTGCAGAGTTTTTTTCTATATAATTGGCCGCTTATTCTACACTGATCCACCCTTGCGCTCTCTCTCTCTCTCTCTCTCTCTCTCTCTCTCTCATGTAGTATATACAGGAGGTGTGTGTGTGTGTGTGTGTGTGAGAGAGAGAGAGAGAGAGAGAGAGAGATTAATTATATTTTTATACAATATGTAATAGTTACAAAATATATATAAACAAAACAATCACATCATAAGAATATATAGTTTCCAAAAATATTATCAATAAAAATATAAATTCAATTATGGTACAAAAAATATTTGTGTGTTAGAGCAATAAATTAATTGAAGTATGAGATAGAAAGGCATACACACACACACACACACACATATATATATATATATATATATATAGAAAGAGAGAGAGAGAGAGAGACTTAGTCGTTTATAGTATTCTCAACGTGTTAAATCTCTCTCTCTCTCTCTCTCTTTGTCTCTCTCTCTCTCTCTCTTTAAGTACATACAAGAAAGGTTTCAATAACTAAGAAATTGCATTAATATATGTGGGTGGCTGAGAGCTTCAACCAAGCAAGAATTAAAGCCTACGCTATCCTGGCTGAAACGCAGCTACCGACATAGCGAATGCTACATGTCAATGCCTTCCTTTGCCTATAGCACCCTCACACTGTGCTCTTGTTCCTCGGCTCTTCATGATTGGCCACAAACGGGGTCCACGCTCTCTCACACACGCACACCACTGTAACAAGGAATGGGGGGAACACAGCCCAAACGTTCCGAAACGGCGTTCCGGACGAGTCGCGTTCCCGAAATAGAGATGGGCACGGAACGCCGTTCCGGAACGGGGTGTTACTGGAATGGGCGGAACATGAGGCGGAATGGCGAAACGCAGGGCGGAACTGCCAAAAGTAGGCATTTGGGGGAAAAAAGTCGAATTTTGGGGGCAGATTTGGGGTTGTTCAGGAGTTTGAGGGCAGGTTAGGGGGCAGTTTTGGGTTTGTTTAGGAGTTTATTTGGGACTAAGCTAAATGGAGGTAATTCAATCCTTACTTTAGGTGGACCGTTCCAACCCCGTTCCCGTTCCGGCCCCCCCTCCTCCTCCCCATTCCCGTCCCGTTTCAGACCGTCCCGTTTCTGTTCCCAATTCCTGTTCTGGGTAACTATGACGCGCACACACACACACACACACGCTCTCTCTCTCTCTCTCTCTCTCTCTCTCTCTCTCTCTCTCTCTCCTTGATTTGATCATTTGAAGCCGCCCCCTGCTGCTACTACCTTGTAGAGTTTTTTTCTACAAAATTGGTCGCTTATTCTACACTGATCCACCCTTGCTCTCCTGTATATACTGCATGAGAGAGAGAGAGAGAGAGAGAGAGAGAGAGAGAGAGAGAGAGAGAACCTCCGCTTCGGCATTTTAATGAGAAGCTACTCGTGCAGTGAGAACCCCTTGTATGAGAGAGAAAGAACCTCCCCCTTAACGCTATGATTTCGGGGAGGGGGGAAGAAAGAGAAAGAGAAAGAGAGAGAGAGAACATGTTGTTTCTCTTGCCTTTCCTCGCATCCAAGATATGTAACACCTTCTATTTTCTTCCTCTTATAAACATTCAAAGGTGGCAGTTGAATACGGGCTATCCCACGACTTTTTCTAGATTAAAATCTGTTTTTTAAAAACTCAGAGATCGTGGGCTGAAATTCGAAGGCCATGGGCTGCTGCCTCAGCTTTTGCTCAAAGGAGAGCGACCTATCTAAAATGCCCCCCCTCCTTTATATATATATATATATATATATATAAGACAAGAATTCTTCAAGATGTGTAGTTTTTTTGTCCAAGGTTAAACATTTTAGTCCAAGTGACTAAAAATGAGCGGGGCGGGTCTCGCGAGCTAGTATAGATAATTTTACTTTTCTGTATTCAATCTTTGGCCCTCCCATGCTTGCACTGCTATCCATGCACATCTAGTTACGCCGGGAATCCCAACCTTAAAAAATCCATCACGATCTTCTTTCTCTAGCATTCTCTCTCTCTCTCTCTCTCTCTCTCTCTCTCTCTCTCTCTCTCTCTCTCTCTCTCTCTCTCTCTCTCTCTCTCTCTCTCTCTCTCTCTCTCTCTCTCTCAGTCTCAGCTCTCTCAAAGTTCCAGTGCTCGAAAAAAACCTTTTTCCCAAAACTTTGAAAACCTTTATCTAAAAGGTAATTTCAGTAAATTTGTAGGTTTTTACACTCAAATCCCTCAAAATTTTAATGTTTTGTCACCTCCTAAATTTATTTTTGAAGGTAAAGTGTTTTTTTTTAATAGAAGCTTTGATTTAAATTAAAAGACAAAAAAGGGAGCTACAACAGAGACAACATCTCTGCGAAGGGAACAACAAAGGGTTATACATTCTTGAAAAGGAATAACTGAAATAGAGAGTTGAAGGTAAAGGGGTGAGCCTTTCATTCTCTCTAATTAGGTGAGGGCCAGGATTCCATCAACTATAAGGAGCCTTTCTCTAGAATAGATCTTCAAAAGCTTAGGTTTCCACAGCTGCCATCTTCCCTGCTTGATCTCTTGGAAGGTCCCTTTTTAGTCTTCTATTGCATCCACCATCTCTCCCATTACCTGCACAACAACTTTAAAAATGTGAGCCTTCAAGGCCCAGATATGGTCCCTCCCTCCATTAGGAAAAATAAAATCATTTCTTTCTTTCCAGATTTCATGAAGGAGCAGAAATCTAATCATATGCCACAGAGGGGGATCAAGGTGAATACATTCCCCTATAAGAATCTCAATAGGGGAGAAGGGATTGGGGTGAATACTTTTAAAAAAATTATACAACACATTCAGGAATTTAGAATGAAAACTGCAATGAAAGAACATATGAGCAATGTCTTCAATGTCTATCTTACATCTAGGGCACAAACCATTACCTTTACCAATTCTGGCAGCACGAGCACCGGTCCAAATTCCTCTGCGGAGGATGAGCCAAAGAAAGCAGGAGTGCTTGGCTAAAGGGGAAAAGGCCCAAATGGGCTTAAATCTATATCTCCATTGGTTAGAAGTCTTGTTAAGCTTCCACTTCTCATTGAGCGAAGAAACAAGCTTGGTGTTATCTCTGCTCTGATTAGAAAAAGGCAGAAGAGGGCTTCTGTTATACCAATACACCAACTGAATAATAGGCTGTGGGGGGGTAGGGACCAATAAAGGGAAAATAAAGGAAATAGAGGAAATCCTTTCCAGGAGGAGAGCAATACAAGCAGTAGAGACATTAGCAACATTCCTAATGTCATCCTATTCAGCCCAGTGATTTGAAACCCAAAGGTCCTTCCAGCTGCAAAATCCCAGCTCACACAGCTTGTGCCCTCTACGAAGTTGGGAGTCAGAGATAGGCTGAATAAACTTGCTAAACCAAATGGAGTCATAAGGCAGATAGAAAAGCTCTTTCTTATCTTTCACCCTAACCATACCCTTATAGTTAAACCAGGCATTCCAATAGTGATTAGCAAGAGGAATACCCTTAGTTTTAAAGGGAGCATTAGACATAAATATCTCATTAGGGGAGAAGTTAAAATTTTGCTACACTAAACCCCGAGGCAGTCACTTATCAAAAGACCGCTATATCACGTGCGTTCAAGAGGTAATTAATAATACCCCAATATACATACTATACTTACACTGTGAGCCTATTTAAAAAACCCCCACCCCCCTCTGTATGTATACATTTTTATACATTTTGGTCTTTTAATAATCCTCTCCAGTTAAGTCACGTGATATCATACACATTCTAAAAAGTGACCGCCCCGTGCACTAAACCGAGGTTTTTTTGATTAAACCCACGAGATGCAGCTCTCTCAAAGACTCAAACCTAGTTTTTTTCCGAGTACTGTCTCAAACCCATGACCGCTCACGACATGTGGAAGGTTTTTTTCGAGCACTATCTCAAATCCACGACCGCTCACGACATGCGGTGTGTGTGTGTGTGTGTGTGTGTGTGTCTGTGTGTGTGAAAGAGAGAATGCTGGATGTATGGTGTAGATGCCTTTTGTGTATGTTTGTGCACATGACTGCTACCTTTGTAACTATGGTAGATTATGCAATGCTTTCTGCAGACACGGATGATGAAATGTTAAATGTAATTCTGTAAGCAATTGGTATGTGCTTTAGTATTCATACTCGTAGGTCATACGTGCTCAACAATTACCTCTTTTAAAGTAGGAGCAGCTCCAACACACGCGATGAGCGCAACACTACTCCAGACAGAGAGATAGACGATTCGTATTAGCAAGTGTCTGCTGATTGGATCAAAAATGTTGCAACAGCCATCAAAAATGCTGGAGAGCAGTCCTGCAGAGTGGTGGTGGCAGCAAGTGCGACATTTTAGTACAACAAGGGCACATTTGGTGGATGTGAAGAAAGATGTGGAAGCCTGGTAGCATCTGACGGATCCTAAACAAGCTTTTCTCAAAGAGATTGAGGATATTGATGATGATAAGCAAATTGAAGAGGATGGTAATTCCAAAGTCCTCGTCCACGAGTTTGTTCACTTTCAGGCTGGCACACTTTTGGCGGATGCTGTTTCACATGCATGGTCGTATACAGCATGACAACCCCTCTCCATTTATATCAGAAGCAACTGCAATGTGATCTTAGACCGCATTAAAGAATGGCTGGCCCGTTATTCTAAAGTGAGAATAGTCCAACCAGTGGGTGTGGTTCTCTTGGGTAGAGCCCGAGTATTGGAAAAACAGGTTTTCTTTTGTACAAAGAGAATGCCATTGCAAAGTTCAAGAGCGAAACCCTTCCATATTTTGCTTTTAAGTGGCTGGACGCTAGCTCCAAGTTGGAGGTCTCTGGTCATATGTCTCTGTCCTCTACTGAACCTATACTCAGGAACGACAAAAAAAAGCTCTACAGGTCCGGGACGAACTTGTCCAAGATATTGCAAGGCTCGACTGATGCCTGATGCAAAGGACTCCCTTGACTTATTCTTACTATCGGACATAGTTACTTGGAAAATTCTTGCAGGTGTATCACCATTCTTCTCATAGAGAGCTATGCTGTCCCAAGACTTATTGTTGCCTGACACAGGACGAAGGTAAGTAGAGTTATTCAGAATTGCAGCTGGAAAGACAGCTTCTGTGGCTGCACCTTTTCTACCCGTACCAGATATCAACCAAGTCTGATTTAGGAATCTTGTGAATTGCTTTGTATTGAAGGGGATCGGGGAGCACCACAGACAGAGAGTGAGAGAGAGAGAGAAGGAGACACACACGATGTGGGTGGGGAGACTCAAAGAGTGAGCAGCCCCCTATACACTTATGCTATGTATAAGGTATACAAGTCAGTGGGCGCCCAAACTCTGGGCGGCCGGGCAAGGCACAGACGCCTATACCCCAACAACCTTTAAGCAAGGGAACCTAGTCTAAAGACTACAAAAGGTGAGAGAAAACCGCTCTCAACCGATGCCCACTAGCTGGCTGTGATCGTGTGCATCCGGCTGTCCTGCTCCCGTGTAAGTCCATACACCACCAGACGTACCGCATATGTACTGCAAGTATGTATGCAATACCTGCATATCTCCCTCGTGCACTATGCCATCATCAGTCAAAAAACGACTGACAACCCCAACTGCAAATGCTCCCACCACAGCTGCGATATCCGGTCTCAGGATCAACATCTCATACATGAGACCACCGAATGCCGATGCAATGCTAGCGGGCCCTGCTAGCTCTACGGAGCATGCATCAACATATATATCCTTGGAAATAGGCATCTCTGACTGACAAGGCATGTCAGCCACATGCATCTCCTGACTGTCCACAAAAGACGCATCAACCTGTCGTGCAACCTCAGAGCAAACCAGCTGCTCTAGGTGTCTGCTGGAAGACATATCCTACATATCTATATCCCCATGCTCACTGTCGAGCATAGAAAGGAATGACTCCATAATCGCTAACATCTCAGCCTCCTCTGCAATCATCCACTACAAACATGACCACTCAATCTGCTGTGACTCACTAGAGCTCTCATGCTCTAACTCCGTATGCATAGACTCTTGCACAATGTCCTCCTGTCGTGACTCACTAGAGCAAGACCGCTCTACCTGTCTATCCTGCATAGAAGTATCTCGCACAACTGACTCTCTGCTTTGCTCAGTCACTAGCAACGCATGCATGTCTGACTCTGTCACCTCTCTGTGTGACTGCTCAAGTCGTGCCCCAACTATGTGCACAACGAGCTCACTACTCTGCACTCCATGCAAAGCATCCTGCAACCCACAAGCAAAAGATACTCGTCTACTCTCTCGCTCTCTACCTGGCTGCGTGATCACAGAGACAACACCGTCTCTCACGTGATCCACATGCAATGGGTAACCTGTACCACTCCTGGCACCTCTCGCAATCACTAGCGAACCCAAATGCATCACAAAAGATCTCTCAAGCAGCGATACCCGACATCCACTATCCCGTAACTGTCTGACTGAGATCAAATCCCGTCTCAGATCTGGCACATAACGCACATGATGCAGGGTAAATCTCATACCACTGGGCAAGGACAAACATACGTCTCCTGCACCCTCAATGTCATACACAGCACCATCAGCCATGTGCACACAACCAAGTCTCCCACTAGAAAACGTGCTAAACCACTCACGATGAGATGTGACATGGAAAGTAGCATCTGAATCTAGTAACCAATGTGAAGACAATGTGCAATCCGATATGCAATCCGTAGACATAAGGTCGTCTGAAGACAAGCTAGATGTAAATGTGACATCGCCGTCACAAGCATACTCAGTAACCACTGTACTGATCTCACTAGCATCTGTCATGCCCAAATCTGCATCACGCATCTGTCGCCTCCGTTGTCTCAAACGCCTGAAACATCGATGCCTAATGTGCCCTCTATGTCCACAATGCTAACATGTCAAGTCTCTATGCCGTCGAGACTTGCGTGTGGGATCAATCTCTCCCATGGACATAAAAGTGGGACTAGACTTCCCTGTAGACATGGATGTCGCATACATAGCATGTAAACTCTGCCATAAAGCATGAGTTGTAGTCTCCCTCGAGACCTGCCAGTAAACAGACTCAACTAGATGTAAACAAATCGTAGACATGGCTAACTCATCAAGATCCTGCCAATCATCATCACGCATAGAATTGGGCTCAGAAAGGAGTGTGGAAGATTGTGTGTAAGTGAAGGTGCTGCCCTAAAACTGTGTGCGCAGCAGCACTGTTTTTAGATTCGTTTTTCTCCTTGTAGAATGCAGATCTGAGAATTATGTTTGCTACGCCCATCAGTTTCGACGTGGTCTACAACTTTGCAGAAGAAAATTTTTGCAAATTCCTCACCGTTTTGCTGATATTCAGCTCAGACTGACTGTATACAGAAATTCCAGATTTTCTGTTGTCGCATTGTGTGCGAGTTTGATGCACTTTTGGAAGCACGGGAGATGCTTGAAGTTGAGTGCATAAATTCTGAGCTGAAGATGCAATTGCAGCTTGTGTTAAGCTTGTGGTTTAAGGGTTTTTGGTAGACTTGGGCAACGAAGTACGGAGGCGTTTACACACCATCGAGGCGGTCTCTTGAGAGACGCAGTTTTTTGGAGCACACAGGTGGAGCTTCTTTCACTGGTTTTCACAGGATACTTTGGCAGTGATTTTGTGCTTGGATTCATGGTCTTTGCGGATGGTTTGCATATGGTTATGGCACATGGTTGATGCCCATTATACATGCATTTTGACGAGCACTTTCAAGTGGGTGAGCTCTCTTGAGAGCATTGTTTTCGCATTGAATAAGTTTCCGGATTGCAAATCTTTTGGTGCTTGCTTATGCGCGGTCACTCCGTTGATGTACGTTGAGTGCGGATTGCCATTGTATGTGAAAATGTAGAGCCATTTTGGCATTTCTACTCATTGGCATTGAGTAGTGTTATGGTTTATGGTAGAGATTGTACCTGAGTTTTTTGCTCAGTTTTCAGGGAAAATTCTGTCGGATTTTTCCCAGATTCTCGCCATAGTTTGTGATCGAGTGTTTACTCTCACTGTGATAGGTTTTGTCAGTTTGGACACAGTTTTGTGTTTTGTATCCACTCTCACAAGAGTGAGGAGTTGTGTATCTTTCTTTGCTTGAGATAGTGGTTTGCTCTCAGGTGGGAGAGTCTTGTGATCTCGAGCATTGTTTGCCATAGTTTTGCAGAGCTTATGCATGTATGTTGAGTGTAGTTTGATGCGCATTGATTGCTCATTGTATTGAGCTTGCAGGACAACGGTTATTTTGTGTTGATAGCCATTGTGCGTCGAAACTCTGGCGAAATTTTCCCACGAGTTTTATGCGTATCATTTATGCGATCTAGGTAGAGATTGCATGTTGCACTCAACATTTGCGTGCGGTGTTCTCTGCAGGTGGGAGATTTGTGCGTGTGTATGCATCGATACCGCACAGTGTGGGCTTGGTGATTAGCTCACAGATTGCAGTGTGATACTAGAGTAGGCGAGGCTTGTATTGACATTGTGGGAGCTCTATTTTTGAGTGTGTCTCACAGGTTTTACATTGTGTTTCTGGCCATATTGGTAGACAGTTTCCAGGTGTTGTTGGTGAGGTGGTTTTGCTTTCTAGTTTGCTACATTGTGCTCATGGCAGAGACAGGTGATCGATCAGATTGTGACCTCTCACAGATGCGCGTGTTTGATGGGTCAGACTTTGCGGCATGGAGAGAGTGTATGCTTGACGCATTGACACAGCGAGGGTTGCATGGACCATTGAGTGGTGATGCCGGTAGCCCTTCATGCTTGTCTGACGATCAGTGGCAGGAGCTAGAGGAGATGGAACTGACGGGATAAAAGCGAACCCCGAACCCCGACGGCCTCTAAAACACCAGGGACCGAATGGCGCGCCTCGAGCCTATCATGGTAAAGCAAACAGGGGGCACCACCTAGCTTCAGCGGCTAGGACACAAAGAACACACCACCATAACAAAGTTTTCATCCAAGAGAGATGGATGCTTGGGAGTAATGATGAAGAGGAAAGGGAATGAGATCAAGTGAGAGAGAGAGAGAGAGAGAGAGTGAGGGAGGGGGTATAGCAGCTTAGTACTTAGGCACCACAAAAGGATGTGGCGAATCCGCACACCCTTCACACATACACAAGCTCACTCCAAAACACAAGACTAGGTGGCGATTCCGCACACCTCACATGGGCAAAACATTGCAAGAAAACATACTCACAAAACCTCAAGCTTTATTTAGAGAATTAGGCGATGAAATGGGGAGCATAGGATAGGGGAATGAGAAGGGAGAGAGTGGTAGAGCACATGGCGGATAGGTGGGAGTTGATGGCGAAGACTCTCACGAGGATTATGGCCATCATCCTTCATTTAGTTTCCCTTCATCTTCCATAGCCAAGGGTGTAGAGGTCATGCTCAAGACAAGCATGGTGATTGCGGTGATGGTGATGGTGTGGGTGTGTGTGTGTGCACTAGGCACACACAGTGCATAGTGTGTTCTTTGGTGATGTTGTGTGTGTCTTTAGTGTGATAGTGACCCCTCTTTATATAGGGTAGGAGGGGGGAGAAATTCTAGAATTTAGAAATGAAGAAATCATTATCTACACAAACCATGTGACTGTGGGCCCCACTTGTCTGACTGTTGTATATGTGCCAGAACAGCAGTCTCATGAGAGAGAGACTAAGAGAGAGAGATGGGTTGATGAAAAAAAGTGAGAGGTGACATGGAGAATAAAGTAATTACAAGAGGGGAGAGAGGGGAGTGTGTTAAGAGGTGAATCTGTGTGCAGGTGTGTGTGAACACAAGAAAATCAGGTAACCACTGGGTGGGGATGGGTCTGTGGGCACCTTTTTTCAGTGAAACTGAGTGTGTGTGAGTGTGGGGGAGGCCATCTGGCTACAAGACAAGAGAGATTTCGAATTTTAGAGAGAGAGGGGGGTATTTGGATCATGGGAGAGTGTAGGAGAGAGAAAAGGGGGGTGGGGTATACTATTTTGGAAGATAGCATAAGTTGCATGTGAGTTAGGGTGCATTATTGGTGAGTTATAATGCATTATTGGTGAGAGGTGGGGTAGCTTGAGGGGAGAGAGAAAGGAGAAAGGACAAGGGGAAGAGAGAGGGGGTTGACCTTTTGAGTGGAGGAGAGGAAAAGGGACACCCGGCGGGGCAACAGTGAAGAAAAAGGAGGCAAGGTGGAGATGGACTACCCCGCATGCATGAGGTGGCCTATTTTACCTTTCTTATATATTTACATAATCATACTTTATTTTTTTCTTACTTTTTCCAATGCCTTTTATCACTCCCTCCCTAAGAGGGGGTTTTCATGGGGTGGGGACGAGAGAAGAGGGGTATGGGAGCTTGGCTTGTGAAAAGCCCCCATCAGCACTATCTACTCTCTCTTTGCACCTTGCGGAATCTGTATATGCTCTTGTTATGTATGAGACTACTTCGAGAGCACTTTGGCGCACATTACATGATATGTATGATAGATCTGATTCATCAAGGACTCGTGTGAGACATGTACATTCACGAGTACGCCGACAGGTGACATGTTGGTATTGTGGTCATTCTGGACATGTTAGACGACGCTGTTTTCATCATATGCAATATCGTAGGAGACATGGTAGTCTCAGAGATGTATGTAGTGATGCCATGGACTCAGATGCCATCATTAGCCCTCCCCTTTTGGCTAGAGGCATTCATGCCTCTAGCTTATCTGTTTCTTCTTCCGCTTAGCTGTAGGATCCGATATCGAGTTGCCTTCTGAACTATCCATTCCATTTGGCCATTGGTGAGATTTCTGGGATATTCGTTGATCTGTAACAGGTCCGGGTGATAGCTTGTTTCTTGGAATAGTGTCGGTTGATTAAAGGGGAAGCCCATGGCTTCCAGAACTTTGTGCCAGTGTCCTCTTGGATCCCAAGTGAAAAATAGGATCATTGTCTGCAGTGTCTGAACAATAAAATTTGCATGCCAAATTGGACCAAATTTGTAACCACCAGTAGCGAGAGGGGAAATGAGCATCTTGGCTCCTGCAAAGACAAAACTGAAAATTATGATTCCCAAGAGTGTACCAAGAATCCACCATATATGGCCTCCTTGTTGGTGTGGTGAGCTCAAGTTGTCTTCAAAGTCCTGCTTACTGCCATTAGAAAAAACTGCAAGCATATCATGCTTCTTTTGGGTGTGCTCAAACATGTCAGCTTCCTTTACTGATGCTAATAGCAAGCCACCTACCTTGCGGCTTAAATACAAGCGTAATCCACTTACCTTTCTCCAAAGAGAGGATGCACTATTTGTAAAAAAATGTACCAAATTGCGAAGGAGGTCTTCATTCTTGCATTCTATCAGGCTTTTGTCTATCCATGGCTCCTTTGCTCTTATCTCCATGCTGATCTTCTCTCTATATGTTATAGCGGCTAGCCATAGCCATAGGTCCGATGCATCCCATGCAAACACAATGCTGTGTTGTGGAGGAGTTTGGAACATCCTTAAAAAGTTGGCAGCATATTGATCATCAAACTTACTCTGAACACCCTCACATAAACTGGAGGCATTACCCATCTCCAAGTTTATAACACCCTTCAGTAGACTAGAGGCATTACCCATCTCTAAGTCTATAACACTACACAATAAAGTCTTGCTCGGCTGCCAAGCCTCTGGAGAAATATCCAACTCCAAACCTTCAGTCATACTTACCTCTTCGTTATGGTCCTCAAGTGAAACTGCCTTGATGCAAGATTCCTTTAGCTTGCTACACTGTCCTGGGTCCATGCTGGTGCACAGGCTTCCGTTTTCAAAGCCCTCCCCTTTGATTGATATGTTGTCCTCCTTCTGCGAAGCCTTGCTAGCAGGCTGGTTTTCCTCTTCTCTCGTATCTTTCATGCCCTTTGCATTCCTCTTACTCTGACGAGGCCTAATCAACACTTTACACATTCTTACCCTTACTGCCCAATGTTGTCGATTGATCTCTTTGGTGCCTATTTCATTCAAGTTTAAAGATGTACTTACATTTGTAACAAAATTTTCTTGTCTTACCTCCCCCACCTGGGTAGCATCTTTTGATTCTTTAACCTCTTGTTCCACTGCTTCAGTTCTTTGAATAGTCTTCTTACTTGATCCTTCTTCCGTTACACTCATCTTGACCTCTTCTGCAAGACCAATGATACTTGGTGTGCGGGTACCCATTGGTGGTGGGCGTAGGATGATTGTAAGTGGTGATAGTGGCGGACGTAGAATTTGTGTTGGTGGGGCTGGTGCTTGGGGTGGGGGTGTTCTTTCTCTAGGGGGTGACAATTGGTTCCTCCTACCTTCTCTATTATAGTTTTGTTGTGGTTTGGGACAGTAGTACATACTGTGACCATCTTCTCCGTAGTTGTAGCAGTGATACTCCCTGTTTTGTCGTCGTCTCTTCCAGGGTCTTGATCTCTTTCTTGACTCCTCCCTTGCTGTATTAAGTGGACAGACAAATTCTGCAGTTGGTCAGTAATATGGGCCAACATATCTTGTTGGTCATCTCTTACCCCAAGAGCCGGTGGTGGTGGTATGGTGGTTGTCGTAGGTGTTGGTCGACGCGATGTTCCTACTTCTGTTGACTCGGTTTCTTTGGCTTTCATTCGCAGCTTCTTGTCTTTAAGGCGAGCAATCTCAACGGCTAACTCGTACGTAGCCGGGAATCTACCTTTCACCTTCTCCTTGAGAAGCGGCCATAAGCCATGCGTGAACCGATCTTTTTTTAGGAAATCGGGTGCGGCTTCCCCCCTTGCCAGTGACTCAACCCACCGTTCCCACAAATCCAGAAATTTGGACTCATAGGTGGCATATTCTAAAAGACCCTCCTGCTTCAAGTCTCTCAACTTGTCCCACAACTTTTCTGAAGTGGTACCTCCCCCAAAGCGCCTCTTAAAAGCGGTTTTTAAGGGTTCCCAGTCATCCTTGGTTGCTTGTGGAAGTGCATTGTACCATGATCTAGCTTCTAGCTTCATGAGATGCTTAAAGATTCTAACCCGAGATTCATCCGTATCTTTGTTGCTCACTACACATGCTACTTCAAATTCATCTAGGAAGTCTGTTACCAAATCCTCCCCTTTCTTTCCTTTAAATGTTGGAAATGCTACACTTGCCATGATTAGTGAGAGAGAGCTAAAAAGACACACTGCTTAACTTGCAAAAGTTTTTTTCTTCTTTACAAGGAGGCGTGTATACCTCTTATACTAGGACATAGATTAAAACTTCAAACGGTACATTGCCTTGTACCAAAGGTAAGACAAATGGCTGATCTGATGCCCGAACCTCAAAAAACCGCTCCCCACCTGGCATGGTATCAATGACGTGCTGGTAGTGAGCCTTCAAGTCCAGTATTACCTTGATTGAGCGTACACATGTTGGTATGTGTGATCTGTCTTGAGGTAGGTTGTATTGATTCATGTGAAGCTTAGAGGTGCTTAGTCACTGTCCAAGCTTGTGGGAGAGGGTGGTGTTCTTTCCTGAAACAAACTCAGTAGATCCCTAGTTTCTCTAGTGAGAGTGTGAGCCAATGCTTCCGTTATCTGTGTTGCAGCATCAGGTGCAACTTGAAAACTAACTGTGATAATTACCTCGGTGACTTGAGTTACCCGATTCTCAAAGTAGAATAGTGTTGATTCTCTATTGTGTAGAGCTCCTTCCATTTTGTTGTTGTGGGTTGGTTGTAGGTTGCGGACATGGTTTCAACCTTCTCCTTCTTCTTCTTGGCACTTGGCCTATGTATATCCACTGGGTTTGGCGTGTTGGTTGACTCTCCCACTGCAAATCGATTACCGTTACGCCTGGCACTTGAGCTTCGATGGAGATGCGGAGTTCGTCTAGTTATGCTTGGAGCTCTTCTTCTTCTGTCGTCCAATTAGCAAATCCTGCTAGCCATTCATCCATTCACAATATTTTAAGGGTTTCAGTCTTGTAAACTGAAGGGTTTCATGAAAATATCCTCCGTGGGGGCACCAAATGACGGGAGAAAAGCGAACCCCGAACCCCGACGGCCTCTAAAACACCAGGGACCGAATGGCGCGCCTCGATCCTGTCATGGTAAAGCAAACAGGGGGCACCACCTAGCTTCAGCGGCTAGGACACAAAGAACACACCACCATAACAAAGTTTTCATCCAAGAGAGATGGATGCTTGGGAGTAATGATGAAGAGGAAAGGGAATGAGATCAAGTGAGAGAGAGAGAGAGAGAGAGAGAGAGAGAGAGTGAGGGAGGGGGTATAGCAGCTTAGTACTTAGGCACCACAAAAGGATGTGGCGAATCCGCACACCCTTCACACATACACAAGCTCACTCCAAAACACAAGACTAGGTGGCGATTCCGCACACCTCACATGGGAAAAACATTGCAAGAAAACATACTCACAAAACCTCAAGCTTTATTTAGAGAATTAGGCGATGAAATGGGGAGCATAGGGTAGGGGAATGAGAAGGGAGAGAGTGGTAGAGCACATGGCGGATAGGTGGGAGTTGATGGCGAAGACTCGCACGAGGATTATGGCCATCATCCTTCATTTAGTTTCCCTTCATCTTCCATAGCCAAGGGTGTAGAGGTCATGCTCAAGACAAGCATGGTGATTGCGGTGATGGTGATGGTGTGGGTGTGTGTGTGTGCACTAGGCACACACAGTGCATAGTGTGTTCTTTGGTGATGTTGTGTGTGTCTTTAGTGTGATAGTGACCCCTCTTTATATAGGGTAGGAGGGGGGAGAAATTCTAGAATTTAGAAATGAAGAAATCATTATCTACACAAACCATGTGACTGTGGGCCCCACTTGTCTGACTGTTGTATATGTGCCAGAACAGCAGTCTCATGAGAGAGAGACTAAGAGAGAGAGATGGGTTGATGAAAAAAAGTGAGAGGTGACATGGAGAATAAAGTAATTACAAGAGGGGAGAGAGGGGAGAGTGTTAAGAGGTGAATCTGTGTGCAGGTGTGTGTGAACACAAGAAAATCAGGTAACCACTGGGTGGGGATGGGTCTGTGGGCACCTTTTTCAGTGAAACTGAGTGTGTGTGAGTGTGGGGGAGGCCATCTGGCTACAAGACAAGAGAGATTTCGAATTTTAGAGAGAGAGGGGGGTATTTGGATCATGGGAGAGTGTAGGAGAGAGAAAAGGGGGGTGGGGTATACTATTTTGGAAGATAGCATAAGTTGCATGTGAGTTAGGGTGCATTATTGGTGAGTTATAATGCATTATTGGTGAGAGGTGGGGTAGCCTGAGGGGAGAGAGAAAGGAGAAAGGACAAGGGGAAGAGAGAGGGGGTTGACCTTTTGAGTGGAGGAGAGGAAAAGGGACACCCGGCGGGGCAACAGTGAAGAAAAAGGAGGCAAGGTGGGGATGGGCTACCCCGCAGGCATGAGGTGGCCTATTTTACCTTTCTTATATATTTACATAATCATACTTTATTTTTTTCTTACTTTTTCCAATGCCTTTTATCACTCCCTCCATAAGAGGGGGTTTTCATGGGGTGGGGACGAGAGAAGAGGGGTATGGGAGCTTGGCTTGTGAAAAGCCCCCATCAGCACTATCTACACTCTCTTTGCACCTTGCGGAATCTGTATATGCTCTTGTTATGTATGAGACTACTTCGAGAGCACTTTGGTGCACATTACATGATATGTATGATAGATCTGAGTCATCAAGGACTCGTGTGAGACATGTACATTCACGAGTACGCCGACAGGTGACATGTTGGTATTGTGGTCATTCTGGACACGTTAGACGACGCTGTTTTCGTCATATGCAACATCGTAGGAGACATGGTAGTCTCAGAGATGTATGTAGTGATGCCATGGACTCAGTGCTTTGACAGTTGAGGCACATGTAGTGTCGGAGTATACTAGTGATGGGGATGTCACTTTTACCTCTAGCTATGCACGAGATGCTATACATGTGGATAGTGCACTCCCTTCGTAGTGGTTGCTAGACGCAGATGCTATGTTTCATGTCGCGCCGCATCGTGCATGGCTTTGTAGCTATTCTAGCGGGATGCTTGGCAGTGTACGTTTGACCGATGGATCGGTGCATGCGATAGCAAGTGCAGGAGATGTGAGACTTTCATTACCGAGTGGTGCATCTTACTTGTTACGACATGTGCGCTCTGATACCAATTGAAGGGGATCGGGGAGCACCACAGACAGAGAGTGAGAGAGAGAGAAGGAGACACACACATGATGTGGGTGGGGAGACATATGACCAGAGACCTCTAACTTAGGGCCATCGTCTAGCCACTTGAAATCAAAATATGGAAGGGTTTTTCGCTTGAACTTTGCAATGGCATTCTCTTTGTTCTGAGAAACAGTGCGCCAAAGTAAGTACAAAAGAAACCCTGTTTTTCCAATACCCGAGTTGCCCAAGAGAACCACACCCACTGGCTGGGCTAATCTCACTTTAGAATAACGGGCCAGCCATTCTTTAATGCGGTCTAAGATCACATTGCAGCAGCTTCTGATATAAATGGAGAGGGGCTGTCCTGCTTTATACGACCATGCATGTGCAACAGCATCCGCCAAAAGTGTGCCAGCCTGAAAGTGAAGGAACTTGTGGACGAGGACTTTGGAATTACCATCCTCTTCAATCTGCTCATCATCATCAATATCCTCAATCTCTTTGAGGAAATCTTGTTTAGGATCCGCCAGATGCTGCCAGGCTTCCACGCCTGTCTTCACATCCACCAAATCTGCCATTGTTGTACTAAACTGTCGCACTTGCTGCCACCACCAGTCTACAGGACTGCGCTCCAGCATTTTTGATGGCTATTGCAACATTTTTGATCCAATCAGCAGGCACTTGCTGATACGAATCGTTTGTCTCTCTGTCTGGTGTAGTGCTGCCCTCATCGCGTGTGTTGGAGTTGCTCCTGCTTTAAAAGAGGTAATTGTTGAGCACGTATGACCTACGAGTATGACTAATAAAGCACATACCAATTGCTTACAGAATTACATTTAACATTTCCTACCTCAATACATCAATCACTCAAAAAATTTCACATCATCCATGTTTGCAGAATGCATTGCATAATCTCTACCATAATTGCAGAGGTAGCAGTCATACACAAAAGGCATCTACACTATACATCCAACATCCAAAGGAGTCTCTCTTTCTCACACACACACCCACACACCCACACAGCACACAGATCAAGAACCAGGCCATTCGCACATACCTGCTTGAGCACGTGGACTAGGGCACAGTAAAGCTATGGCGACCTTCCGCATCTCGTGAGCGATCGTGGATTTGAGACAGTGCTTGAATTTTTTTTCCGCAAGTCGTGAGCGGTCGTGGTTTGAGACAATGCTCAGGAAAAGTCTAGGTTTGAGTCTTTGAGAGAGAGAGATGCTACAGAGAAAATAAAAGAGAGAGAATGCTAGAGAAAGAGGATCGTGCTGGCTTTTTTAAGGTTGGGATTTTTGGCGTAACTAGATGTGCATGGGTAGCAGTTCAAGCATGGGAGGGCCGAGGATTGAATACAGTAAAATAAAATTATCTATACTAGTTCGCGTGATCCGCCGCGCTCATTTTTACTCACTTGGACTAATATATATATATATATATATATATATATATATATAAAGGAGGGGGAGCATTTTAGATGGGGCGCTCTCCTTTGAGCAAAAGCTGAGGTGGAAGCAGCCCATGGCCTTCGAATTTCGGCCCCCGACCTTTGAGTCTTTAAAAATTCAGATTTTAATTTAGAAAAAGTCGTGGGATAGCCTGTATTCAACTGCCACCTTTGAATGTTTATAAGAGGAAGAAAATAGAAGGCATTACATATCTTGGATGTGAGGAAAGGTAGGAGAAATATCAGGTTCTCTCTCTCTCTCTTTCTCTTTCTCTTTCTCCCCCCCCTCCCCAAATCATAGCGTTAAGAGGGAGGTTCTCTCTCTCTCTCTCTCTCTCTCTCTCTCTCTCTCTCTCTCTCTCTCTCTCTCTCTCTCTCTCTCTCTCTCTCTCTCTCTCTCTCTCTCATACAAGCAGTTCTCACCAGACGAGTACCTTCTTACTAAATTATAGAGAAGGTATACTTACTTGCAAGGGTAACCCTATAGCCTTTACACAGCTCATTCACAGCATAGTGAGTAAATGAAGTTGCTAATTGGAAGTAGCAAATCCTAGTCTCGATGCACTTACTATATAGAAATTACTCATTTCCTTATATTCTATTTAGTAACTAGCAGTATTAAGCACTTACTGTAGGGAGTTCTTTAAACATGCATGTTTGTTTTTGCTTACTGTATGATAAAGTCCTTCCAATCATTTTCCATATAGTTGATATTGTAAGTCTGTGAAGCGCACCATTGTTCCTCACATCCGTTCAGCAAAATCTGCAAAACAGGCTTGGGATATTCTAGTAGGTCTTTATGCAAGCCGCAATGAGGCTAAAATTGCTTTGCTGCGTAAAGAGCTGGAGTCGAAGATTATGCATGAGGAAGATGATATGGACACTTTTCTTGCTGGTGTCAAGGATATCAATGAGCAACTTATTTCTACAGGTGAAGTCATTTCAGACAGTTCCCTTGTGTAGATTTTTCTTGATGCATTACCAGATTCTTACCAGACTTTTGCTAGTACTTGGAGACTTATGACCCAAGGAAATCCAGAAGTTGTCAAGTTTGATGCATTATGCACATTGCTGTTGCAAGAGTCAGTTTCAAGAAAAAACAGGACTAGACAGCGTGCAGTTGAACAGGATTTTATTGCTTCTCAAAGAAAGGGTGGTAACAACAATGCATCCACTTCTTATGGTTCTGCTGCGAGTGGCAAAAATTCTGTTCCTAATGCTTCTACTGGCAGCAATTCGTTTGGAAATTCTGGTGATAAGGGCAAAAAGAAGATGCGTTGCCATTATTGTAAAGCCAATGATCACTTGATCAAGTCATGTCCTAAGTTGAAGGCCAAAGAGGCTAAGAAGAAAGAGGGTGGTTCCACTGCAAATGCTGGTTCCACTACAAATGCAGCCATTGTTGAGTCTTCTGTGAAAGGAGACTGTGTTGCTGATGTTGATGCAGAATGGGATTTTAGCGCAGAGTGCACTTACAATCCTGCTGTCCATGATGCATGCTTGTCAGTTGCTACAGATTCACATGTGTGGTATTTCGACAGTGGTGCTACAAAGCACATTACCTCACATCGTGAATTGTTTACCTCTCTCGAGTCTGTCCCTTATGGGAATTCAATCACTTGTGCCAACAACGCCTCTTATCTAGTTTAGGGAGTTGGAAAGATTGTGCCCAGTGCTTCTAATGGCAGTTCCTTCACACTTGTTGATGCACTTTATGTACCTGGGATCAAGAAGAATCTCTTGTCTGTATCCGCACTTGCTAGACTTAGACTTGTAGTCAAATTTGTGGATGACAGATGTACAGCTCATGATCTCATTTTTGGTGATGAAATTGTTGCATATGGGCTTTTGTGCCGTGGGCTGTATAATCTCACTTTGTATGACAAGTGTGGACAAAATTTTGTAAATGCTGTTGCAGATTCAAGAGCTATTTCAGATGCAAAACTTTGGCATGCACGTTTTGGTCATCTGAATTTTACTAGTTTGCTACATTTGCAGAAATCTGATATGGTTGCTTCTTTGCCGTCTCTTGAAGCACCTATCAAACATGTTTGTGAAGGCTGTATTTTGGGTAAGATGCAGCGTTCTAAATTTCCAAAGGATGGTTCAGTTCGGGCCACATGCAGGTTGCAGCTTGTGTATAGTGATGTTTGTGGGCCCATGCAAACTCCGTCCTTGGGCAATTACCTGTACTTCGTGACTTTCATTGATGATTACTCCAGGCCTGCATGGGTATTTCCGCTTAAAGAGAAGTCCGAAGTTTTTATGTGCTTCAAACAATTTCTGGCTATGGCTGAAAATGTCTCGAAATGTACTATGGGCACCCTCCGTTCCGATCGAGGGGGGGAGTATATGTCTCATGAATTTAATGCATTTCTGGCTAGTCGTGGGATAAAACACCAATGTACAGTTCCTTATACACATCAGCAAAATGGTGTTGCTGAGAGGAAAAATAGGTCACTGACGGAAATGGCACAATGTATGGTCAAAATTCAAGCTTTGCCGCATTCTTTTTGGCTTGAGACCATAATGTGTGCCACTTATGTACTTAATACGTGTCCTACAAAATATTTGCATTCATATGAAGCATGGCATGATAGAAAGCCTTCTATTGAGCACATGCGTGTTTTTGGTTGTTTGGCATATGCTTTGGTGCCACAAGTGCAGCGCAAAAAATTGGATGATAAGGCTGTCAAATGTATTTTTGTTGCTTATAGTGCTGAAAGAAAAGGTTACAAGTTGTATCATCCGCAAAAAAAACGTATTCTGGTTTCTCGGGATGTAGTGTTTGTGGAAGATTCTGTTCAGCCCTTGTTGTCATGTACTAGAGACAGTAATGTAAGCTCACAGGACATTTATGACACCTTGTTGCCTCTTTTCAGTGGTGGAAATACGAATGTAAGTTCCAGTGAGGCAAATGTACAGCCTATGGGGGTTTCTGAAAATGTTCTAGACCAGCCTATTACTGATGCAGATGTACATGATGTACTTGATGAGGAAAGGGATGAAAATGAGCAGGCTAGAGGTATGCCAAAATGGCTGGTGCACACTTTGCGTGACAGTAAATTGGATGCACCTTTGTCTATTCGTACTCGTTCAGGCTCTCGCCATGCATCTTATGCATTAGATTGTTATGCTTTGTCTAGCTTACATGATGTTGAGGAGCCTCTGTCTTTTGATGAAGCACAAAATTCAGAAAATTGGATGGCTGCCATGCAATCAGAATATGATGCACTTATAGAAAATGACACATGGACTTTATGTGATTTGTCTCCTGGCAAAAAGGCCATTGGTACAAAGTGGGTTTACAAGTTGAAACGCAAGCCGGATGGTGAGATCCATCGCCATAAGGCTCGACTTGTTGCAAAAGGTTATGCACAGCAAAAAGGCATAGATTATGAAGAGACTTTTGCTCCCACTTGTCGTATGACTACTGTACGGTTTCTATGTGCATTCGCAGCTCATTTTGGTTGGGATGTACATCAATCATACATTGTTACTGCTTTCTTGAATGGTGACATATTTGAGGAAGTTTATGTAACACAGCCTCGCGGTTTTGTCATAAAAGGACAAGAGGACAAAGTGTGCAGATGTAAGAAGGCTTTGTATGGGTTGAAGCAATCTCCTCGTCCTTGGTATGAGAAAGCTGACACTCATTTGGTTAAACGAGGCTTTCGTAACAGTCCAACAGAAAGCACATTGTATGTAAAGAGTGAGGGTGATGTACTTCTCATTGCGGTTCTTTATGTTGATGATTTGCTGATCATTGGACCAAATGAGAGACATATTGCTGAATTTAAGGCTGATTTGAATGCTACTTTCAAGATGAAAGATTTGGGGCTGTTGCATCATTATGTGGGTATACAGTTTAAGCAGTGTGATGGTGGTATTGCCTTGTGTCAGAAAAGTTACATAGAGACATTGCTATGTAAGTTTGGACTTGAGGATTGCAAACCTATTGCCACTCCCATGGAAACAGGTTTGAAGTTGATTCTACATGATGCTGACGATCCTGTTGATGTCACTCTTTACCAAACTGTTGTTGGCTGCCTCATTTATGTATGCAACATGAGGCCGGATATTCAGTTTGCAGTCTCACAGGTCAGCAGATTTATGCATAGCCCAGGGTCTGAGCATTGGCATGCTCTCAAGAGGATTTTCCGCTACCTTAGTGGCACTTTACATCTTGGCTTGTTTTATCCCAAGGGGGGATCATTGCCGCCAGACTTACATGCTTTTTCGGACTCAGATTGGGCTGGTTGTTTTGACACGCGAGTGTCCACAAGTGGTTTTTGTTTCATGCTTGGCAGTTCATGTACATCATGGTTGAACAAGAAGCAACCTACTATGGCCACTTCGAGTTGTGAGGCTGAGTACAGAGCAATCTTCACAGCTATGGTTGAGTGTGTGTATGGCTCAGACGCCTTATGGCTGATTTGGGTGTTGGACAGGACACTGCCAACACTATCTACACTGACAGTCAGAGCGCATTGGCAGTTGCAAGGAACCCAGTTTTTCATGCTCGCACAAAGCACATTGAGGTGCATTACCACTATGTCAAGGAGAGGCTCTCAACAGGAGAGATCAACTTGGCTTATGTGCCAACACAGGACAACCTTGCAGATCTTTTCACAAAGGCATTGTCTTGTGAGAAGCTTGAAGATTTCCGCAAAGCTTTGGGCTTACTCCCCTTTGTGGACTGATCCTGTCCTCAGGGCATGGCATTTCCCTTTACTCATGTGCCAGCTCTCGTTCACCGCATCAGTCCACGGGGATCAACTTTTGCTCCCACTTGTCGTATGACTACTGTACGTTTTCTATGTGCATTGGCAGCTCATTTTGGTTGGGATGTACATCAATCATACATTGTTACTGCTTTCTTGAATGGTGACATATTTGAGGAATTTTATGTAATGCAGCCTCGCGGTTTTGTCATTAAAGGACAAGAGGACAAAGTGTGCAGATGTAAGAAGGCTTTGTATGGGTTGAAGCAATCTCCTCGTGCTTGGTATGAGAAAGCTGACACTCATTTGGTCAAACAAGGCTTTCGTAACAGTCCAACAGAAAACACATTGTATGTAAAGCGTGAGGGTGATGTACTTCTGATTGTGGTTCTTTATGTCGATGATTTGCTGATCAATGGACCAAATGGGAGACATATTGCTGAATTTAAGTCTGATTTGAATGCTACTTAATTTTAAGATGAAAGATTTGGGGTTGTTGCATCATTACTTGGGTATATAGTTTAAGCAGTGTGATGGTGGTATTGCCTTGTGTCAGAAAAGTTACATAGAGACATTGCTATGTAAGTTTGGACTTGAGGATTGCAAACCTATTGCCACTTCCATGGAAACAGGTTTGAAGTTGATTCTACATGATGCTGACGATCCTGTTGATGTCACTCTTTACCAAACTGCTGTTGGCTGCCTCATTTATGTATGCAACATGAGGCCGGATATTCAGTTTGCAGTCTCACAGGTCAGCAGATTTATGCATAGCCCAGGGTCTGAGCATTGGTAGGCTGTCAAGAGGATTTTCCGCTACCTTAGTGGCACTTTACATCTTGGCTTGTTTTATCCCAAGAGGGGATCATTGCTGCCTGACTTACATGCTTTTTCGGACTCAGATTGGGCTGGTTGTTTTGACACGCGAGTGTCCACAAGTGGTTTTTGTTTCATGCTTGGCAGTTCATGTACATCATGGTTGAACAAGAAGCAACCTACTATGGCCACTTCGAGTTGTGAGGCTGAGTACAGGGTAGTCTTCACAGCTACAGTTGAGTGTGTATGTCTCAGACGCCTTATGGCTGATTTGGGTGTTGGACAGGACACTGCCAACACTATCTACACTGATAGTCAGAGTGCATTGGCAGTTGCGAGGAACCCAATTTTTCATGCTCGCACAAAGCACATTGAGGTGCATTACCACTATGTCAAGGAGAGGCTCTCAACAGGAGAGATCAACTTGGCTTATGTGCCAACACAGGACAACCTTGCAGATCTTTTCACAAAGGCATTGTCTTGTGAGAAGCTTGAAGATTTCCGCAAAGCTTTGGGCTTACTCCCCTTTGTGGACTGATCCTGTCCTCAGGGCATGGCATTTCCCTTTACTCATGTGCCAGCTTTCGTTCACCGCATCACTCCAGGGGGGTTTGTTACCATATACATGTGGTAGTGATGTGTGTGAACACACTAGGACCGTCGGGGCATTTTTTCCCTCTTTAGGAGGTTTTTTCCCCCGTGCATTGTATATACGCCCATCACTCTAGGGCTATCTATCTTTCCATTGCACACTAAGTAACACACTCTGCCTTGAGCTTCCTTCGTCTTCTCCAAGCTGTGTGTGTTTCTCTGCAACCTTAATTCCAACAGGGTTCACTTCTGAAGGTGACTTCAAATATAGATCTCCGATTGACTTCGTTACCTGCACAAGTTAGTGATTGTTCATTATGTTTGAGGCAACCTGAGACCGCAATTAAGTAAACTCTTATTTAACAGAGACTAAAAGTTGACTCTATGGCAGTTAACCAAAAGGGATTACTCAGAACTCGAATGTAATAACGTCAACCAAACTCGAAACCATCGTTTAACTATAACATAAATAGACCTTCAAAGTAAAGGAATGCATGGGGCTTGGTTTACCTGAATAATTCCCTTCACTCTATAGTAAAGTCCATTGGCTCTTGCGTTGCTGAACTGTCCACCAACGTCATGAGCCACCTTGCCTACTCCTTGCCACCGAACTCGACAAAGGCGTTCAGGTTCTACCGCAGCATGTCAAGAACATGGAGCAAGTGGCTTTCCCATAAGTCGATGACCTCATTTCCTGGCTGTCATGGCCTGACATACTTCCAAAGCGGCGCATGCGTTATCTCCAGCATCGGATGGATGCGGTTGTGACTAGCATCATTGCCAAGCCCAAGCAAGCCATGATGCAGGATAATACTCCCATAGGTGACCTTCTTCATGCCCTGCTCAACAAAGAAAGCGAGGGATTCGTCACCATGGATGAGGTCAAGAGCATTGTAAAGGCGCTCTTTGCTCCCATTATATGACAATGCATGCTTCCCGAGGTCAAGAGCATTGTAATGGCGCTCTTTGCTCCCATTATATGACAATGTTGCTGCCCGCAAGATATGACATCCATGATTGTGATGCACGCTGTCACAGTGAATTAAAACATCCCAAAGCTTCCTTGCATCAGCCATGGTGAGCATTTGCTACAATTCACGCGCTCCACATCAGCAACCACAACTGCTTTCCTAATTAAGGGCAAACAAAGGAAACGAAGGCAAAGCTAGGAGACACAAGCAGGTGATCAAAGCCAACGGCCTTAAGTGGGACTGCCCAAGAAAGATCTGCAACACCCATTCCTCTCTCCTTCCCCATCTGACGAGCAAGAACATGTGAAGGTCTCAAGAAGCAAGCAACACACTATAGGTGAAGCAGGGTACTCACACAGTAGCAGTAATGTCAACCTTGCCAAAGATGGTACTGATGCAGAATCGAAAACAAACCATAACTTGCGGCTTGCTAACCCGCGTCACGGGAGTCGGGAGATTCAAAGTGTAGGTTGTTTCTATGCAGTCCGCCACACTGCTCAATGTTCAATCCCGCCACACAGCTTAAGCGTTAAGCGCTGCAGGTTTTGCACTTCTTGATAAGTGTATCCGGCCGCAAGCTCTAAGTTGAAGTTGAACTGTGTCCTGCCAATCTATAAATTTTTAGATTGACCTCTAATTTTGAATTTGAAGGTGAGAAAACCTTCAAATCTAGTCAACTTACCGCTATTGTTTCCCATCTGTAGGTCTGACAATTTTTTGGGAAAACATTTTCTTTTAGCACCAGCTCTACCTTCTAAGGTTCTAAGCACGTTTTTTTTGTCGTATGTGTCACAATAAATTCCAAAGACAAAGAAACCCAACTAGGAAAACTAGTCTTGCTTGGTTGCCCATGCCATAGAAATTTGTTGACACAATTTAGCATTGATGTGTGGCAAGTGAGGAACGATATGCTTGGGTGAAAAACCTTGGGCTACCTATTCCACGACTTCAAACTTTGATTCCCTACCCACAAATAAGTAAAATAAATCCCTAAAAGCCAAAATAAATAATGGGTTTATATCGGGCAATTTACTTGAGATGCCATACCTCTAACACCCTCTTTGCAACTCATAGTGTACAGAAATAGTGAGACCAAGTCGATGAAGAAGCTACCAAGGACACCTCAATAGAAATCAACTATTGGGTATACCCTGATTTTGCTATGGACGTGACCTGACCAACAACAATGGATTGGTACACTCATGCATATTGTTTTAGATACAACTGAAAACTTGACCATCTTCTATTCATCCTTGATCAGCCGAAGGATCTCCTTTGAAAACTTTATATCCAATTTTTTGATGGTTTATCACAGATCCACTGGCAGTGCAGAAGGTATGTAGGCAATTCCAAAACGTAGTAATAGATGGATCATCCTACCTCATTAGAGCATTTGTATCATCAGCAATTAAAGTGTTGAAGGCACAGGTCTTTGCTAGCACTAGGAATGTGGGATACATTTTATCTTGCCTGCCTCCAATTCTGCCTGCACCAGCCATCCCAATGCAACAGAGCAGATATCATACAATAAGGGGTGTCATAATAACTAATATCTAATTCTCCTAAATGATTTTCTCATGTTAAATTGATCATTTCATATGGGGAAGTACCAGGGGAGAAAAAGCTAGAATATTGGTTAAGCTAGCAGACCGCGACCACATCAAGGATCCAAAGGAGGGAAAATAGGGATCCAAAGGGGGGGCCATCTGCAGAAGAGCAATGTGTAACAATGGGCTTAAAAGACCCTAAGGTTCAACCCATTAAGACTTCCAAAATGCTAAGGTTCCAAAATTCAAAGGTTGTGTCCAAAGGTCAAAGCTCTCACAAAAGGGGAAAGCGGGACACGTGTTAAATAGCTCTGATATCTTTTTGAGATGTCATCACTTGCATAGCACTGCAAACAACCCCGTTTCGAAAATCTTAAAGTCGTAGTCTTGTAGTGTTCTGAAATACATACAAAATCACTTTTGCTATCTATGCCTCGGAGCTGCATAAACACCGTTGTGAACCAGCTTCACAATCTTGACCGGTCTTTGGGTGGCAGGAAGACCTTCTAGGGCAAGGCATCTTCGACGTTATAGTAAAAGGTATCCTTTGTGTGAATAACCCCTTAGGCAGAGCAAATAAGTGGTCACCTTGATATTGTGAAAATTCAAACAAAACACAAACGCTATAATTGGAGCAGCGCGCAGACGACAGCACTGGAGCGAGTTACTTCTACATAGCCAGTAGAGGCCAAACGGGGTGACTGTCTGGTGTCATGAGTTTTTTCTTTAGGCCCGAGTGAAGCTGATGATGGTGGTTGTGATAAGATACGTGCAGGTCGAGGTCAACAAGCTCTGCGTCCTATCAACAAGTGACAGGCCCTGCACCGTATCATCTCTAGCCGAGGCCACCAAGAGCACGGACCTTTGAGGCTCTAATACCAGTTGTTAGGATATGGATTATGGGGGGTGAAGCCAGAGGCAATCCATGGCGAGATGATGAGCAGCAACAGAAGCGAGAAAGAGAGAGAGAGAGAGAGAGAGAGAGAGAGAGAGAGAGAGAGAGAGAGAGAGAGAGAGAGAGATTTGACACAGTAGAAACAAAACAACGCTATATTGTATTGAAAGCCTTACAATGTATATAAAGCCACAAAAACCATGCAAAACTTGACTTTAACTGATCTTTCTACTGCATGCCTATACCGACAAGGGCTTGAACCCAACAGGAAGTGCAAAGTTCAAGAGATCCATCTCCTTCTCCAAGCTTGTTGAGAAGTTAAGAGCCTACAACAACACTCTTGGCTATGTATGGGAAAAAAAGATACATTGTTTAACAGAATCATACAATGCAATCAATGCATGAGCCTGCGCATCCTTAACATCCCAACGAGCTTGTTTTGCCGTAGGCAAAATGGCTCTAACAGCTGCAATCCTTGCAGCAAGACTTGCAACATCCTCAACATCGCCTACATCCTCAGAACCAGGACGTACATCAATGCCCTGCACAATGTTCCAGACACCCTTTGACACAAGAACATGTTGCATCATATAAGCCAACGTAGGGTAGATGTCCCCATCCAACCTGTCCTCAGCAGCAAACATGCCAGAACACATCTGTGTTGTTGTTGTCAGCCATGGTAAATGTTGCACCTGATGTGAAAACTGTCCGAAAATAGGAGAAACGGAGCGGGAACAACCTGTGCTATATAGCACAAACCGTAGAAGACTATAAGGCACCTATTATGCAGAAAACGGCACTGACAAAAATTCTGCACAAAATGACGAAATAGCCTGCGCAGTACTGCCTGTAGTGGAAACGGAGGCCGAAATGAGCTCAAATCAAAATTCTAAGCAGACCAAGCTCTACGAGTTCCCCCAAAATATTTGTCGACCTGCGAACGCTTGCCAAAGCTCACTGAAATCGGAGAAAGTGAGCAGGCGTGTGCTGGAGCAGCTGGCGACTAAGCCCGGTAGGACGTGTCCTGCTCTGATACCAATTGTTGGAAAAAGGGTTGCAGAGAAACACACACAGCTTGGAGAAGATGAAGGAAGCTCAAGGCACACAATAGAGAGTGTGTTACTTAGTGTGCAATGGAAAGATAGATTGCCCTAGAGTGATGGGCGTATATACAATGCACGGGGGAAAAAACCTCCTAAAGAGGGAAAAAATGCCCCGGCGGTCCTAGTGTGTTCACACACATCACTACCACATGTATATGGTAACAAACCCAGACACATTGCCTAATAATTTTCAAATGACTGAGCCTCTAATGCGACCTGCACTGTCAGCTGAACCGACAATAAATGTCTGGAGGCTTCATCCACGTGACAAGTTTTACATCTTTGCTTCTGATGGGCTATGGGATCTTTTGAGCAATGACACTGCTTGTGAGATTGTGGAGAAATATCCAAGAACGGTAGGCTATTGTCACTTTTTTCTGTTGTTGTGTTAACAATAAGCCTAGCAGCTTCTACCAATTAGGAGGGAAAGATGGAAACGATACGTAGGAGTTTTTAATTTCTTGCGCATATGAGTATATATTTTCACAAATTCGAAGGGCCCTGGCATAGCTTGGTTTATAATCATATATAATAATAGCTTTGTCATGGTGATGCGTGGCTCTCTGTATGCAACGAATTGCCTTCAAAGATCACATGATGACATTCACTTCGAATGCAGAAGCCACGAAAGTAAGGCATTGATTGAGTTTGACAGTAGATCGTGTGATTGAGTCTAAGGGTGTACACAATGAATTCTGAGACTTACCTTCGACATAATTTAACTACATTATATATAGGAAGATGTAACCATGAGGAGATGCGTCTGCCTTATGAAACTACTCCTCAATTACATTAGATCAGACAAGGCCTATAAAGTTCTACAACCTAATGCAACAAAACAACAAGGAGTGAAGGCAATTAGAGCAAGATGGAAACGATACGTAGGAGGTTTTAATTTCTTGTGCATATAAGTATATATTTTTATGGCCCTGGGACAGCTTAATTGGTTTATAAGCATATATAAGAATAGCTTTGTCATGGTGATGCATGGATGTCTGTATCCAACGAATTGTCCTTCCAGATCATATGATGCCAGTGGTGGACTTTCTGATGCAAATCCTTACAAAGGGTTCCCTTATTTATACTGTACTCTACCCACCCATTATCATTTCATTTCGTCAGTGTCTTAAATTCCAGCTTGAGGTGCCCTAGGTGGATTTCTTTCGTCATTGCTGTGGGTTCCTTGAAGTTCCCTAGCTAAAGCAAATAGCCTTGCTGGAATCTCTTTGTTTGGACAGCTTGAGAGATGTGTGATTATCGTCATGTAATGAAATTAATTATTTAAGCTAAAGTTTGTGACAATCATTGCACTCCTACTTTATGTAGGCTCTTACCTAGTGAGACCACTAAACTTGAATGTTTGCTGCTCTTCCTGCAGATCACAGTGTGTTATCCCACTTCTGAGATAATGTTAGCTAGAGTCACATTGTATTGGAGAGATTATCCCATGTGCACTATTTTATCAACGTTATGGCCATGAAGGCCAGCTTGTATGTGTGAATGCAAGACCATAGGCAGTCCTTCATGATCTAAGTCAGGCCTATGAGATCTGCGAATAGAGCTGTCTCTGAGAGCATTTGCGCCAGCAGAACCACAATCACTATGCCTTTGGGTGCGTTTGATTGGCCCTGAAAGAGATACCACCCTTATAAATGTAAAGCAGTAATTTTGTGTGTGTGTATGTGTGTGTGTTTTAGTATGTATTTTTGTAGATCCTAGATTCAAAAACCATACATACGCAGCACACTGTGACGAGAGCTTGTGCAGTTCTCTATTGACTTTTGAGTTTTGGCCAGAAACTGTGCTTGAAAATGAATATACCTTCTGTTGTACATGCCCTTTTGTTTCTTGTAGTTAGAATTCAAGAATTAATATAAAGATGGGGGTATGCGGAATTATGCTTCTTAATATCAATGCTGGAATTTTTAATTACAAGGAACATGCTAATTGATTCTGAATGATAAGAATCTTCACTCTCGTTCAATTCAGTGTGCGGGTCTCTTGAGTCTACAGTATGAGGACGGCGCCGGTCATATGTGTTTGGCAACGTCTCGCTCTTTGCTTGTCATTTTTGTCTACATTTTAAGTTGTTGCCATTGCTGAGGATGACAATATCTGGAGTTTCTGTAGAGGCAGCACTGTGTAGTTGGCTTGATGCGGCTGGGAAACAGGGGGCTGCCTATTGAGACTAGCCAGGTACGCGGTGCCTCTGATGACCATGATTGTGGGAAAGAGGACCCATTTCCCTCATGTTTTTCTATATTGTTCAACATCATGAGATGCTGCAGAGGAGGCTCAGCATACCTAGCTAAGTGGGGTGAGGTGGGCAGCATGAGGCTACCGGCCACAGGAACGACGCCGGCCCTCTTCCCACCGGTGCCTGCAGGTTCATGCCCCCCACCCACCTAGCTAGGTATGCTATGTCTCGCGGGCAGAAGCTTGTGATGTCGTTTATTTCTGCAAAGAGGAAATTATAGTTGGAAAATGACAAACTTGTGGCACCCCCCTCGCCTCGACCACCATGATGCCTGCAATGGAGAAGCTTATGATGTTGACTACTATGTTTTCACATTCCTTTTAGTGTTAATTTTTAGTTCATACCCTCTCATCCCTTGGGGGCTTTAGCTCCAAGCATCACATGTCGGGAAGACAACTACACAAGAATTTCCCATATTGTCGGCCCCTTTTTCTTTTTTTTTCCCTTGTATCGAGAGCTTAGAGGCAGCACAAGGATCGCATGCCTAGCTAGCTATGTGCGGTGGGGTCTGGGGTCACAACCCCCCACCACACCTAGCCATGCCTCTCTTGTAGAAGCTCATGATGTTGTCAAATACATTGTCTGTGGTTTCCAACGAGCTATTGGGTTAAGGACTATGGTGTTCGATGTGTCGACATGATGGCAATGAAAGAGACAATGAGGAGGATGACAAGATGATGGAAAACTTTAATGAATTATTGAATTTGAGTGACAACATGAACTTGTAATCAAGATGAGGGCAGACAATGATCCTTTATTAAGAGGATTTCTCCCAAGCAGGGTTTACCCCCTCCCTACCCCAACTTGCACAAGTGGCATGGTTTCTCATGTGAAAAGTCTGCAGGCAGAGTTGGAACCTTGCCATGTATCATTCAACTCCGCCCTAAAAGGCGGAGTAGGTCAAGGTAGGGGGCGGGGGTAAACCCTGCCCCGTGGGTATCCCTCCCTAGACAAATGGGTGATTTTGAAGCCACATTTGAAGACACATCAAACAAGATGTGGAAATTGTGGTAGGCTGAAGGCATGTCACCTAATTGCTCAAAAAAATCATGTCCCAAGATAGCTAATTAGGACAACTTTTGGATGTGTTAGTGGGGTTACATATATATATATATATATATACATATATATACATATATATATATGTATGTATATATATATATGTATGTATGTATATTGTATGTATATATATGTATGTATGTATATTGTAACGTACTGTTATAGGAGAGAGAATTAGACTAAACTCAACCTCCCTCTTCCATGAGAGGGCACGTCCTTATATTAGAGGAACTGACTACATGCCAAGATGGGGTTCTCTCCAAGAACCCTACGCACACACACCACACCTCCCCCCTTAGAGAGCCCGATTAGTAGCTACTGGAGTCTCTCGAAATTCTTCAACAATCGGGAAGCCGTCCCTCAGCTCGCTAAGCATCAGAAACAAAGGAGGCGTCCAAGCCATCCCCGCTAGATTCTAGCAGATCAAGAAGTTCAGTGGGACTTCCTGCTTCCTTCAGCAACAGCAGTGTAGCCCTTTCTTTTAGCCGGCGGGTCATTCCTTTTCTATGGATCCCTTCAATATTGCTGATTGCCGACGCAAGAGACCCTAGCTGCAACCCATTGCAGCAATATTGCCGTCACTTCAGCTCTGGTCCATAGTAGGGCTCTCGTACTATCGAGCCTGCCAACATCGCTTCTCTCCATCAGGAGCATTCGCGACTTGTGGACTCTTCGCCCCACATGGGCCCTTCCCCTGCAGCCACTGCACAGGTTTTTGCCTATATATTTCGAGCCGCCTACGAGCCTTGCATGCCTGCGTAGAGTTGCACCCTTCAGTATCACAGAAGAAAGGAAAGAAGCCTGCCGCCGCTGCTGTCAAGAAGGATTCCCCTGCTCCTAAGAAGCAGCCACAGGTCGAGCAAGAGGAAGTCGTCATGAAAGAGGCAGAAGAGCAAAAGCCAGACGATGCTGCTGCTACTCAAGAAGCATCTGAAGTTGCTGCTTTTGCCCCCGATGATGTGGGCAAATATGTAGTTGTAGAAGCAGCGTCGAAGGACGAGGAAACCCCCTCAGTCGAGCTCGACACCTCTAAGGCTGAGGACCAGGTGGCTATTGTGGAAGAAGCCAAACCTGATCAGGAGGAGGCTGCTGCAGACGATTTGGAAGGAGACGAAACGAGAGATGTTGATGAAGAAGTTGAGAAAGTCGAAGAAGTGGAAGAAGTGGATGAGGAGAAATTCAATCTTAAAGATGGACTAATTCTTCCTACTGCTTCCGTCTGCAAAGGAGTGGCTAGCTAGTTATCATGCCTTGATTTTCGTCAATGTTTTGTACAACAATGTACTGTCAAAGTCCGCTATGCATCCCACTCTCTTGGGATATTATGATGTCTTGGTTTGCGGATGGTTTTCAATTTTTCTTGTTTTCAACATGCTCGAATCGTCGGGAGTTGCTGCAGCTTTGTTGCAGAGGTACCCGACTTTTACGCTTTCACAAGCGTCATGCAGAGTCTGAACCCCACAGTTTATCCTTTTATGTGTTTAGTTCTAGTCTTTTCATCGTTAGCTCATTTCGCAATCTAGTTTTTATTGAATAACCGTTACCATCACACCAAGCTCCTTCGGGAAGGAATGCATGTCGCAAAAATTTCGCACCCAATCCTCAGTCAGTCCTTCCTCGTTTTGTCCATTTCATTGGGATAGCGACCTAATGTTTGCATAAGCGAGATGTATGAGTTCCATGCCTTGATGATGTTCGGCATGATGACGAGTCCAACCCCCAAGTTCAGTCCCTTAGCCCCGAAGCCGTTGTATGATCACTCCCCCCAGATGAGGCGTTCGAGTTGATCCCTCTTTTGTCGAGTCCCTTCTCGGACCAAAATTGTAAAAAAGATGTCCATCTTTTTCTCCCTAAGGGGGGAGGTGTGGTGTGTGGATCCTTTAGGTTGTGTGTCCGACCAATGTGGGAGGACACTTGGTAGTTCTTGATGCTAGCCATCTTGGAATGTAACCCCGCCCTTTAGTATAAGAAGAGGTTGAGAGAGGGCACGCTCAGTTTGGTGTACACTCTCTCTCTCTCTCTCTCTCTCTCTCTCTCTCTCTCTCTCTCTCTCTCTCTCTCTCTCTCTCTCTCTCTCTCTCTCTCTCTCTCTCCGGTACACCACAAATGTAGAGCAAGATTGAGACTAAATGAGCCTGCCTTTCTCCCGTCTGGCACCTCCTTATATTAGCTTGTAAAGGTTACATTCCAAGAACACTTAGAGGTGTCCTCCCACACTAGGTGGTCGGACACACGACCACACCCTACACGACCACACACCACACCTCCCCCCTTAGGGAGAAAAATATGGACATCTTTTTACAAGATTGGACTAAGAAGGGACTCGACATAAAGGGATCAGCTCCAACGCCTCATCTGGGGGGAGTGAGCTTACAACGGCTTGGGAGTTAGGGACTGAATTTGGGGGCTAGAATCGACAAGAGAGAAAACATACATCTCGACATAGGCATGGCATCAGGTCGCTATCCCAATGCGAATGGCTATACCGGATACACTATGGGGACTGCATCATAGCGATTTGGATGCGATCTTTTTGTGACATACATTGAATCTCATCAAAGGGGTTTGGTGCAATGGTTTATTGAACATTGGTAAGCAGCTAACAGAAAGAAAAGCTAGAGACAGAAAGCTACGACATAATGGAGATGTTGGGTTAGATGTAATCACCACAAAAAGGCACCTCTCCAGCAATACTAATACTGTAGAAACTCCTTGGTGGGTGAGCAGTCAGAGCAGCAAACCTTCTTTAGTTATGGTAGCTCTTCAATCATTAGGTCTCAAATCAACTTGGTTCAAATCAGCCAATAATCTGATTGATGACAAAGAAGAGCCTCTGCTGCAAGTAAAATAGCAAAATTGTTGAGAATCATGATAGCCGAAAAAGGCGAGACTGTCAGTTGGGCAAAGCATCTGCATGGCAGCAAAAACTGCTTGAAGTGTGTTTGTCCGCCTATTTGGTGTGTGAACAATAGTTGTATCAAGAAGTTGCAATTATCCAGCTCAATCACATCTTCCATTGGTTCACTGGCACCTGATTGATTATGGAGCACCAGGTGCAGAGTAGCGAGAATAGGTTGCTGCGAGATTTGGGCAAGGGCCAGCAGAGTTAGTGCAGTCTGGGTATGGTGAAGGAACACCTCAGAAGAGAAAACATTAAATGCAAGAGCTATTGCAGAGATCGGTGGTTGCAAAAGTAGAGAAACGTTCATTGGAGGCTGCGTAGTTTGAGGATAAGCATTAGCATCATGACTGGCCTCTTCAAGAGACAACGCTCCTTCTTGAATGTAGTTTACAAGCAGCAGCAACCTCTGCCTGCAGGTATAGAAACCGCAGCTTCTGGGTATGAATTTGTCGAGGATTCCTTGCGTAGGGCCGGGGATAAAGAGGTCGGAATTGAGGCAGGTGAAGGGCTGATTGTGGGGCTGCATGAGCAGCAACTGCTCGATTTGAGAGTAAATGTTGTTGATTGCCGCAAAGAAGCACTTGGCCGTAAGCAATAAATCGATGTTCTGTTGCTCATCATCATGTGCAAAGTGATTCGGCCATGCACATGCAACGAAACTCCAGATTGGGTTGACGTTAACTGAGGCGTATGGCCGGTGTGCGTAGGTGCAGAATTGGAAAGAGGGTGCTGATGGGCTAGCGTATTGCCAGCTCGGTGTGAGCTTGAGATAATCGTACAGAAAGACAGCCAACCAGGGTTGTGAGTACCAGGCTTCGGATAGGTACTATGACAAGCTCCAGTGATCATGATGAATGAGCGACAGTGGTGACACTTTCATGGTGTGAAAAGAGTGGAGATCAAGGACAGCTATGGCGACGTGTGTGGAGTAGAAAAAGGTGTGTGATGACAGCACCAGCCTTTCTCTAGTTCTCTCTCTCTTTACCCTGTGTCGAGCAAGAACTCCATGGCTGCGTGCACAGAGCAAGAACTGAAAATAAACAAAGTTCCCTAACTACCCGTGCCCGTCGCCTCCACCAATGTAACGTACTGTTATAGGAGAGAGAACTAGACTAAACTCAACCTCCCTCTTCCATGAGAGGGCACGTCCTTATATTAGAGGAACTGACTACATGCCAAGATGGGGTTCTCTCCAAGAACCCTACGCACACACACCACAATATATATATATGTATATATATATATATATATATATATATATATATATATATATATATATATATATATATATATGTATGTATGTATGTATATATATATATACATGTATGTTGTCAAACCTAACAAAAAAAATCATGTTAAAAATTAAAAGAAATACATTTGAAATCATGTTAAAAATTAAAAGAAATACAGTTGAAATCAATACGTATACATACTTATATACAATCTATTTCTTTATAATTCTATTGCTTTCAATATTTTTAAATATTTTTTAAATCATTTTTTCATTTTAAAGAAAGTGACACATTTCTACATTTCTTGTAAACAAAACATATCTTTGACTTTTTTGGAGAGAGAGAGAGAGAGAGTCCTGTTCAAAAGTTTTTGAGTATGTAAGATTTTTTATTTTTATTTAATATTTTTATTCACTTTAAAAAATACGTAATTGAGTGTTTTTACAAAAAATATTTTTCTAAATTATATTTTTATGAATACTACTAATATAAGTTTTTTTTAAAAGATAATTCTTTTTTAACATTGAAGAAGTAATTTATTTTCCATCATCTAATATTTGCTTTTTGAAAATGTTAAAATTTGTGAAATGTTTTTAAGAAAGTAGTAATAATACATTAAATTGATATACCATTGCTTATTGTTCACATGAGTTGTTAAAAAATGCTTGCTGATGCAACAAATACTTGTAGGAACACATTCATTAATAAATGTATAAATAAGCAAGACTCATAGAATGATATATTACATGGTAACGTGTGTGTGTGTATATATATATATATATATATATATATATATATATATATATAGATATAAAGTGTGTGTATCTATGTGCTTGTGTGTGGGTGTTTTTTTGTTATATATATATATATATATATACATATATAGTATGTGTGTGTGTATGTATATGTGTATTTGTGTGTGGTTGTTTCTGTATTTTGTTTGTCTGTGAATCAAATTATTAACTAATTTCTTTTATTTCTTGCCAATACAAATACCTGCATTCAAACATTTATTAAAAAATAGGTGAAACATGATCTTATTTGAAGCAAAAGATAAAAAACTGGCAGAGCTAGTGGATGACATCTCTATGTTCTACACCCACATTGATGACTCTGCCCCAATCAGAGCATAGAGCCCCAGTGATGGTCCCCACAACTAACCATTTTGGTATACTCCCAGGAATTATGTAACCGGCTTTCTTTTTGGCCCAAATGTAATCAGACTTACTTTGCCATACTCAACCCCCTTGTAATCGGTCCTACTTTGATACCATCAGCCCTATATGTAATCTCTCCTTTTGATTAGTAATATATTTCCTGCCTTAGTAGCACAGAGAATATCCAAGGCATGTTTGAACCAATGTCCATAAGCACAAACCACAACTAATAACTACAAGAAGTGAAACTCCAATGAGAGAAAATACCGCATCAAACTAGGCTCGATGATCCCGCAGAAAACATTTTTATGAAGAAATTGGTCTCTTGAAAGTGCAAATTTTTATTTCACCAATAATAACCAAAATGTTGCAAGTGCATTGTGACCGTTTGCAAGTTTTCTGTGAACACTCATCGATTCTCCAGCAGAATACGGCAGTTGCTACACCATCCATGTCCTTGCAATGACTCAAGAACCAACCCTCCTTACTACACTCTCCAGAACCACAAAAGTGAACATAAAACAAGATTCCTACTCAATCCAACAAATAATTGATAAGCCATATTGCTTTCCTACAGCCAACCTCAATCATCAACACAACAATTTGTACTTGGAATAGCACACCCATAAATACTCCCTCATCCACCCCAACACCCTTGCTTCAATGCACCATTTACATGTACACTACATGGACCCCCAAACTGTCATGAATCAATACAAAGGAGAAAAAATCGTGCCCCATAGACTTGAATATTTATCATTATCTGGCATACCAGTATAAGCAAAAGAACCATTTGCATTCTCATACCAAACACTAAAAAAAGATATCACGCCTACAAACAATAAGCACTATTGTGTACACCACAAATCATCTTCTGGCCCCTGCGAGCGTGAACAAAAGGCTTAAAGCATACTCAATAAATAAAATTCACATAAAACGGAAATGCTCCATATCATGACTTTCTGAGATCCTTCATGACAAAATCTGAATACCAAGAGTGAAGAAAAGGGGTGTCGTGCAGGCCATAACTGAGACAAAAACCGCTTTCTAGAGAATTCATTTGAAATGAAACAGAACGCCAGCCCCAAAAAACACGAGGGCGTTGATAAAAGCATACAATTGGAACATTTTGGTGTAACCATGTTATATATGTAGCTCATTGAAAATGAGCTAGCGTTTCGTTAGTCAATCTCTTTTTTCTTCTGACATCAAGAAGAAGCACATCAAATGTCACATTGTCGAAGGCTTGACCCAAATCCTTGGAGGTAAAAGAGAAGCCATTGAACCTATACTTAGGAACGACAAAAAAAAGCTCTACAGGTCCGGGACGAACTTATCCAAGATATTGCAAGGCTCGACTGATGCCTGATGCAAAGGACTCCCTTGACTTATTCTTGTTATCGGACATAGTTACTTGGAAAATTCTTGCAGGTGTATCACCATTCTTCTCATAGAGAGCTCTGTCGTCCCAAGCCTTATTGTTGCTTGACACAGGACGAAGGTAAGTAGAGTTATCCAGAATTGCAGCTGGAAAGACATCTTCTGTGGCTGCAACTTTTCTACCCGTACCAGATATCAACCAAGTCTGATTTAGCAATCTTGTGAATTGCTATGTATACCCTAGGTCATCCTTCGGATCAGGTTTTCATACTGTGAATATACGCACCTCTTGAATGAGAGAATGAAACTCCTCTTCGAATAAGTTTGCAATGTAGTTTGGTGACATGTCTCCTTTGCCAATTCTAGCAAACCTTTCACCAAGCTCCGCGCTCCTCCTAAGTGCGGCAGTTTCGTAAATCATAGAGGAGGTATACTTACTTGCAAGGGTAACCCGGGAATCTGCACACAGCTCATTCATAGCATAGTGAAACAGTTTGTGGCTGACATCCTGAATTGCCAAACTATTCACAAAATGTAGCACGGCTTGAAAATTTGTGATCTGCTCAATTGCTTCATTCGAAATATCACAGTCGTCTTTAGTCCCAAGAACATAGCGAGGGATGCCACCCCAATGTGCAAACCGATCTGTCACTGTATCGGAATTTAAACCAAAAACCTGCTTGTTCAGGGTGAAAATTTCCTTCAAGGTCCACACAGGATCGTACAGAAGCTTGATATCACCTCTTTTTGCAAATTCAGAATAATTCTTTTTTGGCTGGTGAGCATGCAGCTACACATTTCACAGGAAAATGGAAGTCCTCAACTCGAGAATCACAAAAGTACCAAGGAGTGCTATCAAAGATCCCAGACACAGAGGATAGAGACATATGACCAGAGACCTCCAACTTGGAGCCATCGTCCAGGCACCTGAAAACAAAATATGGAAGGGTTTCTCTCTTGAACTTTGCAATGGCATTCTCTTTGTTCTGAGCAACAGTGCGCCAAAGCAAGTACAAAAGAAACCATGTTTTTCCAATACCCGGGTTTCCCAAGAGAACCACACTGACTGGCAGGGCTAATCTCACTTTAGAATAACAGGCCAGCCATTCTTTAATGCGGTCTAAGATCACATTGCAGCAGCTTCTGATATAAATGGAGAGGGATTGTTCTGCTGTATACGATCATGCATGTGCAACAGCATCCGCCAAAGGTGTGCCAGCCTGAAAGTGAAGGAACTTGTCGACGAGGACTTTGGAGTTACCATCCTCTTCAATCTGCTCATCATCATCAATATCCTCAATCTCTTTGAGAAAAGCTTGTTTAGGATCCGCCAGATGCTGCCAGGCTTCCACGTCTGTCTTCACATCCACCAAATGTGCCCTTGTTGTCCTAAACTGTCGCACTTGCTGCCACCACCACTCTGGAGGACTGCGCTCCAGCATTTTTTATGGTTGTTGCAACATTTTTGATCCGATCAGAAGGCACTTGCTAATACGAATCATCTGTCTCTCTGTCTGGTGTAGTGTTGCCCTCATCGCGTGTGTTGGAGATGCTCCTGCTTTAAAACAGGTAACTGTTGAGCACGTATGACCTACGAGTATGACTACTAAAGCACATACCAATTGCTTACAAAATTACATTTAACATTTCCTACCTCAATACATCAATCACTCAAAAAATTTCACATCATCCATGTCTGCAGAATGCATTGCATAATCTACCATAATTGCAGAGGTAACAGTCATACACAAAAGGCATCTACAGTATATATCCAGCATCCAAAGGAGTCTCTCTTTCTCACACACACCCACACAGCACACAGATCGAGAACCAGGCCATTTGCACATACCTGCTTGAGCACGTGGACTAGGGCGCAGTAAAGCTATGGCGACCTTCTGCATCTCGTGATCATGAGCGGTCGTGGATTTGAGACAATGCTTGAAAAAAAAATTCCGCAAGTCGTGAGCGGTCGTGGTTTGAGACAGTGCTCGGGAAAAAACTAGGTTTGAGTCTTTGAGAGAGAGAGATGCTAGAGAGAAAATAAAAGAGAGAGAAAGCTAGAGAAAGAGGATCCTGATGGCTTTTTTAAGGTTGGGATTTTTGGCGTAACTAGATGTGCATGGGTAGCAGTGCAAGCATGGGAGGGCCGAGGATTGAATACAAATTATCTATACTAGCTCGCGTGATCCGCCGCGCTCATTTTTACTCCCTTGGACTAATATATATATATATATATAATATATATATATATATATATATATATATATAAAGGAGGGGAGCATTTTAGATGGGGCGCTCTCCATTGAGCAAACGCTGAGGTGGCAGCAGCCCATGGCCTTCGAATTTTGGCCCCCGACCTTTGAGTATTTAAAAATTCAGATTTTAATTTAGAAAAAGTCGTCGGATAGACTGTATTCAACTGCCACCTTTGAATTTTTATAAGAGGAAGAAAATAGAAGGCATTACATATCTTGGATGCGAGGAAAGGTAGGAGAAATAGTAGGTTCTCTCTCTCTCTCTCTCTCTTTCTCTTTCTCTTTCTTCCCCCCCCCCCCCTCCCTTCCCAAATCATAGCGTTAAGAGGGAGGTTCTCTCTCTCTCTCTCTCTCTCTCTCTCTCTCTCTCTCTCTCTCTCTCTCTCTCTCTCTCTCTCTCTCTCTCTCTCTCTCTCTCTCTCCTCTCTCTCTCTCTCTCTCTCTCTCTCTCTCTCTCTCATACAAGCGGTTCTCACTACATGAGTAGCTTCTTACTAAATTATAGAGAAGCTATACTTACTTGCAAGGATAAACCTGTAGCCTGTACACAGCTCATTCACAGCATAGTGAAACAGTTTGTGGCTGACATCCTGAATTGCCAAACTATTCACAAAATGTAGCACGGCTTTAAAATCTGTGATCTGATCAATTGCCTAATTCAAAATGTCATAGTCGTCTTCTGTCCCAAGAACGTAGCGAGGGATGCCACCCCAATGTGCAAACCAATCTGTCACGGTATCGGGATTTAAATCAAAAACCTGCTTGTTCAGGGTGAAAATTTCCTTCAAGGTCCACACAAGATCGTACAGAAGCTTGATATCACCTCTTTTTGCAAATTTAGAGTAATTATTTTTGGCTGGTGAGCACGCAACTACACATTTCATAGGAAAATGGAAGTCCTCAACTCGAGAATCACAAAAGTACCAAGGAGTGCTATCGAAGATCCCGGACGCAGAGGACAAAGACCTATGACGAGAGACCTCCAACTTGGAGCCACTATCCAGCCACTTAAAAGCAAAATATGGAAGGGTTTCGCTCTTGAACTTTGCAATGGCATTCTCTTTGTACAAAAGAAACCGTGTTTTTCCAATAGCCGGGCTCTGCCCAAGAGAACCACACCCACTGGTTGGACTATTCTCACTTTAGAATAACGGGCCAGCCATTCTTTACTGCGGTCTAAGATCACATTGTAGAAGCGTCTCATATAAATGGAGAGGGGTTGTCCTGTTGTTTAGGATCCGCCAGATGCTGCCAGGCTTCCACATCTGTATTCACATCCACCAACTGTGCCCTTGTTGTACTAAACTATCGCACTTGCTGCCACCACCACTCTGTAGGACTGCTCTCTATCATTTTTGATGGCTGTTGCAACATTTTTGATCCGATCAGCAGGCACTTGCTGATACGAATCTCTGTCTCTCTGTCTGGTGTAGTGTTGCGCTCATCGCGTGTGTTGGAGCTGCTCCTACTTTAAAAGAGGTAACTGTTGAGCACGTATGACCTACGAGTATGACTACTAATGCACATACCAATTGCTTACAGAATTACATTTAACATTTCATCATCCATGTGTGCAGAAAGCATTGCATAATCTACCATAGTTACAAAGGTAGCAGTGATGTGCACAGACATACACAAAAGGCATCTACACCATACATCCAGCATTCTCTCTTTCACACACACACACACACACACACACACACACACACACACACACACACACACACACACACACACACACACGCACGCATGCACCACATGTCGTGAGCGGTCGTGGATTTGAGACAGTGCTCGAAAAAAACCTTCCGCATGTCGTGAGTGGTCGTGGGTTTGATACAGTACTCGGGAAAAAACTAGGTTTGAGTCTTTGAGAGAGCTGCATGTTGTGGGTTTGATCGAAAAAAACCTGAGTTTAGTGTAACAAAATTTTAACTTCTCCCTTAATGAGATATTTATGTCTAATGCTCCCTTTAAAACTAAGGGTACTCCTCTTGCTAATCACTACTGGAATGCCTAGTTTAAGTATAAGCGTATGGTTAGGGTGAAAGATAAGAAAGAGCTTTTCTATCTGCCTTATGACTCCATTTGGTTTAGCAAGTTTATTCAGCCTATCTCTGACTCCCAACTTCGTAGAGGGCACAAGCTGTCTGAGCTGGGATTTTGCAGCTGGAAGGACCTTTCGGTTTCAAATCACTGGGCTGAACAGGATGACATTAGGAATATTGCTAATGTCTCTACTGCTTGTATTGCTCTCCTCCTGGAAAGAATTTCCTCTATTTCCTTTATTTTCCCTTTACTGGTCCCTACCCCCCCACAGCCTATTATTCAGCTGGTGTATTGGTATAACAGAAGCCCTCTTCTGCCTTTTTCTAATCAGAGCAGAGATAACACCAAGCTTGTTTCTTTGTTCAATGAGAAGTGGAAGCTTAACTGGACTTCTAACCAATCGAGATATAGATTTAAGCCCATTTGGGCCTTTTCCCCTTTAGCCAAGCACTCCTGCTTTCTTTGGCTCATCCTCCGCAGAGGAATTTGGACCAGTGCTCGTGCTGTCAGAATTGGTAAAGGTAATGGTTTGTGCCCTAGGTGTAAGGTAGACATTGAAGACATTGCTCAGATGTTCTTTCATTGCAATTTTAATTCTAAATTCCTGAACGTGCTATATAATTGTTTTAAAAGTATTCACCCCAATCCCTTCTCCCCTATTGAGATTCTTA
>NC_140950.1:108519493-108521993 GCF_014529385.1 Adiantum capillus-veneris | reverse complement strand
CTCTCCCACCCGGGTGCTCACGCACCGCAGCAGGCCATGCATACACACACACACACAATATACACAAACACCGCACACACACTCTCTCTAGCCCTACCCCATCCCTCCCCTCCGCCTCGCGTAGTAGAAGCAGGCCATCCACCATCCGCCATCAACAGAAAAAAAAAACAAAAAACTATCTATATATTATATATAAAAAATGTCCCCCCTTCCCGCCCTCATGCACGAATACATACACACATACGCATATACGCACCGCACCAAAAAAATACAAATGAGGAGAAACGACTATGACATCGACGAATATAAGAAGAAGGATCCAAAGCACGCGCCGCCAACAACAAAAAGAGAAAATGCGCCGAAGGCATGCCGCGGCCGACTCCGAAAAGAAGTACGCTCGACACGGACGCACGAGAAACACATCATTCACCGGCAACACGCAACCACGACGCCATTCCAATAATTTATAGGTTATTTTCATCATTATCTTCAGTTTTCACCCGAGGCATTGTAAATTTCCATTTTTTGTAAATATCCTCTCTCTAGGTGATGGTCACAAAGGCCCACTTAGAGATTCCCATCTTTTAATAACCTCCCAAAAACAAAGCAAGGGTCAACCACACCCGGCCCACCACTTGCTTTGTCTCCTCGATCAAGCTTACCCTAACCACACTGGGATTACCATAATCCAAGCAGCCCCCAAAACCTATAAATTGACACTGAGAGGTCACTATCGGGGGGGGGGGGGGGGGGGGGGGGGGGGGGGGGGGGGGGGGGGGGGGGGGGGGGGGGGGGGGGGGGGGGGGGGGGGGGGGGGGTGGGGGGGGGGGAATTCATGAGGAGCCAAGCATTTGGTAGAGTGTAGTGGGAAGGATTGACACTCATCATCAACCATCACAGGGAGGGGGCTTGTGTATTGGGTTTGCCTTGGGAATTGCACCACGTGAAGGGAACCACATCCATCTCTCGACTTTAATGGTGATCACATACGTATGCACGCTCTTGGTAGTAAGTATTCACAATCATTGAGTCATCTTAGAGAACGCACCAAGTAGGTTGCACCACCTCCTCTCTCTACCTCTCGACCACCACGGCATGCCACTTTGTAAATATTGCAAAAATAATTCACTCTCACACCCCCGAGGGCTTTCATCATTTGCAAATCTCTCTCTCTCTCTCTCTCTCTCTCTCTCTCTCTCTCTCTCTCTCTCTCTCTCTCTCTCTCTCTCTCTCTCTCTCTGTGTGTGTAATTTTGCAGTGTTCATATCATCGTGGTTTTGCGTCCTAGCCGCTCAAAGCTAGGTGGTGCCCCCTGTTCACTTTACTGTGACTGGCTCGAGGCACGCCATTCGGCCCCCGTCGTTTTAGAGGCCGTCGGGGTAATCCTAGTGTGGTTAGGGTAAGCTTAATCGTGGAGACAAAGCAAGTGGTGGACCCGGTGTGGTTGACCCTTGCTTTGTTTTGGGAGGTTATTAAAAGATGGGAATCTCTAGGTGGGCCTTTGTGACCATCACTTAGAGAGAGGATATTTACAAAAAATGGAAATTTACAATGGCTCGGGTAAAAACTGAAGATAATGATGAAAATAACCTATAAATTACTGGGATGGCGTTGTGGTTGCGTGTTGTAGGCGAATGGTGTGCTCCCGGTGCGTCAATGTCAAGCGTACTTCTTTTTGGAGTCGGTCGGGGCATGCCTTCAGTGCATTTTCTCTTTTTGTTGTTGGCGGCGCGTGCTTTGGATCCTTCTTCTTTATTCGTCGATGTCGTAGTCGTTTTTTTCCTTCGTATTTGTGGTGTGGTGCGTATATGCGTATGTGTATATGTATTTGTGCATGAGGACGGGTGTGTGTGTATGTATAGGTATGTGTGTGCGCAAAAAGGTGCGTGGGAAGGAGCTTTATATGTATACAATATTTATATTTTTTATTTTTATTTTTTTCATTGTTGGCGGACGGCCGGCTGCCTGCTTTCTACTGCGCGAGGCGGATGGGGGGGGGGGAATGAGGGTGGGTAGAGAGAGAGTGTGAGTGTGTGTGCGGTGTGCGTATGGTGTGTGTGTGTATTGTGTGTGTGTGTGTGTGTATGTAAGCGGTCTGCTATGGTGCGTGAGCGTCCGGGTGGGAGAGAGAGAGAGAGTTTCTGTGGGCTCGTTGCACAATGCCAAAGGGGGAGAGGAGGGGGTGGGGTGATGGTGTGTGTGTGTGTATGGTGAGAGAGAGAAAGGGAGGCTTTACTGCCGCTGTCCGTGAGAAGGAGAGAGAGAGAGAGAGAGAATTTCTGTGTGGCCTGAGCGCCCGTGCGAGAGAGAGAGGGTGTTGTGTGTGCTGGGCAGAGAGAGGAAGATTGTGAGGGAGAGGGAGGGGTTGAGGTGTGTGGATAAGAGTGAGATAGAGAGAGAGAGTGAGGGAATAGAGGGAGGAGGGGCCGCGCCTTATGGGCCGCCAGACAAGAAGTGAAGGAAGGGGGGGGGGGGGGGGTTTTGGCAATGGAGTGGGGTA
>NC_140950.1:108498905-108519293 GCF_014529385.1 Adiantum capillus-veneris | reverse complement strand
CCATTTGCATTGCCCTTATCTTTTTTGCATCCATGTTTGCTCTGCTTGTTGGTGATGGTAGCATAATATTCATCGCATTTTCTTAGTATCAAACATTTAATTCAATGTAATTTTTTTGTCATAATCACTTGTCTAGGTTTAAAAATTAAAGCAGTCTGGACTAAGTAGTTTGACAAGTTAGGTGTTAGAGATCTTCTTTTAATACCATGGGGAATGCCTTTCCTAATAATCAATGGTTACTTAGGTTCTTAATCCGATTTAGGCAGCATTGTGTGAAATGTACTAAGGCTTTCTAGTGGGTTTAGTCCCTATTGACCTTTAGCTTAAGTATTATAAGGGAGTTTCCTAATGTGATGAGCCTTGGGGAGGTGTAACAATGATATATGACCCCCAAAGTTACAAAATTAAAATGCTGAAAACGAACAAACAAAAAATCAAAGTGCCACAATGTAAAATCTTAAGCTGGAAGAAAATCTCAGCTTGATTTGGTACTTCACTCACATGTATCGCCTATGGTACTAGAGCCCTAGAGGTTCCCAGTGTGGGCGCTTTTTCTTGAAAATCAAAAAACCAAGGCATACAAAATAAGCACACACATCAAAATTGAATCACTGTGAAAAGACTTTGGGGGGTTCAAAGAAAAGGTAATCAGCCAGGCGATGATTTCATGAGAAAAATTCCTTTTATCGTAGCTTAACTACAAGGTCTTCTAGGTATAGCCTCTAGTAGCCCCCTCGAACATGAAATACTTGGCTCTCACGATAAAAAACTTAATTGACCAAAGAAAATTAAGAAGCTTACCCATGGTATTAATAGTCGATCTTTAGTGCCTTTGGACCGTTGATTAGCGACCCCGAACTTGTTTAGTTTTTTACCTTCCTAACTATTTATGCTTTTAATTATTTGCAATTTAATGTTATTGTTGACAAATGGTTTTAGAATTATGCTACCAATCACTTTGTCTACCTAAAATTGCATATGCTTTTTAATTGCTTATGAGAATGCAATTATTGTGCCAATGTTGTTTGATTTTGCAATGACTGAAGAAGGCTAAGGACACACATCTCAAAGGCTCTTCCACCTCGACGAACGAGCTTCAACTCAATAGCTTCCGAGGACGGAATCTACATCAGGAAGGGAGGCATGTTAACCCTCACGGCTCACGGACACCCTATCACCTACGATGGACGTTGTAACCTACGACGGACGTTGTATTATTTACTTGGTAGAGTCAGGTACCGGGCTTGTCAGTCCAATAGGAAAAGGGTAAGAGTGATCACCGATTAGAGGCGCACTCTAACTGGAACATTCAAGGGATTAGTTGGCTAAGCATGGGCGCCCAAGTGTGAATGGGGCGAGCTCATATAAAAGTCAACTAAACCTAAAATTCACTCATTCTCTCATTTGTGCAATTGAAGAGTGCTCTTGATCCATCTCCATCTTCTTCTTCTTCATCTCCTTGTGTGTGTGTGCGTGTGTGTGTGTGTGTGTGTGAGAGAGAGAGAGAGAGAGTGTGTGTGTGTGTCTGCGATCGAGCATTGCGGCGACACGACGGCGGCGAGGCGGTTGAGCGCGGCGTAGCAGCGTCTCCCTCTTCTTCGCGGCGAGGAATCCTCCACGAAGCAAGCGTAGAGCAGTGAGTGACACACCATCGTCATCTTTGAGCTTACTAGTTTAGGCTTGTTGTGTGCTTGGAGCCATTTGTGGCTCGCACGCGGTGTATCGGCAAGTTCCTTGCATTGACACGTGCGACATACGCGCACAGTATAACATCATCACATAATGATTATGTCATTATGAAAAAGATAGCGAGCCTTTGGAGGGAGAGAGAGGATTGAGATCAAGAAACAAAGAGACTTAGAGAAAGAGATTTGGTGTGAGAGCATGAGAGAGAGAGAGAGAGAGATTAATGAGAGGGAGAGGCAATGTATTAAGGCAAGCAAGGAAAAGGTTCTTGGCTTAAGAGAAAGGATGGCTATCAACCATATATTTATAGCTATTCTGCAAGAATCTACTTTTTATTAAACTAATGCTATCTAGGAAAGTCAACTTTTCCTTGTAATTATAGTAAAATTCTCTCTCTCTCTCTCTCTCTCTCTCTCTCTCTCTCTCTCTCTCTCTCTCTTCCCACGCAGATACTTTCTTCTCTCTTTACACATGCACATGCTCTCTCACCCACTCTCCCTATTAAGTAAAGTTAACTTTTCCTTGTAATTATAGTAAAACTCACTCTCTCTCTCTCTCTCTCTCTCTCTCTCTCTCTCTCTCTCTCTCTCTCTCTCTCTCCCCCCATGTGCATTCTCTCTCTCTTCCCACATACTTTCCTTATCTCTCTCTACACATGCACATGCTCCCTCACCCACTCTCCTTATCTCTCTCTACTCGTCTCTCTATGCACACACACACTCTCTCTCTCTCTACACACTCTCTCTCTCTCTACACACTCTCTCTCTACACACCCTCTCTCACACATGCACACTCACACTCTCGCTCTATACACACATCCTCTCTCTCTCTCTCTCTCTCTCTCTCTCTCTCTCTCTCTCTCTCACACACACACACACACACAATCTCTTTCTGTACACACACGGACCATCTCTCTGTCTACTACATATGCTCTCTCTCTCTCTCTCTCTCTCTCTCTCTCTCTCCTCTCTCTCTCTCTCTCTCTCTCTCTCTCTCTCTCTTTCTCTCTCTCTCTACCCCATTGTCCTCCCCCTCCTCCTTTCTCCCCCTCCCCCAGATCAAAAGCCTTCTACTAGTCCCGTGGACGGGGCAAGACCGACCTTTTCCATGAGGCTGCTCCCATTGGTCCAGAGAGGTAGCCCGCATGGATTGGGAGCCCGCAATCCACGTGGATTGCCTACATTTATGGCTACATATGGACCGTCACTGGGGTTCCACAAGTCCCCCCTTTCCGATAAAAGGGAAGTTTCCCTTTACACTCCCCTTTTCTCTCACACTCTTTAACTCTTACTCTCACCCTCTCAAGAGTTCAAGCCCTATTGAAATCCAAAAGGCCCCCTTCCACCCTTTCCAATAAAAGGGGAGTGTCCCATTACACTCCCCTTTTCTTACAATTTTTAACTCTCACTCTCATCCTTTCAAGCATTCAACCCTCTCACTTTCACTTATTTTCTCTCACACTCCCCTTTTCTCTTTTCTCTCATACTCTCTCACTCTACTCTCAAACTCTTAAGCTTTTCACTCTCAATCATGCACTTAAACTCTCTTACTCCCTCACTATTACTATCACACTCTCAAGCTATCAAGCTTACCTTCCTCTCATTACCCTCTACCTCTCCCCTGGATTCCTCTCTATTTATGTTTCCCTCTCTTCATAAGCTTCATTCCTCTCTTTTCATCTCTCCATCCACTCTCCTCTCTTCACATGTCCACCTTCTATAATTATATCTCTCACCCAGTGCATTCTCACTCCTTAGTTTCCACTCCTATTGTCAAAAAAATGCCAATTCTTACAAGAAACCAATCCAAAGGAGTGGACCGTCAAGAACAAATCCCAATCCACAGGACTAAAGAAAGCACTTCTTCTCTTGCAAGGACATTTGTGGTTGTTGCATTAATGGTTGCACACATAACTCCATCAAAGGGTGTAACCATGTCAATGACCATGGATACATAAAATATTAATAATGACCCTATTGGTGTTCTCTTTGGATCCATAGGCTAATAGCCACATTTCTTCAAGTTGGATTGATGTACATGTTGTGCCATAAAATCACTTAATCCCATGAATTCCTCTTTGTCATCTTTTCATTTATCCGGCCATTAGAACGAACAATGATTGTGTGGAAAAACTCACAACTTCTATAGCCAAAAGTGGCTAGCAACCCATAATGACTCATTTCATTGTGTCCAAAGATTTTCTTGGGCAAGATCTTATACCATTTGAGTGGCACTTATGAGAGGGAGTTGATGATTTATGCCATGTTTGATGAAAAAACTAGAGCCATTCCCGATCTCTATCACATGGAGAAGAAAATGCTCATCGTATGGGATGGGAACTGTCAAATTCACTTGTGCAAAGATTGGGTATTGCGCAAGCGGATATGAATTCTCAACCTTGAATATTAAATGCACGATTGTGAATTTTGACCATGAGGAACTAGTGAAATTTCTAATTGTGTTTGGTATGATCAACAAGTAAGGTCTTTTACATTACTTTTGATGCACTTGAATTTTGAATTGTTACTAGATTCTTACCTTAAAAAGTAGGGTCACACGAGTCCACATGTCTCACACAACTATCCATGACATCTTCATGATGCAAAAGTATGCACTTGCAGACTCACAGTCCTTGTTGGGCAAGTTCCATGAAGAGGATAGGGGAAAAATGAGAGGATTGTTTGTGCCATGACAATCAACCAATCAAGATGGATTAGACTATTGATGTCTTGCTAGCACAACTACTGTGGAAGGTATGTGTAATCTATAACACAAATGCATTGGATGAAGTTTTCTTGGTGGTGCAACCAAATTCTGTCAATTCTTAAAGGTGTGTTTTGTAGGGCTAGATATGCTGACAGGAGTGGGGCAAAAAGCTAAAGGAGGTATACAAGATCTTGACAGACAAGGTGCAATTGGAATGTATGTATAATGTGGTTTCTTAGGCCAAAAGTGCTCCAAAAAGAGACAATTGGGTTGGCAGATCTAGGTGTTCCAAGTGATGCGTTAATGTTCCAGAATGTAGCATTCAGAGTTCTCTATAAGTCAGGCTAGATGGCTCCCCAAACGGGGGCACGGTTTGCAAGTTATGGTTGTCTAAAGACGGAGGGCATTACAAATTCCCAATGGACAAGACAAATAAGGACAGGTGGCCAGAGTAGGCTTTAGTCTATGGACATGAAGTGCTTGGGTTGTGGAGCATGCCGATCCTTTTGGATTGAAAATTGGATCCCAAATGTGCAAGATATGATCAATTGAAAATTTGTCAGAGGGGGTCAGTTATGTGCTCACTTGGTTGCATTGTGAAATGTTTCATCTTATAATTTTTTGGAGCTTAACAGGGTTTACAGAGGTGAATCTCAGTGTATGGAGTTAGCAAAATTTGAGGGCTCATCTAACGGAGGCATGAGGGCCGAGATATTGCGGGTTGAAGTTTGTGCCAGTTGAGAATGGTGCACTATTAGAGGGGTTTTGCCAATTTTGGTGGCCTCAGTTTGCGGGCTTGGGGAGGTTGAAGTGCGGCACGGGCAAGGTGGGTTTGAAGCCAATGTGGTGAGCTTCTAGTTAGTTTTTACATCTTTGTCACTGGACTTCTATGCATCAAATGGAAAATGTAGGAAATAGGAAAAGAAGATGCCATGTTGTCTCACATGTGCTGCATGGACTCAAGATGGAGGCCTATATCACTTGGAGCGGACACTTCCCTTGGGCAACACAAGGTAGAGAGAGAGATTCTCAAGATCACAGCTATGGTGGCCCTTCTATACGACGCTCTTGGTGTTGCCTGTAGCGGTCATAAGCGGCATTTGGTGTACATGGATGCGACGGTAGTTGTTAGTGTTGATTGTTTGCCATTCGACAGTGGTGAGTGTAGTGATGATGTGTAAATGGCCAAGGGCCTGAGGAGCACCTTGGGGAACATCAACGGTTCCATCAAAGCTCCCTTAAGGATTTCTCATGTGATAACTTGGGTTGCAAGCTAGCTCAAGGCCGGAGAGGCAATTCCTATGCACTCTGAGAGGGAGATAGAATGGGGAATTCGCCGAGCTATCCAACCATGCAAAAGATGCTAATATAAAGTGTGCCACTTGTATGGATTGTATAAAAATGTTAATAGAGGCTCCCTTAAGCGGCACAAGAAAAAAGAACCCCATTTTGTTTGTTTTTGGAGAGGTGTGACTTTTTCGCGAGATTGAGAGGGCTTTTGTCCATTTGAGATGTTTTGAACGTGAAGAAGGATAGCAATAGGGTGATTTGCTCTACATATTACATGGAGGTCTTGTAATTGTTTTCTTTGAATGAAAAGCTCATTGCTGCCCCCATAGTGTGTGGTTCCCCACTCCCCCTTTTCTTTTTGCTCGTGTACTTTGCTCGGTGTTGCCGGTATCAGTGTGGTTGTATGTAACCCCAAACCGAGGTCTTGGTGTGCAAAGTGAGAGAGAGAGGAAAGGTTGGTGTGTGTTTGCAATGTGAAATCAAAGGTTTTGTGTGTGTGGTGTTTTCTTGAGCTCTCCGGGGAGTGTATGTGTGTGTTGGTGTATCAAAGCAGGTGTGTGCAAGTGATTTCATGCTGATTTTGAAGGTGAATTGGAGTGGTTAGGGGTGCCGTGTATATCCTTGTCTATAGAGAGGCATTTATTGTGTGTTCTGGGTGTGTTCTTCTTTCCCTCGTTCCATCTTCTTGTGCCCCCATGGAGGATCACACTAATTGCTCATGATTTTGTGAAGAAGTGCAGTTTTTTGCCTTGGAAGATACGGCATCTCAAAGCTATGGTTCAACTTTCACAGGGGAGGAGAATCTTGATGAGTGGATTGAAAATTTTGAACTTTATATGTTATCATTGAATATGCCTAATGAAGATAGACGGTTGCAAACTTTTCCATTAGTGATATGCGATAAGGCTAAAGTATGGTACGACGCATTCAAAAGTGAGTCGAGGCTGGCATGGCGAACTCTTTGGGCATGGTTTTTGCATGATTTCCACAGGAAAGTGTCTCGATCAAAATGGATGCAAAACTTAAAGCTCTCAAGCAAGATATAAGTGAGGATTTTAATTTGTTTTTAGATCGTTTTGAAGCATGTTGGACAGAGTTAACGACAGCTATACAATTGGCCAACAGGGACTATTTCAAGCTGGATAAATTTATGGCGTGTCTGCATCCGAAAGTTAGGGAGAAAAAGTTGATTTTGAAAGGCAAAAAAAATTACAATGTGCAGTGGTAATTGCATGATCGAAAAGCAATAAAATAAAGAAGAAAATCGAGCAGGGTGCAATTGGCTACAAGGCATGGTTTTTGCATGATTTCCACAGGAAAGCGTCTCAATCAAAATGGATGCAAAACTTAAAGCTCTCAAGCAATATGTAAGTGAGGATTTTAATTTGCTTCTATATCGTTTTGAAGCATGCTGGACAGAGTTAACGACAGCTATACAGTTGGCCAACAAGGACTATTTCAAGCTGGATAAATTTATGGCGTGTCTGCATCCGAAAGTTAGGGAGAAAAAGTTGATTTTGAAAGGTCAAAAAACTACAATGTGCAGTGGTAATTGCATGATCGAAAAGCAATAAAATAAAGAAGAAAATTGAGCAAGGTGCAATTGGCTACAAGGCAGTGGCTCCCACCCAACCTCAGAGCCCTAGGGAAGTTATCCAAGAGGAGAACCATGGTAACAAGGGTATAGCAATTGTGCTGCAAAACAAGGTGTGAAGGGTCCAAGATTTACCAGAACAGATGCAAGAGTTAAGATTAAGTGTGATGGATAGGGGTCAATCAAGAGGAGCAAGAGGCAAGGTGAGATCATTGCCTAACCAATGCTACAACTTTGAAGAAGAAGGAAACTATGCATTGGATTGTCCCTAACTTCCAAGAGAGAGAGGATGTTAAGGCGGTTACGCCGCTAGCGGAAGCTAAATAGCGAGAACTCAACCAACAACAGAATTTGTCAGACGAGGACGGAGCTTGACCCGCAGGCGCATGGAAACAACTAGGTGGGTTTCATATCACCTACTCGACCTTCTAATGACAATCACTACTAAGGAAATCAAATCTAAGTTCTAAAATACGCAAGTGACTGAAATCCGTACTACGAACGAATGCTATACGAAACAGGATCTAGAATCATTGAATCGATCTCAAACTCAAGGGGAAGTCTATACACTAGGTAAGAACAACACCCTAAAGACTTGAACTGCAAAATCAACCTATAACCACTCCGTGCGGCAAACGCGTATGAAGACAGGCCGCAAAAATACAGGTGACCGAAACTTGACCCCGATGGTACTAATGCGTAGCTCTACTCGTTGTGGTTCTATAGATATGCTGCACGCTCTATTCCGACACACGAGTTGGAAGAAAACTCACACCGAAGCTCGTAGGAACTTACCACACGTAGAAGCCGATAGCGCGCACTCTTGGTATCTGTGCGTAGCTCTCACCGTTGCTAACACAATGGCGGTGTCGCTTCTCCAATGGCGGCCCCGTAGCTCGCGTAGCAAGAGATAAGACTCTCTCTCTTCTCTCTCTCTCTCTCTCTCTCTCTCTCTCTCTTCTCTCTCTCTCTCTCTCTCTCTCAGACACAGTCACGGCGCTCAAAAAACTCACTTTGATTAATTATTGAATCTCCCTTAGGTTACAAAACTTTGGCTTATATACCTCAGCCTTGGAGGTGAGAACATCTCTAATTATTTACGTCAACAGGTGAAATTACTTCGGGATTACAAGCTGGAAACTCAATTGAGTCCCGTTACTTAATGAATGGCTCAAATCAAAATTAATGTCGGAAAGACATTTATTACAATCAATGGTTACAAAATGATGGGTGTGAGCAAAAATGTGGGTGTGATCCTCTGCTGCTCAACACTCCCCCCTCCGCGTTCATGTCGTCCCTGACATGACTTTTAGGCCTGGTCAATAGAGTCCTGTCGTTGAGCATCTGCAAATGTGATTCGTAGCGTAGGTTGCCGATGGTCAAGGTTGGGCCGAATATTTTGCTTTCTGAGTGAAAAAGCCGGTGTAGAAAGCTTCTTCGAATGTTTGCATGTGGAAGCTAGGCAAAAACATAATTCTTTGGTATAAGAGATGTAACACCTTTGGTGATGGCTGCAATGAAAGATCATACATCATATCCGTCACTGTGTTGGCCGTCGATAGTAGACTCGAGGTCGTGGCTTTATCTGGCGCGAACACTTCAATGCATGCTAAGAGAGTCCTGCAGATTTTCTTTAGCATCTGACACGAAAGGTCAGGAGAGCCAGTAAAGAGTTTGATGGTGCCCGTTAGGGTTTTCACCATGTAGGCTTTACCTATTCTCTCTCCTGCCTTTGGTCCTGGCATCCTTGGGTAATTAAGCCAATTTGGCTTCTTTTCTGCAATCCTGCCATGCTCTTTCCAGCTTCTGACTCTTGGCACCGGGCAGAAGGTTGCATCCTCCCGAATCTCTTTGGAGCCTCTACCAAGTAGATGAGGTAGGCTGGGTATTTGTTCAGCCAACCTTTCCTCCATCTAGGTTGAGAATCTACAATCTTCTTTGATTGTTCATCCTTTGTGATGTCGCCTTCGTAAAGAGCGACATACTGCTCCTCCTCTATTCTCTTTTTCGTCTTTATCACTTCAAATTTCATCAGAGGGAAAGGCAGGCTGGGTTGCATCCACTCTTCATGGAGCACTTTTGTGTCTAAACCTTGAAGTCTAATGGAGATGAGGAGTCTCCTTTCCCATTCCATTTCCGCCTTGGCACTTTCCTCTGTTGACTTTTCTATTTGGTCCTGGAGCCTTTGTTCTTCTTCTTCAGAGATTCCTGAAGTTGAGGCCACTTCTTGAACTGGGGCTGGATCTTCAATTGTGGTTGCCTCTCCAGTTTCTGGTAGCTCTATGGCTGCTCCCCCTGCTTCTTCTTGTGGTGGCTCTGTTTCTCTTCTTTGTTGCTCTTGGAGGTCTTGGAGCTGTTTGCGGAGGGCCTCATTTTCTGTCCTTAGTGTTTGGTTTTCTGATGTGAGCCTCTCCTCTGCAGCCAATGATCCCTCCGCCATGTGCAATCTTTGCACTTGCTCTAACCTTAGCTCTCTTTGCAAACTTCTGACCTGATCTTCCAGAGCTGGTACGAGGGCTCCCTCTTGTTCTGTTCCTGCTCTGCTAGCTCTAGGGGTGGTCCTGAGTCTCGTGATTGTCCTTTCTTGAAGTTCGACTCTTTCCCTTAGCTCAATGAGCTCATCCTTGGCTGCCTCCAGCTCATCTTCTATTCGCTTCTTTGCTTCCTGTGAACTTGTTACCTCTCTTGAAGCTTCGGCTAGTTGGAGTATCAAGCCGTCTCTCTCGTTTTCTGCGTCGTAGAGTGATGCTTTATGACTTTCAGATTCAGTCATAGCATTCTCTAACTTCTCTGCAACTCTGCTTCCTTTGTTTTGTTGTCTCAATTGCTACTTCCTTTGCTCTGGATCTTTCTTTAATCTTGATGAGCAGTTCATGCACCATGTGCATGTCTTTTTCATCTTCATCTGTCAACTTGACAGCTCTTTCTGCCACCACCTCCAATGGCTTCGGCTCTTCTAGTATGTTCTGTTCGTCCATTTTTCTTTCACTCTCCATTGTACCCTTTGTCTTTTCCTTCGTCCCTTTCCGATCATCTTGTTTTCGTAGGGATATCCCATAAACTGCCTCCAGGGCCTCTTCTTCACTGTATCCGATCGCTACCAGATCCTCATAATCATTTTCTTTTGCTGAACTGGATCTATCTCCTTTCCTTGGTCCCGGCCTCCGGCTTTTCCATAACTTCTGTTTCTATTTCTATTGTGGTCTCCTCCACAATAATTTCCGTCTTCTTCGGGCTTGGTACATCAGTAAAGGAGGGCTGATTGTCCTCAGTCATCTTGGCTTTCCCTTTGTTTGCTTGCCCGTCTTTCTCTCGAAGTTCAGTAGACTCATCTACTTCCTTCTTCTCCTTGTCGTCCTTTTTCAGCTCAGCTTTTAAAAGCTGTACTTCCTCTTCAGTATAAGGCTCGACAGGTTGCTGCTCCAGTATGGCCTCCGACTCCTCATAAGCTCTAATATATTGATCATATTGATCAACATGTGGCCTGGCTGAGCTGGTTCCGACTTTAGTGGGGTCTGGCACCCACATTTCTTCAAAGTCCCCCTTTAGAGCTCTTTCCGCTCTAAACTGCTCCACCAGCCTTTCCATTCTTGCGGCTTTTTGACTTTTGGTTTGCTTGGGATCAGCCTTCTTCTTCGCTTTCTTCTTGAGCGGCTCGTCCACAGCCTCTTCAGGTTCTGAAACTATTTCTAGTTTTCGGCGTGCTCTTGTGGACGCCCTCTTGGATACTTCTTGCTGTTCTTCTCTCATCGGCTTCTCTAAGCCACTCATTCTGGGAGGGAACCCGTGGCCCTTGATCCCTAGCTCCAATAGCTTCATAAGCTATTCTTGTTAGATTTTCTCCTATGTACTTTGGCTTTGTTGTGCATGGGATTATGCTCGTGGATGTATTGAGATAACCTCTTTTGTTGCTTTTCATGCATGATGTCAGTATTGTTGTTGCATATTGGCATTATTACTTGTTCTTTTTATTTTTCATACTTTTCTGCATACATAATCTTTTTATCTCCAAATTTCCATAAGTTTTTTCTGCCTAGTTTTTTTTTTTGATCCATAGACTTCTTTCCCTGACAGAACTCCCGCTTCTTTGCATCTGCAATGCATCTGGAGTGATCTGTACTTCAACTGTTTCTCCATCCATGGCTGTCAACGTGGCTTTCCCATCCTTCTGAATGGATGTTGCCAACTCATACACTCTTCTTGTGTCTACACCTGATGGTCTCGAGGTGAAGAACCTGTGTAAGTCAGCCTTTTCCAGGTATCTGCTGATGTTCTCTGATCTGCTATAATCCACTAATTCTCGTGGGATCATAGGTACATCGACCGATTGCCCTTGAGGATCTCTGAAAGTCCCCTGGTAGATCTTTATTCCCTCTTTTTCTAGTACTGCTTCCTCCACCCAAGTCTTGGTTGGCTTGAGGGTTTCTGTTGGAATATCAAAGGTTCTGCTTCTGCAAGAGCATCCTTGATGGTTGGTCTTTTTCTCTTAGTTGCCGATGACTTAGCGGAATCCATGGATCCTGTAACTCCAATTTCAGAAGTTAGCGTCTTTTTAGTACTGAAAGCCGAAATGAAGCTTTTAACTATTCAAATGACTTGAAAATTGAAACATGAGCTATTCAGGGCCTAAGGATGCAGGGTAGGTGAAAAAATATGCAAACTGGGCTCAAAATCATGCTGGAGACATCATACGCGTATGATGTCTTTTGTGTCAAAATGACTTCATATTGGTTGTGCTTGTAGCTGATAGTGTATACATGAGTATCATATGCTTGGATTTGAGTTTGGATCCCATTTGGTCAAGTTTTGGCCAGTTTAGTCCAGTTCAGGCTCTTGGCAAAATTTTGAAAGGGAAATGGATTTTATGATCCAAATTGGTAAAACTTGGTGGATTACTTTCAAATGGCATGTAGAACACTTCTGTTTGGTGGTTGAAGCCCTGAGGTGCCAAAATCACATAGTGAGACATCATACGCGTATGATGTCTTTTAGTGCATTTTTGGACCAATTTTCTCTATAAGCTTGGTTTGGCTTTAGATAGGCTTATTCAGTGGATTTATCAAGTTTGGATAGAATTTGGGACTAAAAATGGCTCTGGAGACATCATACGCGTATGATGTCTTTTTCATCAATTTTTCATGGATTGGTTCTGTGGACTCTCCATGTGCTTTGGATGAAGGATTTTCCCTCAATTGGGTTAATGGGGTGATCCACTTGACCAAATGGTTCCAAACTTCATATGTAGCATGTATTAGATATATATAATGGATGTATGATGACAAATGAGCATTTTTGGCTCTGTAAGTGCAAATAGACATCATACGCGTATGATGTCTTTTGTGTCAAAATGGTGCTTTTTGGTTCCAGATAGCTTGTAGATGTGTTAATCAACAATCCTACAAAGTTTCAATGAGTTTGGAGTTATTTTGACAAAATTAGGACCAAAAATCAATTTTATGGCCTACTTTGCGTCTTTTTGGTTTTCCTTGGGTTTTCTAACTCCAATTCTCATGATACTTGGTTCATAGGATGTGATTAACATGTGGAATGAGGCTATGCACTCAAATGTTGAAATGGATGTGAAAATCATGCTGTGAGACATCATACGCGTATGATGTCTTTTCTTGAAATGTTGGTCTTTTTGTGCAAAGAATGCTTTGTGCTAGTGCCCTAAGCCCTGCTAACTAGTTTTCAACTTAAAAAGTCATCAGTTTAGCTAAAAAGCCCCCTTATAGGCATTTCAGTCTCCGAAGTCGTCTTTTTGCCTTGGAGTTGAATTTCTTCAACTTTTCTTCTCGAGAGTTGCATTTCCAGCTCATTGGATATGTTGTGAAGCCACCTATTTGGTTGAACTTGACTTTGGCTCCCCGTTCTCCATCTTTCTCCATTTGGTTGCCCGAAAGCGTCTTTTTCACCATCGGTAAGTGAATCAGCTTTCTTTTGGGTTTTGCTTGCAAACATAAGTCATCCATGTATATTTGAAGCTGCTTGTGAAGTTTCATGTCATTTGGTCGTCAATTTTAGCCGTTATGCCAAAATGACGCTTTGTGTGTCCGCAGCCGAATCGGTTGTTCCGACCTACTTTTGGTGATCCAAACCGGAGATACTCCATGGTTGCATTGCCCTCGATGTTGTTAAGCTTCCTGAGAAGTTTTGTGTCGTTTCGACAACTTTTTTCCTGTTTGCCTCTTGCAGGCTCTGTTGACCTAGGGTTTTTCCAGTCGTTCTTTCTCGAGCTTTGAGTGCTAGAAACTCATCTCCTATACTAGGGTAACCCACCTCTAAGTTCTTGCAAGGTTTGGTTAGGCGGTTGTGCCCCTACCTAGCGTTCCTCCCATTCCCCGTCTGCTCTTGTTTCTTGGTTTTGGTGAGTTTTCGCGACAAAAGTTAACGATAAGCATCAAAAGCTTATGGCAACGAGTCTACCTCTCATGTCTGGTGTCCTCTGAGCTCTCGTAGCAGTCGTAGAAGGCGGTAGAAGGTCGGATGCTCCTGTGTGCTCTTTGCTCTCTCCAAGAAGGTAATAGTGGAAATGAGCTTGATAGTGAAGTGAAAAATACTTAACTTCGGGCTTCCCGGATCACTAAATTTGACATGTGCTCCTATCTCGTCGTGAAATGCACTTTAGGATTTGAAATTTCTCAATTTGGACTCCTTTGACCTGTTTCTGAGAAATCTGTCCACTTTGCCAAAATTCTGTCATTTCGGGCTTTCCGCAACTTTTTCAGAATTGTACCCAATTTTTACCATGGGTTGCCCTTGTCATTAGGACCATCACCGTCTATTCTTTTCTTTTTTCCGATCTCATTTCACCTGCTTTTTTATTTTTCTTTTATTTTTATTAAGAAAATCATAAAAAATAAAGGAAAATAGCAAATTGAAGCCAAAAAATTCCAAACATACACGATAAATAGCTGGTAACCCTGTGTATATGAATATACACTTCTTTGTGATTTTGGACTTGGATTACCACTTTTTTCCACTTTTTAGCTCCAAAAACACTCTTATTTAGTGATATTTACACATCTAGAGACCCAAATTCATCATTTGATCTCTTCTTGTTGCAAAACAAGGTATATAAGGGCATAAATATTATCAATATCCGCAATCAAACATAAAAAATTGCAAAATCATGTAAGACACTGCCCTTGTAATATAATTTTTGTTTTTCTTTGTTTTTCCGCTTGTAGCTGCTTTGTAGCTCCTGTATACCTCCCCCCTCCTAGTCTGAGTCCTCCCGGACGACTATGAAGTGTCTGTGGGTGAAGCATGTGTAGTTGTTTTGGTCATAAGTTCCCAATGCAATTGTAGAGCGATGATACAACAGTCTTTCCAATAAAGCTGCTCTTTGTTTGATTGAAGGATTGGTGGTCGGGTTTTGGGTTGGTTTTGGCACTTGGTAGTAGAATCAGTAGATGGATTCTTCGTTACCTTGTTGTCTTTTTTCACAATCCAAATCTGCTTCCGCTTTGCTTGTGCTTGCCACAAACTCTTTGCGACCCAAACCTGCTTTGTTCTGTGTGTTGATTTCCTCGCCTTGAAATACCTAGGAGTTTCCGTGATTGTACTGAAGGGAGTTCCTGTTTACAAATCTTTGGGATCCAAATTTGCTTGCTATAGCTTTGTGCCGTCATGAACTTCTTTGGAATCCAGATCTGTTTCACTGTCCTTGATTGTCGGGGATCACTCTGTTGTCTGGTATTGAAGACTCTGTTTTGTTTTCTGGCACCACCTTTTTTGGTCTCCATACCAACTTTGACTCCGTTTTTTCCCAAGGTTGAGCTGTTATATTATTGCTTGTCTTCCTTATCCATGTTGAGAGTTCCTCGTCGAAGAGTAATCCGGTTGTGTAGAAACTTTTGGTTGCCATTGCTTCTTCTTTTTCTCTGTTTGTTGTTTGCCCTTGTCCGTGGATTCTTCCTTTGGAGTTGGCTCTGCTCCTTTGGTGAACTTAACTGATTGACTTTCACCTTCGTATTTGATAAGCACTGATTTAGAACTCCAGTCAATCATTGCATTGTATTGCTTCTGCCATGGTTGTCCTAGCAATAATGGATGTTTGTAGCTTGGGTCTTCAACCACTAAAACATATGAGGATACACATACTGGTTAATCTGTATATGTAAAACTGTGCATCCGACAGTTTTGATTGAATTCTCAGAGTAACTTTTTAACTCTTGCTTGGCAGTTTGTAGTTTAGTGTCATTTGTCAATTGTCTATACAAACTGAGTGAAAGTAGGTTAGCTTGAGCTCCTGAATCCAATAGTGCTCTGGCTTTGATTTGGTTGGTTCCTACTTTGCATTCAATGATGGGTTCTTCTTTGTCATATCCATTTCTGTTATACTGACTGCGTTTATTCGTATTGCTCCTTCATTGCGCTGTTTCTGACGCAGTAGTCTTCTTTTCTCCATTCTTTCCTTCGCCTCGGCTTGCGCTTCCTCTACAATCTTTTTCTTTTTTGGACACGCAGCTTTTCTTGATGTATTTTGAGAAGCATGTCTTGTGTTAGCGGCAAACAGATACTTTTTCACTCTGCATCCACTAATCCAATTGGGCATTTCTTCTCCGTCTAATGTAGCAAGCTTGACGGCTCCACTTGGTGATAGATCTTTAATCACCAGAGGTCCCATCCCTCGCTTTTTAAGCTTCTTAGCATGCTGTTTCAGAGTGTAAACTAGGACATAGTCCCCAACCTTAAACTCTTTAGTCCGCACATGCTTATCAAAAAATTCCTTTTGTCGCCTTTTTTGAGCGTAGATAGAAGCTACTGCTTTTAGGCGAAGCTCATCTAGCTTTTCCAGGTCATCTATTCTATCAGAAAGCTCGTGCCCTGTCCACTCTAGATCCTTAGCCACCCTTAAGGTTGAAATCAAGAATTCTATTGGTAAGATAGCATTTAGCCCAAAAACCATGTTATATGGGGTCGTTCCTATTGATGTTTTATATGCTACCCTATATGCCCATAATGTTGAATGCAACTTCTGGTCCCAGTCAGTTCTCGACTCAGATACAATCTTCGTAAGGACCGTGCATATGGTTTTGTTTGTTGCTTCAGCTTGTCCGTTTGCTTGTGGATGATACGGGGCTGATTTCCTATGGATTACCATGAATTCATCTAGAAGGATCTCTATCACTTCATTTATGAAATGTGTGCCTCGATCACTCACAATTTCTATTGGCAATCCATATCGTACAAAGACGTATTCATATAGAAATTGTGCCGTGGTCCTGGCATCTGCTTTTTGAGTTGCCTTTGCTTCGACCCACTTTGTTAGATAGTCTGTAGCCACAATGATGTATTGTGCATGAGTCTTATATGCAGGAGGTGAAATGGGTCCGACATAATCAATCCCCCATTTTGCAAAAGCTCTTGCCCCCATCATTGGTCTAAGCGGCATATCATCTCTTTTAAGTGGTACTTTGGTCCGCTGACAGTCATCACACCGTTTAACGTATTCCTCAGCGTCCATATGTAATGTTGGCCACCATATTCCTGCGGCTAAGACAAGTTTTGCTGTCTTATCACCTGAGAAATGGCCTCCACCTACTCCTCCATGAGCTTGCTCCAGGATTATCACATACTCAGACTCTGATGCGCAAATCCTAAGCTGGTTGTCTTTACCTCTCTTATAGAGTTGATCTCCTATTAAAGCGTAATCTCTAGCTTCTGTCTCTACAGATTTCTGACGAGCTTTTGACGTTCCTTCTGGGAAAGTTCTATTTGTGAGATATTCAACAATATACTGACTCCATTCTGGAGCGATCATTATCTGATATAATGTCGAATACTCTGCTGGCGGTTTTGATGAACATACAATACATACAGTGACATATTCATGTACGCTTTCTTTCATTCCTGGCCAATAGACTCCCAATTGTAACAAATTCCTATATGTGTTCCTTCTTGAACAATGAAATGCACATTCCTGAACATGTGCTTCGCGCAGATATATATTATATTCCTCAGGATTGATGCATAGTCGTAAAACATGATCATTTCCCAATTGATACAACCTTCCTGCAACCAATTGAAGATTCTTGGATTGCTGAATAGCAATATGTTTCAGGTTGTATTCTCTTCTATCGAACTCTCCTCCATAGGTTAATAGGTTAACGACATTTTGAGACCACTTAGGTATCATTTCTATGTTGAACAAGTACGCGTCTGGCATGTCGTCATCTACTCCTATAGGGTCTTCTCCATTCGTCAATCGCGAAAGATGATCAGCTCTAAGATGTGTTTTTCCTTTCTTTACTACTACCGTGAAGTCGAATTCCAGTAAGATAATGAACCATCTCACTATTCTCCCGGTATTGCATGGTTTATTCACTAGGTAGAGCAAGGCTTGGTGATCCGTAAAAAACACAAACTTGTTGGCTAGAAGATAATGCCGAAATTTCTTCACAGCATAGATCATTCCTAATCCTTCTCGCTCTGTTGTGGTGTAATTCTTCTCTGCATGGTTGAGCTGTCGACTGGCGTAACAGATAGGAAAATCCATGTTTCCTTCTTCTGGCTGAGCCAGAATGCATCCTATTGCATATGCCGAAGCATCTATATGCACATGGAATATCTTCTCCCAATCTGGTGATTTCAAGACTGGAGCAGTAATGAGTGCCTCTTTCAATTTCTTGAATGATTCCTCACACTCCTCTGTCCATTCAAAGTTCACTATTAGCCTGTAAAGTGGTTGGCCTATTATAGCGTACATGTAAATGAATCGTCTATAATATCCGCAATGTCCCATAAAGCTCTGTACTTGTTTCGCATTGGTTGGTCTAGGCATATCCACTATAACTTTTATCTTCTCTAAATCCGTGGATATTCCGTTTTGTGAGACAATATGTCCCAGAATTCTGCCCTGTCGGACCATAAACACACATTTCTCAGGATTGAGACAAATGCGATATGTCCTACATTTCTCAAATACTTTTCTTAGGTGTTCTAGATGCTCATCTCTCAGAAGAGAATGTACACATAAGTCATCCATGTATATTTCTAGAAACAGCCTTAAGTATTCTTTGAAAGCATGCGTCATCAGCCTCTGGAAGGTTGCGGGAGCATTGGTTAGACCAAAAGGCATAACCCGATAAGCATAAATTCCCCACTCCGTTGCAAAAGCTGTTTTATGTTGATCTTCCAGTGCTATGGCTAGCTGGTTATATCCTGAAAAACCATCAAGAAAGGAGTATGCTGTTTTCCCTGATACACGCTCTAGAACATGATCAGTTATCGGCAGGGGATAATTGTCCCTGATTGTTGCAGCATTCACTTTCTTTAAGTTGACACACACTCGGAGTTTTCCGTTCTTCTTAGGTACTACCACAATCGGAGATACCCAATCGGTGTGTTCAATCTCGTATATGAATTCAGCTTCCATTAGCTTATCTATCTCTTCCTTGATTCGCTTAGCAAAAGTATCATTATATGTGTATGGTCTCTGTCTGCTAGGCTTTGCGTCTTGTTTCAGTGGGATTGTGTGTTGGCATATCGATGGGTCAACTCCCTTTAAGTCCTTATAAGACCATGCAAACACATCCCTGTATACTCTCTGAGAAGACTCAAAAGTCTCTCTTCCTCGCCTGGAGACAAATCTGTGGCTATGTACACGGTCTAGGTGTCTCACCTGGAGCTGCTAAATCAACTTTTTTTGCATCCTCCGGTCCGTCATAAGATTCGTTCTCCTTCCTCTCTCGAATAGGTGGGGTTAATATCACCTTCCTATCCTCTATTGTGAATTTCCTATAGTGAGAGGGAACATCCATGTTTTCCTTGATTTTGACGTTTTCGTCCTCTCCACTCTCAATTTCTGTCGTCCAAACTTCCTTCAGAGTTTTCTTGAGCTCTCTGTACTTGTTTCTACGTTCTAACTTGGACTCCGTGTATTCTCTGTTGCGCTTGTTCTTTTCTGATTTTTCTGTTTCAGTTTTCGTTCCATTCTTTTGAACTTGATTTCTTGAGCCTCTTTTGTCTTTTCGTAAGCTCTTTTGATCACTGCCTCTCATTCTTCCAGAAATCTTATCCTTAACACAATCTTCAGCCTTTACTAGCATTAGGAATTGATTTTTTCCTCTTATTCTAGGCATCGGATTGGTTCTAACCCCTTTGTTTTTTTCTTTGCTCTATAGTGTTTCTGGCGTTGTTTAGTTTGGTTCGGAAAATCATAAAATCGGACATCCGTTATAGTTTCTTCGTTTCCGCTTGAATTGTCCGTTGACTCGTTGTCTGCTTCATTTCCCCACTCTGGATGATTGGGAATGTCGTGAAACACCTCTTCTTCATCTTCCTTTTCCAGTGTATCGTTCTTTTCAGTTTCTTTTTGAGTACAGTTCTCAACATGAAATACGGAACCACGTCGTACCCGTCCTTGTCGCAAAATTTCGTTGTGGGACCATCCGGAATTGCACAAACATCTAGGGTTGCTAGAATGTGTGTCCATTCTAATGGTTCAAACGTGTCCTCTGGAAAGGGTTCTCCTACATAAGTTTCGTCTTCGATAGCCCTTTCTAAAACACATTCTTCTCGTTTCAGACTTCCACATTTCGAAGCTCCACACATCCATAACTCCTTGGGTTTACCTAACCAAGCTGGAAATTCGGATCCCGCCAAAGTAGCTGAATCAAACTCCTCTACCGGTGTTCGGTTCACATCTTTGTAGCTATGGTCTTTCAGGTTCACACGTGTAGTGGTTTCCATATTTCTCAAGTATATGTGATCGTAGCCCCAATCTTGGACCATTTTCAACTGTCTCATGAATGGTCTTCCCAATATGATATCATAGTTATTCTCCTTGCCAAAATCGACAATAGCAAAAGTATGTTCGTATTCAATGCCGCAAGAAGTCACTACAACTTTCTCTAATAACCCCATAGGTTTCTCCATGTGTCCATCTGCTAATTGGAGTTTCAACCTAGTCTTCCTTATTGCTGGTTTCCCCCATTTTTTCCAGATTTCTTTTGTAGCAATGGCTACCCCAGCTCCGCTGTCTAGTATTGCCATCGTCTTCACTCCTTGGAATTCAACTGGTAAGGTTGTATTCCCTCTTCACCTTCGCAATACTCTCCGACCTTGTTTAAGGTACAGGCTTAGCGTTCTTTTGTGGCTTGCTC
>NC_140950.1:108458489-108498705 GCF_014529385.1 Adiantum capillus-veneris | reverse complement strand
CTGTGCCACGTGGACATACTTCATCGACTTCTAGAGCCAGTTTTCCCCTTCTTCCTAGATAGGGATGTCTAGAATCCTAGGAGGATTAGTACCGACAATTTTGTGAGCCTGTTCGCAGGACCTGCATGTCCGAACAAGTCCATTAGATTAGGTTTTCCAGTTTGGAACCCTCTTGCATAAATGGTTTGTATACACGTTTTGACAGATGTTACAGCACTACGTGGGCATCTGGCAGGACGAGCATGTAGTTCTAGGTTAAAGGAATCCGATGTCCAAACCGCTCGACGATCGGATTCCCGGTCGGGCAGATGTGTGACAGTTTTCACCCAAAAATTAGACACCCACTGACTCAATTTTAATAAATCAAGTTATTGATTTATTGTTGGGTAAGTTGGTGGACACTTGCCCTAACTAAGGCCTAATAATTACTTAAGGCCTATTCTTCCCCTATAAAGGGACCCAAGGAGCTAGCGCTTATATCATTCTCAGGAACTGCAATTCAGCCAGCGTTTTCAGCAAGAGCTCTTAGCGTTTTGGAGAATTCAGCCCGCAGCTAGCGTTTCCAAAAATCAACAGCCAACATTTTGGTTTTCAGCCCATCCCTCCCCGGGTGTGCAAGAGATCCACATCAGTTCCCATTGACAGATGCGGTCTAGTACTTCGGCAGCAAATTCAGCCCTCCCCTCGGCCATTCCCTCGCCGAAATCGAGTGCTCCATTGTTGTCCATCATCGCCCTCGTCGAGGTCTGCATTTTCAGCCCATCATTCTTCTCACATTGGAAGTGCAAATCAGCCCATGGTGGTCATCCACAATTCCTACATCGAGAAGGATCCAAGGTGCATCAAATCACCCCCGGATGTGCCTCTTCCCGAGGAGTTACCGCGGTGATTTGTCGTCGTCAAGTCATTAGAGTCTGCATTGAGGTATTGCATTGTGTATACATTCCATTTATGCAATCTAAAGCAAATACCACGTCGGTAACGGTGTGGGGGGGGCCTTGAGAGGGTTGGTTGGGACCCCATCGGGTGTCGCTCTCTTCTTCTCTCTCTTTCTCTCTCCCTCTACACATCTCTAATGCACTCTCTCAACCCCTCTCTTCAAGGGAACATAAAAGGAACATTCATTGAAGCACAAAATATTCACTAACGCAAGGAAAGAAGGCAAGGATTTTGTGGAAGTGTAAAACTAAATCTTCACCATTTTAATTCCGCTACACCTGACATAGTGGTCTCATGTGCAGGAGCAAATGGCAGTAGAAGTCACAATTGTGTGCACCTCGGGTCTATCCATTGGGGCATGTCAAATCTATGCAGGACCACCCTTGGTCACTTGATGGGCAATTTGTTATCAGCATGGAGAGCCTTTCCCAGATCTCTATCTCTCTCATTCTCACATGTCATGTCCCTTTCTACCTCATTGATCTCTCTTCTCCACAATTGCCCTGTTCATTCATGTGGCATTGCAGTTGTTCTTTGTGCTATACGATCTTATCACAATCGAGCCACATCGGAGTCGAGGTGTCCACCAGATTGGAGACCAGTTCTTGTCTTCACTGCATCTTCTGTTGTCTATTCTGACAAGTATGGGGTGGAAATTTACATGCACACACCTACATGGAGTAATGAATCTATACAGATGGCCATTTACTATGAGTATACACCCAAAGACATACATAAGGATGCTAAATTATTCCCTAATAATAGAGGCAACCTAGGATATAAAATACACCTAGTTGCTTTAAATAATTGGCATCCCTATTGGTTGTTTACAAATAGCTTGTAGTTCATACCCCCTAACTTGCTGAAACAAGGAAAAAGATAGGCTGGTAAAGTGGTTTACTTAATGGATAACGTCCAGAGCTTAATGAATTTTGACAAGCCTATTGGGTTATGCATATTTAAGTTTCTTGTGACTTGCAAGCAAATGCAAACCACACAAGCAATGCATCCCTTTTCACATAGTACTTATGTGCGAGAGTGTGGGAGGTTTTGAGGTGATGCAATTCACAATGGCCTGCTTACTTGAGACACATACTCACAAGAAGGTTTACAAATGTGCACGTGCTTCAATAGCAAATGCTTCATCCAAAGTAGCAGCCAAAAATGACCCTAGGGACCCATCGCACATAGCCAAGGAAGAACAGCCTTGTTTGGAAAACAAATGGAAATAAAAGGCTAGGCTGAAGCCAGCACCAGGAGTGAGGCATCAAGAGCTCATGGAAGATGTAACACAACAAGCAGCCACTCATCCCCATCACATGGCTGGAGCAAACGAGCCATTGCTTACACAAAAACAACCTCACAGAAAGCTAGAACGCTTCAAACAAGGCACTCATTCTAAAACTACACTGCACAATTTGCACAGAGGATAGATTGCATGTAATGGGTGCCATGGAAAAAGCCAATGATCGACACATGTATGAAATACAAGGTTTCATGGCGAAGTTTAGCTAGTGCTGACCTCAAGAACATGCAGAATCACATGAACAAGTAATGCAGGAGACTCAGGGTACCTTAGCCTGGCCGAGGAGGTCACCATGGTAGAAGATATCCATGATGGTGCTGGTATATTCGATGGGCAGAACATTGGGGTTCGTAACCTTGATGGAGAGTATGAGCTCTGCATCTATGACTGCAAGGAGCAACGGAGAGTCAGTACAGAACCGGAACTTAAAACCCTTGAAAGTGATAGACAAAACCTCGAAACTAGGATCTCGAGGCCTGATGCGAAAGAGGGTTACTCCTGCCAATGCACAGGACATCAATACCGCCCCTGCTGCTGCTGATGGTGGCTCCCTACGTTTGGAAGCGGCCATGCAGTCTATGCGTCTCTCTCTCTCTCTCTCTCTCTCTCTCTCTCTCGGCAACCGATAAGAGTGAGATAGGTGTAGAACTAGCCTATCCCTCAGGTTCACGTCAAATTCGCGCCCCGCAAAAGCACACGGGGTCTTGAATCAAGACCCAGGAGAACTCCACGCACAAAAGCGGAGACCTACGACGCCGTTCCATTTGGGAAATAATCGAATGGCAAGTACCCAGACGGGTGTTGTGGCAGCCCAATGCCCTAATCGAACGTCTACATGCATTTCGTTGAAATGTGGGTGTGTTTACATTTACTTATGTTTGTTTGAACGTCATGAGGCCTCTCCTCGGCCCCCTCAAGATCAATGTAATATGTTAAAGCGAAAATTACCAAAATACCCCTCGATTTCAAAAATTCCCAAATGTTTTGTCATAGATTCCCAAAATGCTCTTCGAAATTTTCAAAATTTCCAAAATACCCCTGATTATGAGATTAAATGTCTCTAAAGATTAAAAAAAAGTTATAGCTTTTCATAAGAAGACTAATTGTTTATCAACAAAAGATGCTAAAACTAGAATTTGAATTGGTTATGTAGGTTTTGGAGATGAATTGCTTCGTTATTTTTAGACATAATTGTCTTTTTTGCCATATAATTTGTGACAAATTACATGCTAAGCACACAAAAACAGATCTCAATTGTCAAAAAGAAATAAAGATTAGAAAATCTTGAGCAATCCAACCAAAATAGATACAAGGGTATTTTTAGAATTTTTGAAATTTGAGGAGTATTTTGGGAATTTCCACAAATTAGAGGGGTATTTTGGTAATTTTCCCTAAGCTAAAAGGGGAATAATTTTAAAATGGAAAATCTTGAGCAATCCAACCAAATAGATACAAGGGTATTTTTAGAATTTTTGAAATTTGAGGAGTAGTTTGGGAATTTTCACAAATTAGAGGGGTATTCTGGTAATTTTTCCTAAGCTAAAAGGGGAATAATTTTAAAATCGAAAGAATCTTCTTTCCCTTGGAAAGCTTGCTAGACCAATGCCCTACCATTAAACTATTCCTTGTGACTTGTACATCAGTAAATCTTGGGTTTTGATATTTCCTGATCACATCCGGATCACACCTCATGTGTATCTCACATGGCGATCACATTCTAATTATAGAAAAAACCCCATTGTGATCACATCACAAGATAATCACATTGTGATCACAACCGAGCACATCCACGATTCGACGGCGTAGATGAGCGTTGCCCCAACCTTCGGACAGGGACCATTGATCCCCATTGGGGAGGTTCATGTCAACCCCCCCCCCCCCCCCCCCCCCCCCCTCTCCCGGCCTGCTAGTTGAAAGTAAGGCTAGGTTCATACAAGTAAGTGAACGCTATGTTCAACCTCCACATATGCATATGATTTGGTTTTATTCATTTTTTGCATATGCTCTGATTAAGTTTCCTAAGTAGGATGTATAAGCTAAAATGCTTTCATCCATTTTTCTCTTCAGACACATGACAAGGTCATGGAGGAGCAAATAAATTTAGGATAGTCGTATAGCATATACACTATTGCATCCTACAGTTATGTACCTATATGGTAGGGTTTTGTTCAGCACATGTTGTCACAAGGGATACAACATGGTTTAGGAACTCATGGAGTTCGGTTTAGCTAGTATGGAGCAAGAGTTATCAGGGTCCTCACTCATGTTGTCGAGTGTTTACAGTTACCTCCACAACAAATACACCTCGTACTTGATGGATTTCATTTTTTCGGACATCCTTATATGAGACATATTCCACATGTGGAGAATATGAGTCTCTAGAACTGACACTAGCAGCCATTATTTCAATGATATGTCGTGACAAAGTCCCTAGGTACTAGCCAAATCCATTTATTAGAGCATTTTGAGTACATCATATCAGGAACAATTTCAGTGGCCAGAAATTGTCACATACCTAGTAAGATTTATTAAGGTTACAAGTATGGTTAAACAACTTTAACAGATGGTTGTTTACAAATGTAGCAAAGCTATGTTCTGTTAATGAACAAGTTCATTTGGTCCCTAGATGTCATTAATTTTCAGTTTCTATTATGGTCCAAATATGCTAGCACAACTTTCACGTAGAAAGTATTTAGTTATCTCCCTGTGGGCTGTGAGCATAACGTTTATCGTAAGCAATGGCAAGTATGATCATGATTATGCAGGTCCATATCTATTTTTGCTAAATGCATGCACACTAGTGTTATGGACCCTAGTTTAGCAAAGGCTGATTTGGAGCGGCATGCACATTCATTACATTGGTACCTTATAAAGCATTCAACACTATATGTGCAATATCTCTATGAGATTAATTATGGATCCACCAATCACTAACGAAGGTAATGGCTAGGTTTGGGTGCTTTGTAGATCGATGGACTAAAGTTAGCCAAGATGGTTGTTCCCAACATTGTTGATTACTGAGCAATGTTGCAAGGTTTAACAATCATTTTGGAGGATTGTCAGTAAACGGTGGGGATACACATCTCAGTACTGCCAACCATCTTGAGAGGATAGGTAGACACGTAAATTAGCACCAAGCAATCCAATTGGAAAGGTTATCTCTCTAGTTGGAGTTTGCTTATCATGAAACAAAGCATGTTGTGACTAAGTTTATACCCTTCATGTTTAGGTCAGGTTCTCAACCTTGAATACTAGTTATGGTGGGGTTGTTTACGAATGAAGCAATTCAAGGACTTAATCTTGACTGATGAGTTATGTCAGCTTGTTACTTTCATGGAAAGTGGAAAGAGGTATTCTTTTCAACACCTCTTAGCTATTTCATTAGGAAAAATATGGACTCTCCATGGGCCTTGTAAGAATCCCTAATTTTAAGGAAGTATGTTGTGATTAAGGAAGACAAAGGAAATGATGGGGGCTATTTTGGTAGGTCATTTTCTAACCTTCAAGCTTAGAAAAGGTGGGGTAAGTAGTGACTAGGAGGCTACCTTTTCTCTCTAGCTTTTCAGCATCTCCTAGAGAAAAGGGGGTGTCATAAAGAGGGAGAGGGACCCTTGTAAAAAAAGAGAACCCCACCTTTCATTTTTTTCTAAAGGCTCGGCCAAAAATAAACCCTAAAAATTTGAAAATTTTTGAAATTTTCAAAAGTAGTCATTTCCCCCCAAAAAGTGACCCCAAACCTATTCTAATATCAAAACATCATTTTTTGCCTCCAAAATCCCTTTCTCTCTCTCCATGTCTCCTCTTTTTCTCTCTCACTCCCCTTCCTCAAAGTAGCCATGCCCACCATAGCCAAGACCTGCTGCATCTCCCTCTTCATCTAAATGCTAAATCCTCCTTCTCACTCTTACAGAATTTTGCATCTCCCTCTCCATCTACCTGCTAAACTCTCCCTCTCATTCTCACACACTCCTGGATCTGCCTCTTCATCTACCTGCTAAACCCTTCCTCTCACTGTCACATTCCTCTCCTCTCTTCTTTCTATCCCTGTACCCTCTTCCATTGTTCACTGTCCTCCCTCAAAAATACTAAGATCTATAGCAACTACATCTTCAATCTTCCATTTCAATGTCAACATCCCCTCCCCTGACCCTACCCCTTCCCTCCCACTCAACTTACCCTATCAACCAAGCCCACCCTGATTACAAGCTAATGTAGTTGTCTTCACATCCACCTTTGCCTCTATTGCATCCCACAACACTAATACCCAACTTCTACAAGCTATGGAAAAGAATCTAGCTATGAATATTTCTTTTTCATGTAAGGTGGAGTCACATCACAAACTTTTTAGTTGGAAGGACAGAGAAGGGTATCCCTGCACCACAGGTGGAAACTCCATAGCCATAAAACAGAGATGGATCCCAAGCATAGGAAGGTCAAGTATGTCAAGCAATGGTGATGTTACTTTACACAAGGGCACTGGTTTCAAACCTGAGTGTATTTGAGGCAACATTTGAAGAATTTAGATTTGTACTCTATACATGCCAATCATGTATCCATAATGCTCAAAGCTATCAACATAGCTTTTTGTTTGTAATCTCATAAAATCATGTTTGAGGTGGTCTACAATGGACATTGGGTTTTGTAACAACAAGCGCTATGGCTTTAATATATGAAATCTTTGATCTTGCAAATTATTTTCCATGTAGCAATTTCTTTGAAGATTTGATTCTTACTGAGGGGTTTGATGCTTATACAAGTGTGTCACATGAATGCGGTAAATTCTTGGTGAATACTAGGGGTTCATAACTAATATAGAAAGTGTTGAACCAATGTTGAGAATTATGCTAGTGGGGAGGATTACCCATCACTCATAAGCCTGCATCAAGATGGGCCATGTAATTGCATCATGGTAGCATTTTTGAGGCTGCAAAACTATATCAACCAATGCTTCAAAGGTAGGGGCTAGTTGGTTAGTTTAGGAGAGGAGGCTGTTAAGTATGGAGCCTGATTTACCCTTTGTAATTTTATGTGGTAAAAGCGCACATTTGTAAGGCCCCCATTATGAGGAGAAGCCATCGTGCGTGAAGGACAATCACTCACCGGAAACCAAAATTTTCACAGACAAGAATCAGGGGCAACTTTAAAGGCCTCGGGGGCGGAGGCCCCCGAGACTTTTTTTTTGCCGGAATATTGTGGCCGGACGGCGGCCGGAAAACAACCGGTCGGTTGGCCGGTGGCCGGTAGTCAATGGCTGATGGCCGGTGGTCAGAAGTGAATTCAATGGCCGGTGGCCGGTGGCCGAATTCGAAAGCGGACTTTTCTTCTCAAGGGCGGCCACACATGGGCGGATTGGAGGGTCCGATTTGGACTTATTCGCACAAGGGCGGCTACACATGACTGTCTCTCATAAGAGAGGGCAGCCCTTTTGGCCTATAAAAGGAGGCCATTTCTACACACATTTCATAGTGTGTGAAGTTGATGCAACAAGGTGAGTGTGAGGTGGTGAGAGTGAAGCAAGGCGGGAGCTCCATTAAGGGTATAATCCCTTTGTAAACTACTTCTTATTTTGAAGTACTAAAGCCATTGAGTGGCTGCTTTCCCGTGGACGTAGCCCACATTAGGTGAACCACGTATATCGTGTGTACTCTCTCTCTACTCTATAATCTCGTGTATATAAATCTGTCTCTCTCCATTAAGTAATCTACTCAATTATCTATTTAGCTACGTCTTATTTCCTAACAGAGGCAAGGGTGCCTATTCATGCATTGGATGGAAAAGAGGCATGGGATGGGTTTAGAAAACCTTTATTATCTCTCTCTCTCTCTCTCTCTCTCTCTCTCTCTCTCTCTCTCCCCCCCCCCCCCCCCCCCCCCCCCTGCCCCCCCCCCCAATATCTCTTTGCTTTCAGCTAGCTAGCCATGTATGATCAATTATTTTTTCATAAACTTATAGAGTAGTGTTTTGTACTGATAGAATATTGGCTCCTTTATGGGTAGCTTCTTTAAGAATCAATTATCTCTCTATGTATCTCTCCTTTTTGGGCAGCTCTATTTCACTAGTAGGCCTTTGTGACACTAAAAAGTGTCTTGTACAACCAAGCAAAGCACCCCCTTTTTCTTTAGAGACCAAAACTAGAGTATACACACTATGGGGCACTATCCTGAAAATCAAAGGGGAGCTTGCAACGCGCCATGGTATGAGATAGCTATTATTGCATGGTTTGAGTGAAGTTTGAACATCCTGTAGGACCATGTCAACCATGCCAAAGCAAGCTGGCACAGATAGAAGGCAAGGCAAGGGATGCATAGGCCGTGGGAGGCCCAAAGAAAGCCTGCCACAAGGGAGCGCATTTGGGCCTTCCACAGGTCTATGGAAGGCCCAAATGCGCTCCCTTTTGGCAGGGGTGCATAGGCCTTGGGTTGCATTATCATAATCCTCTCATGCTAATTAAACTTGCATTCACCATTAGGCGCTTTCCTCTTTCAAATTATGCAAATCCATGGCCAATTGATGGTGATTGCAAGTGCACTTAGTGATTGGAGTAACTCTTAACATAGCTTTGCATTCCATCATGTTAAATTTTAGCAAGCCTTAGAGCACCATAGCTTTCATTATAGCATGTTCATCTTGCAATTTACGTGTGCATAAAATGCTCATGGAGGATTTTCTTTATAGCTCCTAAGAACAAAAATCGTCTAAACATTTCCCCATCGATTGTGTGTCCAAAAAGATCTTTGTTCTCAGCTTCATTTTGAACCCTTAACCTCAACATCTGGGATTCATTAGCTCATTTTAACCACCTCGGCTAAGTATAAGTGTGTGTGAGCGTTGACTATCCGTGTGGGAGCCACCTCCTCTCTAAGAGGCAAGCTTGAAGATAAATTGGTTATGCAATTGTTTATTTTTTATTTTGGCTTCATATTGAGAAAGTGCCAGGGCCACAAGCTTTGCTTATCAACATTTTCAGCATTTGTGAGCGTTACAACTTGCCCAATGCCTTGTACTCCACCCTGGCACCCTCTCATCACTGGCGAGCTCCTTGCTAGGCTTGCTTGTTGGCCACATGAGGCGTCTAATGCTGGCCACAACCTTGTGTTTGATTGGTTGCTCTTGATTGCAGTATGCTCCACACGAGAGGCATAATCCATCAAAAACTTGTCCCATTCCCGCCATGGCCAATAACTTGGTGCAAGTTCTCGACATCTTAGCATTTAACCCGCATTGTTTCCTCGTCAATTGCATTTGTTGGCTCTGTGCTCAATGTCTTTGACTAGCTCATTCTAGATGCCCTCACTCCCTCCATCAACCTCGAGATCAACCACCTTGCTTGTTTGCAGCCACATCTGCTCGTATTAAATCTTGTGGTGTGCCATTGCACATGCACTGTGAAGCTCTTTTTTTTTTGGATCTATTGTATTTTAGTATTTGAAGTTTGGCTTCAAGGCACAAGCCCCTCTTCCCACGATTAGAGCCTACCTTGAAGCTTCAAGCCACATAAAGCGTGCTCCCAAAGTCAACAAGCAACAAAAGTCTAACAAGAGGATCTTAAAGCTTTCAAAGGTATCAATGCCCCACCATCAAGAAAAGAATATGATTCATTTTTATTTCAAAGAGGTGCTTCACATAAAAATTCTCTCTCATTTTGCATTAAATATTTGTGTTCAGGTACAATTACTATGTATTTAGCATATGTTGGAGAGGGGAAATGGGAAACACACAGGACACATAAACAAATGCCTCTCTATAGCTCAACATTTACACTGCACCCCAATTCACTCACAAATCACCTTCAAACGACACACTTGCACAAGAAAACCTCCGTTTGCACACAAGATGATGCACACATGCCTAGATGGAACAACACATCGCACTCACATTCCACCACACACAACAACAATCTGACTCACTCTCTCCACACACAAGAATCCCCGCTTTGAATGGGCACACGCCTGCAAAAAGATGACACACAAACACAAGACGAGAGCAAGAGAAAGAGAAGGGGACAACCGGCACCAAAACAAGGCAATGTAGGCTTCACTTCATCAAAAAACACCTTTACACAGGCATGAGCACCAAAACCATGGCCGGCTCGGCAAACAACACACACCCCACGCTTCACTTTGCAAAAATGTTCATGGAGGCAAGCCCTCATTGTCTCCCTGCTACTCCGATGGCTTCATAAGATATTCAGCTCTGCAAGCACATTCTTTTGCGAGAACAACCTCCAAAAAACACCGTTTTGCTCTATCGAAAAAACTATGGTCTACCAAAGGACCCCTCAAATGAGCAAAAAAATTGCTTTCCATAGAGCTCCCAATCCTTCTTTAGTAACTTGCACCAAATTGGCCCACCTTTGCTTCGAATTTATTAATTTTCTCTCTCTCTCTCTCTCTCTCTCTCTCTCTCTCTCTCTCTCTCTCTTTGCCATTCCATGCTCCAACCTCTTAAAAAAAAGGGGGGGGGGGGGGGGGGGGGGGGGGGGGGGGGGGGGGGGGGGGGGAGGGGCGCCTAGCGCCAGCGCTAATGCCTCATCAACCTTGCCTTCAAGAATATTGGAGGGACCCAAATCCATGTGAACCCCAACCATCATCGAGGTGCCACATCATCACTGAATCGTTCAGACACTTGTCGGCCACCACCAACTACCAATGATGACCATTGCCGATGTCACACACTTGTCAAAACCTCCCACCAATTGCGCCCAATAGAGTTGACCTGTGCGCATAGGCAACATCGCATGAGGAGATGCCATAGCCACAAGCCACAAGAGAGAGCTCACACCCTCTCCTTCTTCTCATGCTCTATACACTAGGCATGTTGCACCCTATGTACCCTGATTTCCAGGCCTCTACCAATGCATGTGGGCTCATTTGAGTGCCATGTGGCATGCCCTCATTGAGCAGTCCCCTAAAGGCCTCAAAGCCTACATAAAAAAGACTTCTTTAAAAAAAACTCTTTTTTCCAATCTTCAGTGCCCTACAACTTCCTACTCACATGTTCAATGCCCCAGCCGTAAAATTACACTAGAGGCTGCCAACCTGTTGTACTGCCAAGGGCAAACCCAAGGGAGGTCAAGGAGGGCTGACTGCCAATTGAGATAGGATCCTAGGGCAAGGCCTTTAAAGGGAGGTTGGGTAGAGGATCAAGGCACGACAGTTCCCTCAAACTCACACTAGTATCAGAGCCTCAAGATATTCCAAGAAAGGAGGAGGGAGTGGTCTTCCTTTGCATGTTCATGCAATTCATGCACAAGTCGGGGAAGACGACCGTGTGCAAGAGGGCTTGGGAAGAGGTTGAAGGGGAAATCGGGGCGTGAAAGGCCTCTTGTGGCGGGGAGGGAAGGCTCAACCTCCACCAAACCATGAGCTGGTGAGCTCGCCGAGGGCGTGGGGCTGAGAACAACCAAAGCCGTCACATGTGGCAAGTCCAAAATGCAGCGCAACGCTCTCTCTCTCTCTCTCTCTCTCTCTCTTCTTCCTCACAATCGAAGCCAAAAACCGTCATCGCTCTCTCAGTTTCTCCTTTACACATTAAGCGCCCAAAGGCCATTGGCCTTAGGCTAGTTACCCACGGGCAGAGCTCCCCCATATTTTATCTTGAGTTTTGGTATCCCAAAATTCACCAAGAGCCATCATCTCGGGTGACGACGAGCTGCAATAGAGAAATCTAATCAATTTAAGAAAATTTTAGTTAACTATTTCAAGGGCACAAAGTCGAGAGATACAAAAAAACTCAGGCATGGAGATTTGATCTTGACAAAATCATTCAATTAAAATCAAACAAATCTTGCTGATCGTTCTCCAGGTAATTGGGTGCTTTGGACAATATCTTGGCAGATAGTTTAGTCAATTATTTTGTTGAGTGTCAATGTCAACTCTGTGCAAATTCAACTAAAAAAGGTGATTGTTGTCATCCGTCCACGTTTTTTGGAGCAGTTACGGTGTTGATTTTGGTATCCACTCCATTCACAACAACTTCTTCTTGGCAAGGCCATGTACTCGACTACTAGTGGTACAAGGTACTTTTCATCACGGTTAATTTTTGGTGTCTCGAATACATAGTACAACTATGAACTTTTGATATCCAAGCCATTGCTTAGAAGGGGAGCTTGTTCCAAGGGATGTTTGTCAAGGACAAATTTCAAGGTGTAAGTATAACCAAGAACTAGTGCAGACAAGGTTGTCGAGCAACACCTGCAAGTACATGCAAGGCCTGCGGCTTGATCGGTAATATTGTGCCTTGTATGCTCCAAGTTCTCGGCAAGACCGACCATTAACTACAATCCCAAAAAGCTATCAAGCAAGTTTGCTAGGGTATGGCTCTTAGGCAAGTTGTTTGCCAGTGATGCACCCAGACAAGTTTATGATCCAGCTATTGTCAGCACATGTGATACAATGGGTTTTCACAAGTACTTGGTAGCAGGTACATATGGTATAATATTGGTAGGTATGCTTTGTTTATGCAATTATTGTCCATATTTTTATACTTCAAATGCAATATACTATTTGACAAGGTCGATAATGATGATTTTAACCTTGTTTAATCTACCACGCACATCAACTACATTATGGGAGCAAGGCTCCAGATACTGACAGTCAAGAAACTGACTTCTATATTACATTAGCCATTATTTTTGATATCTCCTCTGCTACTTGCCAAGAGGAGGGAAAGAAATGCTTTCAGAAAGAATTGCTCCATGCATTGGATGCATAATAACTTTTTGTTTTTGTACCAGCTTACAAGGAGCAAACATAGTAAACAAAGCACATTGCATGAACTACGGATCCCCTGGTCCATTATACTTTGTGTTTACACATGTGCACTTGTGATATGGTCTCACTTATTTTTGGTTCAATCACCCATTATACTTTGTATTTATGCATGTGGCCACTTGATATGGTCTCACTTGTTTTGGTTCAGTCACCCATCTAACCAATTTGGGGTCTCTTGTAAAGACATCTCTTGTTCTCTGTTCTTGTCTTGGAGAAAATCCAGTGGAATCCTCTCTCATACATGCTCTGGATCATTTTCGGTGAAAAGTGAGTAGAGATTGGAGTACCCTTGTACATATACCTTTCTAGGTCAATTGAATCAACAAGTTTGTACTCTTGTCCATACTCCTTTAATGCAAAGAGATTCTTATGGTTGATCAAACTCTCAAGCATAGGGTTCTCACACTTGTAGAAGGTATGTTGATCCACATTTGTGAACCTACAACTAGCGCTCATGTGAATAATCTGTTAGAACTCTCATGGCTTTGTTGGTTTTGATGAATGTCACATTGATTTGCTAATGAGAGGATGTCTCTCCTCTAGATGCATATCTCTAAGTTGAGTAGAAACCCTTGGTGGTGGATGATTTGTCATTGTTAAGGCACTCAAAACTCTCAAGAGAGTCTTTCAAAGACCATTTTGGCTAAGTGCAACTTATCCCTTTGTTCCCTGGTCAGGTCTCTCAAAAGTCCGTACTATGTCACCTCTTGGTCTCTGGAAAGTGGTTTTGGTTACCCTAAAAGTTTTGAATTAGGAAACCTAGAAAAAATCAGCTATAAAACCAAAGATAGTCTAAATGTGTTCTATTGCTCAAACTTTCTTCTTGGCTTACCTAACTCATTTGGAAATGTGATCAAAAGCTAGAGAAATTTTGGTAAACTACACTTGAAAGTAGTACACAAAAAGTCTCAAGACCCAGACACAGAAGTTTAGCTTGTTTCGTGGACTCCAAAAGGTAATTTCTACTCAAACTTGAGATTTGAGGTGTCGTCAAGTATATCTACAAGGTCATCAAGTATGATTCCCCACTATGAAGAGGTATATGGATCGAAATCCATGTTCTTCTATCAAATGTTGACTCCAAATTTTGACAATAGGTAGACAAGGTTATCCACATGCTCTGTATCAAATTTTCAAAAAATTCTAAGGTTGGGATATATGGATCATGATCCATGTTTAACAGACCTTGACTCGATCTCTCGAGAGCTTGTTGCACACTATGTCCACAACCTAAATCTCAAATCTTTTTGAATTTGGACATGTTTTTCTAGATCAAATACCCAACCCTAGTTCTGTTTTGTAGTTTTGAGTCTGTCACCTATTTTGCTGCCTTGTAATCCAAATTTGCTCAATTGTTTTCAAAATTGTACTTGGGGATATGTTTTCCTGATGTATGCAGTATAGTCTGGAAATGTTTTAGGTCAAGATGTAACCATGGATATATGGATAACAATCCATGTTTCGAGGCAAATTGACTTTTCTTGACACCGTAGGATTGACATGACTAGTAGATGCTATGGCAAGTAAAAGCTTGGGGTTTTGACCTCTCGATTGAAAACTAGGTCGATTCTTGAACTTTCTTATAGTGATTGGAAAATTTCAACGTTTTGACTTGGGTTTTTGATGTCCAAATGAGATGAAAATTTAGGGTTAGGCTAGAAATATGTACAACATGGTGGCTAGATTTTGGTTCAAAAGTTTGCAAATGGTACATGGATCACGTTCCATGTTTGGAGATCTTCTGAGACCAAATTTGAACCACTTGTAGATGAGGGTATTTCTATGCTATCCCCGCAATCTTTTTGGATTTAAACAAGGAAAAACTCAGCCAAAAGTGAAACCCTAAGTTCATTTTGGTAGTTTTCCACTTTGAAGTGATGTTGGCCTTTTTTATGAGTTTTTTGGACCTTTTTGACAACCCTCGTTTTGGATGTTTCTTCACAATGGTCTCTACTACTACCAAGCTGGTTTAATTTCTGTCCAAAAATTCAAATAAGGTGCATGGATTGTGATCTATGTTTGGTCACTTTTGGAGTAGATAGCGTACCATGTTTGTAGCTTGCTCCCAAAATGTTTTTGAATTTGGATCAGTTTTGCCAACCAAAAGTGAAATCTTGAGTCTATTGCGATAGGTTTTGACAACCTTCTGACTTTTGCTCTTTTGGCCATTTTTTTAAACTTTTTTGCAAATGCTTCATTTGTGTGGGAAAAGTGTTTTTCTATGTCTCATCTATCTGCTACTCAAATCTTAGCCAAAAATCACGATGCGAGACATGGATCACAATCCATGTTTAACCTCCTTTTGACATGAAACTATTGGAATTAGGGTTGCAGAGAAACGCACACAGCTTGGAGAAGACGAAGGAAGCTCACGACACACAATGGCGAGTGTATTGCTTAGTGTGCAATGGAAAGATAGATAGCTCTAGAGTGATGGGCGTATACAAACAATTCGGGGGGAAAAACCTCCTAAAGAGGGAAAAAATGCCCCGACGTCCTAGTGTGTTCACACACATCACCACACATATATGGTAACAAATCCCCCCTAGAGTGATGCGGTGAACGAGAGCTGCCACATGAGTAAAGGGAGTGCCATGCCCTGAGGACATGATCAGTCCACAAAGGGGAATAAGCCCAACACTTTGCGGAAAGCTTCAAGCTTCGCACAAGACAATGCCTTTGAAAAGATCTGCAAGGTTGTCCTGTGTTGGCACATAAGTCAAGCTGATCTCCTGATGAGAGTCTCTCCCTGACATAGTGGTAATGCACCTCAATGTGCTTTGTGGTGAGCATGAAAAACTGGGTTCCTCACAATTGCCAATGTGCTCTGACTGTCATTGTAGATAGTGTTGGCAGTGTCCTGTCCAACACCAAATCAACCATAAGGCCTCTGAGCCATACACACTCAACCGTAGCTGTGAAGACTACCCTGTACTCAACCTCACAACTCGAAGTGGCCACAGTAGGTTGCTTCTTGCTCAACCATGATGATATACATGAACTACCAAGCGTGAAACAAAAACCACTTGTGGAGAGTCGCGTGTCAAAACAACTAGCCCAATCTGAGTCCGAAAAAGAATGTAAGTCTGGCGGCAATGATCCCCCTTGGGATAAAAAAAAAGCCAAGATGTAAAGTGTTACTAAGGTAGCGGAAAATCCTCTTGACAGCCTACCAATGCTTAGACCTGGGCTATGCATAAATCTGCTGACCTGTGAGACTGCAAACTGAATATCTGGCCTCGTGTTGCATACATAAATGAGGCAACCAACAACAGTTTGATAAAGAGTGACATCAGCAGAATTGCCAGCATCATGTAGACTCAACTTCAAACCTGTTTCCATGGGGGTAACAATAGGTTTGCAATACTCAAGTCCAAACTTACATAGCAATATCTCTATGTAACTCTTTTGACACAAGGAAATACCACCATCACCACTGCTTAAATTGTACACCCAAGTAATGATGCAACAGTCCCAAATCTTTCATCTTGAAAGTAGCATTCAAATCAGCCTTAAATTCAGCAATATGTCTCTCATTTGGTCCAGTGATGAACAAATCATTGACATAAAGAACCACAATGAGAAGTACATCCCTCACGCTTTACATACAATGTGCTTTCTATGGACTGTTACGAAAGCCTTGTTTAACCAAATGAGTGTCAGCTTTCTCATACCAAGCACGAGGAGATCGCTTCAACCCATACAAAGCCTTCTTACATCTGCACACTTTGTCCTCGTGTCCTTTTATGACAAAACCACGCGGCTGCGTTACATAAACTTCCTCAAATATGTCATCATTCAAGAAAGCAGTAACAATGTCTAATTGATGTACATCCCAACCAAAATGAGCTGCCAATGCACATAAAACGCACAATAGTCATACGACAAGTGGGAGCAACAGTCTCTTCATAATCTATGCCTTTTTCTTGTGCATAACCGTTTGCAACAAGCCGAGCCTTATGGCGATCGATCTCACCATCCGGCTTGCGTTTCAACTTGTAAACCCACTTCGTACCAATGGCTTTTTTGCCAGGAGGCAAATCACATAAAGTCCATGTGTCATTTTCTTTAAGTGCATCGTATTCTGATTGCATGGAAGCCATCCAATTTTTTGAATTATGTGCTTCATCAAAAGACAAAGGCTCCTCAACATTATGTAAGGTAGACACAGCCAAAGCATAACAATCTCATGCATAAGATGGATAGCGAGAGCCTGAACGAGTACGACTAGACAAAGGTGCATCCAATTTACTGTCACGCAAAGTGTGGACCAACCATTTTGGCATACCTCTAGCCTGCTCATTTTGTCCCCTTTCCTCATCAAGTACATCATGTACATCTGCATCACTAATAGGCTGATATGTAAAATTTTCAGAAACCCCCATAGGCTGTACATTTGCCTCATTGAAACTTACATTCGTATTTCCATCACTGAAAAGAGGCAACAAAGTGTCATAAATGTCCTGTGAGCTTACATTACTGTCTCTAGTACATGACAGCAAGGGCTGAACAGAATCTTCCACAAACACTACATCCCGTGAAACCAGAAATACATTTTGTTTGCGGATGATACACCTGTAACCTTTGCTTTTTGCACTATAACCAACAAAAATACATTTGAGAGCCTTATCATCCAATTTTCTGCGTTGTGTTTTGTAGCACCTGCATATATCTGTGTCGATGGTGGAGAAGCGGTGTAGAAGGCTTCTTCAAAGGCTTGGAGATGGCATGAGGGCAGGAACATTATTCTTTGGTAGAGGGCATGTATCACCTCATGTGAAGGTTGAGAAGACACGTCATCAGGGATTTCATTGACGTAATCACAATCGTGTGTGATTACGTTAATAACTCTAGTATTTACACAAGAAAATCACGTGATCACGTTAATTGTTAACGTGATCTTGATGGTGACCTGCAAAAACCAATAGAGCTGGTAGGTCCATCGAGATTTTCATTTTCCGGCGGGGGCTGTAGTGTTTTACCGGCGGGCCCACCAGGAAAATGGGAAAGCCCGGCGGGCCAGACTGTATATAGTAAACCTCTTCTTACTTTGGCATTTTAACTAGGCAAATCCCTGGGGAGTATATCCGAGCGCCGGGTATAGTCATCTCCTTGTGAATTGACCAAAGGTTACAGAGTCACAGGTCCTTTTCTTGGGCCAAACGTGATTCTTAATTTGGTAACCACTTCTAAACATATTTAAATCCTTCACCGAACATAAAGGTACTAAACCAAAACAATTGAGAATTTGGAGAGTCATGCTCATTGTGACGAAGCCATTGGTCCATAAAAGGGCTGTAGTTGGTTTTAGAAGATGATCATATTTAAATAACGAGTTGATAGTCAAGGGTCGGATGCCCTGTATTAGTGTACTGGGTATATAAAGATCCTTGAAGTCTTGCATTTTTCCACATCATAGATTTGAATTGATATACATTTCCATTGCACAATATGAGAGCTATAATCCTTAATTGGGTGAAAGTAGCTTTTATATATTGAATTGGATGCATAAGGGGGCAACAATCCTTGATTGGGTACAAGTAGTCCTCAATTGTGTAATTGTATTGAATATTTCATTGCTTGTTTTATGCATTGGTTTATATAGGGAGTGAATTATGTATTATATTTAAAAGATTGTTAGTGCATGAGATGGTCAATCATCGACATTATTTCTTTCATGTGTGTTTTGCAAATAATTATCATCATTTCAATGTAAATGTTGATGATTCTTTGTAGCATGTGAAAATAGTTGTGTCTTATTGTTTTCAGATGGCAGAGGATATAACTAATCATTAGAGATTATAATTACATTGACAATTTCATATTATTTTTGTTTCCATAATGTCATGTAGAGAGTGCATTGCAATGTGTATGTTCTCTCAGAAATATGTGGTCGATATGTGGAATTGACTAGAGTGCATTGCAAATCTCATATTGTGTAGATTTGATTGCTTTCTTAGTGATTGTTTTTCTAATATATTGAAAAGTTTTTTTATTTATTTTAAATGAACATCTAGTTCTTATGTCTGCAGTATTAAATTGAAAGCAATGGAGAAAAATGTCGGCACCAGTGACACGAAGAAGACAAAGAATTAAAAAGCCCCTAGCAAACATGGGTTTTGAATCTCAAATCAAAATGATTGTATTTCATCCATTGGAAGTTGTTTAGTAACTTGATCACAACCTCTTTTTGTTTCCATAAATATGATCACTTTACTTCCATCCATCATTCGCTTTAGTAAATTGCCACGCTTTAGTAAATCTGGCAATTTATTCTAGCAATTTTGAGAATGAGAAATACTCAAAATTGCCAGAATAAATTGCCAGATTTACTAAAGCGTGGCAATTTACTAAAGCGAATGATGGATGGAAGTAAAGTGATCATATTTATGGAAACAAAAAGAGGTTGTGATCAAGTTACTAAACAACTTCCAATGGATGCATTTGCAGCTTTATCTATCCATGATGATAAGAGTCAAGCTGAACGAGATTGGCTTCTTTTTGAATTTAGATCTAGCAATAGCCCTATAATGACAACAATAGATGGATATGAAGGACATAAATCACAAGAAGAAAAAAACAACAACAAAGACCGCACTGACATTGACAATGAGGTGATGTCAGAGAGGACATGAATTCGGAGGGGGGGAGTGTTGACCCATGGGTCAACAACACGACATAACTCAATTTCCCATATCAAAGTCTTGTTTTTTGATAGTTATGATATGATGCGGATTATGGTTAAAAACATCATTTATAATGAGTAGTTATTCTACTTGTAGAAGCTAGGGTGCAATGGCACTTTATCCTAAGGCTACTTCTTGACTCCTCGTTCCATTGGAGATTCAACTGCACCATCACAATTGGCTCGGAGAGAGCTACACAACAATGCCAAACATTCCTTGCAAATTGGAGCACATGTGCTAACGCATCTACGAGCTATTTGTGGTTGTAAGTGTATCAAATGATGTTTGTTTTTTGCGTGCAAGTAGTCATTATAATTGTAGCGACACTACGTAGCTCCACAACGAAGATAGTCATTGATCTCTCTCTCTCTCTCTCTCTCTCTCTCTCTCTCTCTCTCTCTCTCTCTCCTCTCTCTTCTCTCTCCACGACCCCCTCTCTCCTCTCGACGTACCTACAAAGATGGTCATCTCTCTCTCTTTCTCTTCTCTCTCTCTCTCTCTCTCTCTCTCTCTCTATGTGTGTGTGTGTGTGAACAGAAAACACCGAACGTGCCCGATTTGGGCCCTCTATGATATTAAGCTGTAGCCCACGCCGGGCTTTGGGTTTTCCCAAAGGGCCTGCAGGGAAAACGCAAAAGCTCGACGGGGCCCGTCGGGAAAACGCAATAGCCCAGCGGGCTTTTTGTGGTTTCTAGGTTGCTCTGAACCGGCTTGTTTGTGATCATGTTAACTGTGATTATGTAAATATATCAACAAGACCTTGTGATCACACAAATGTTTTGGTAATTACGTAAATATTAAATCCCTGCAGGTCATAAGCACATCTATAAGTGTCCTGGAAGAAGAATATGTTGTCTGTTGCTTGTCCATGTTTGAAGACCTCAAAGACTACCATAAGTGTTTTACATATCTTTCTAAGCATAATGCAAGAGAGGTCAGGAGAGCCAAGGAACAATTTTATGGTGCCCGTTAGGGTTTTTACCATGTATTGCTCACTCAATCTCTCGCCTGCCTTCAAGCCTGGCAGCTTCGGGTAGTTGAGCCACGTGGGGTGGCTTCTCTTCAATAGTTCATGTTCCTTCCATGTCCGTATCCTTGGTAGAGGGCCAAAGCTAAGGTCATCTTTGATCATTTTAGACGCCTCTACCAAATGAACTAAATACTATGGGTATTTAGTGAGCCATGCCTGCCAAACAGCCAAAAACACGCATGTTCTCAATAGAAGGCTTTCTATCATGCCATGCTTCATATGGAGTAATAGACTGCAAAGCTTTTGTAGGACACCTGTTAAGTACATAAGTGGCACACATGATGGCATCAAGCCAAAAAGAATGCGGCAAAGCTTGACTTTTGATCATACATCATGCCATTTTCGTCAGTGACCTATTTTTCCTCTCAACAACACCAGGTGTATAAGCCACTCTACATTGGTGTTTTATCCCACGACTAGCCAGAAATGCATTAAATTCATGAGACAAATACTCCCCCCTCGATCGGAATGGAAGGTTCCCATAGTACATTTCGAGACATTTTCAGCCATAGCTAGAAATTGTTTGAAGCACATAAAAACTTCGAACTTCGCTTTAAGCGGAAATACCCATGCATTCCTGGAGTAATCATCAATGAAAGTCACGAAGTAAAGGTAATTGCCCAAGGACGGAGTTTGCATGGGCCCACAAACATCACTATGCACAAGCTGCAACCTGCATGTGGCCCGAACTGGACCATCCTTTGGAAACTTAGAACGCTGCATCTTACCCAAAATACAGCCTTCACAGACATGTTTGACAGGTGCTTCAAGAGGCGGCAAAGAAGCAACCATATCAGATTTCTGCAAACGCAGTAAACTAGAAAAATTCAGATGACCAAAACGTACATGCCAAAGTTTTGCATCTGAAATACCCCTTGAATCTGCAACAGCATTTGCAAAATTTTGTCCACAGATCATGAACTATACATCTGTCATCCACAAATTTGACTACAAGTCCAAGTCTAGCAAGTGCGGATATAGACAAGAGATTCTTCTTGATCCCAGGTACATAAAGTGCATCAACAGTGTGAAGGAACTGCAATTTGTAGCAGTAAGCACAATCTTTCCAACTCCCTGAACGGGATAAGAGGCATTGTTGGCACAAGTGACTGAATTCCCATGAGGGACAAACTCGAGAGAGGTGAACAATTCACGATCTGAGGTAATGTGCTTTTGTAGCACCACTATCGAAATACCACACATGTGAATATGCAACAACTAACAAGCATGCATCATGGACAACAGGATTGTAAGTGCACTCTGCGCTAAAAGCCCATTCTGCATCAACATCAGCAACACATTCTCCTTTTACAGAAGACGCAACAATGGCTGCATTTGTAGTGGAACCAGCATTTGCAGTGAAATCACCCTCTTTCTTCTTCGCCTCTTTGGCCTTCAACTTAGGACACAACTTGATCAAGTGATCATTAGCTTTACAATAATGGAAACGCATGTTCTTTTTGCCCTTATCACCATAATTGCCAGACGAAGTGCTGCCAGCAGAAGCATTAGGAACAGAAGTTTTGCCACTCGCAGCAAAACCATAAGAAGTTGTTGCATTACTGTTAACACCCTTTCTTTGAGAAGCAATAAAAGCCTAATCAACTGCACGCTGTTGTGCCGCTTTGCTTCCACGATGGAATAAAGATTAAAGAGAAGCAATAAAAGCCTAATCAACTGCACGCTGTTGTGCCGCTCTGCTTCCACGATGAAATAAAGATTAAAGAGAAGCAGAAAATGTCTATTTGAAGCTCACACATTTATTGAGCACTGACCAGGGCTCGAAAACAAGCAAGGAGATCCATAAAGTGTATGGTTTATGTGGTTATGAAGGCCTAAGCGTGGAGATTTTATGCTTGAAGAAAAGGTTTTACATGTGAAAGGGCTCTTAGGACATATAAGGCAACTTTGGTAGAGGAAGACATGTGGTTAGTGGTAAAAAGGAAAGTGTGTGAGAGACTTCACATCTCTGCATGGAGGCCGAAAAAATCTCAATCTGTAAAATTTCCATAAAATAGGTTTTTGGACAAAACGGGCAGGGAAGGCAAAAGGAAAAGGGTGTTTTGAACATTTTTGCCTCTCATGCACAGAGGCTAATTCTGCACCGATTAGGAGATATTCAAGTTTTTGTACTCTGCTGTATTAGCGGGGAGGAAGCCATAAGCTTGAGCACTCTAATCCTAAGCCAAGCTTCCATAGCCACTCTCATCCAATCTTCCATAGCCAATCTAATTAAAGACACCATAAGCGACTCTAATCAAGCTTCCAAGCCACTCTAATCATGAAGGAGTTTAAATAATGTAAGCAGCGGTACTGTTAATGATAATCAAGCTTCAGGATCTTGTTCAAGCTGTTAATTTCAAGCTTTATCTACATTCATTGTGTCTACTGCAACTGTCTTCCTCACACCTCTCACAACCAGAGGTCCCGCGCCTTCCCGGCTCACCTTTCAACACAAATCCCCCGACATTCTTGGTGAACCGACGCGAAACGAGCCGGGGTGGGAGGTAAAGATGGAGATGCCAGAACAGTTTAAAGCAGTTTATTGAAGATTTTAGTGCCAATGGATTTGATAAAAATATGGCAGTTACAGATTTGCCAAAAATGATATCTACATGAAGCAAAAGCCATGCAAATAAAAAAGCAGATTGATGATGCAGTGGAGATCGCACTTGATGCCGTACATGAACATTATGGAATTTTTCAAGGACATGATCCAGATGGACTCCTTGCATGCTATAAAGCGGAGATGAAGAGCCGAGGAATTTCAAGAAGATCGGATGATTTCGAGTTTTGAAGAAGTGGTAACCTCCAATTTAAAGGTAGGTTCGTTCGAGAAACTTGCAGAAACATATCCCACATAGTGGGACTATTTTGTTGATGGGTTTGTTCATGAAAGCTCAAGGATTATTGAGTTGGCAATGAAGGAGATTACCGAACGAAGCCATATTGTTTTCTATAAAGGTGAAGGGGATCAGATGCAGCTTCTCAACTATGATGAATTCTGGGAGCATATTTCTGCAAGAAGTAAAGCCAAAGAAAAATGCAGAGTAAAAGTAGCAGATTCAGTTGAGAGGAGGAAAGACCATATTAGGTATTTTGGTAAAAATCTCACATTATGGGAATCTCCAAATCGACCGAATTCATGTAATTTGGAATTTTCCACTTAAAGTGGGAAAAATTGAGGTGTGTGGCTAGTAAATAAAGTGAAAATCTCATAGGATTGTGGTGTTGATAAACACCAAAAGTCAAGACGATGTACAACACATGGATTTGAATAATAACTATAAATTACATAAAAAAAGGAAGATACAAAAAAGATTTTGTTTACAAATTGACTAGTATAGTCACAATAGAAGCTCCACATAATTCTACTCCACATTTGATACCATATCTGAACTTTGATCCAAGTGTGGCTGATGTGCACGAGTGAGGCCTTCTTTGGCTTTTAGAGCATGTCTTTCTGGAATCTTTATTCTAGAAAATGGTCCTTCTTTGTTGGGTCGCCAGGACCAAACAATTGTATCTATAGTTTCCCACACTTGTGGGTCCTTATAGTTGACAGCCCAATAACCCTTCCAACAATTACTGTAAGCTTGAGTATCTGTCATCCCACTTTTTCTCGCGCAAGGTGCCCAATATTGAATCAAGAGTTTTCTGTAGTTTGGTGATGTAGGCTCATTATCAATGTCAGATAAAGCCATTGCAAGCCACCCTGGATAGATTTCTGTGTCACTCGGAACAAGCATAAGAAAGTCACCTTGGTGCACATCAGACATAGGGTCAAACTCTTCCCTTGGCCTATCTCGTTGAGGCCCACAAAATGATCGTTCAACTCTTCAAGGCCTAGGAATCTTTCTGCTCCTTGTTGCAAATTCATTGTAGTGCTTTGTAGGTGAGAATATTCTTGAGTTTTTGGCCAAAACATTTCATACAAGACTCCCTTGATATGATTGCTTTTCCAATCTCTTCAATTACCTTACTTCAATAATCTATCACGGGTCTATAATATCGCGGAATACTTGAACCATTCCCTAAATTTTTCCAAAATTTTATATAGTTCTTTAGCCCCAAAATGACTTCTTCGTGGGCCTTGACATACTCCGCCATTTGTACTAGAGGTGGATCTCCATGTGGTAACATTGGCTTGCCTTCTGTGTCTGTTTTCCAAAGGCGAATACTTCCACTCCAACTTGATACACCTACATGTGCCTTATATTGCATCATTGGTGTCTCATCCTGCATAAAGAACCTGAACTGAAGCGGTTTGGAATGTCCAACAAGTATGTCTTGTCCATCACAAAGATAGCCATCACAATATTGCTTGAAATCGGGGATCTTTGTGAGAAAAAATGGAGCTGGAGATGAAGATGAGCTGTTTCGTAATGTATCCATCAAATGTGGCAAAGTATAGGTTTGTGTAACTCTCAACTTCTCTAAAAACCTACTAAACATGGCGTCTATGTCCTCATGTGTATGCCCAACCATTAAAAATCCCAGCTGGATGGTTTTGAAAACACCCCTTGCAACAAGCATTGACAAATAGGCAAATAAGTATCGATTTTTGTTTTTCCCTGCACAATTATCCAATTGTAGCAACAAGTTCTCTGGCAATCTGCGAAATGTTGACCCCAATTCCTCTTCTGCAATTTCTGACGACTGCACAATGGGCTCTTTTTCCATCACTCAAGTTATGGTAGTCCAAAGCATCCCTTGAGTTCAAAGCATGTAGTAGTGAAATATTGCTCCTTGGAAGTCCATTTGTTACTAGATCACCAAGAGGATGCTTATCTATCCTCTCGAGGTTATGTAAACAATTAGCAATTGAGCCAATTGTAAGATTTGGATCAGCTGGCCACAAACCATTCAAGACAAAGTGTCCGTAATGACCTTCTCCATGTCCATGAGTGATCATGCCAATCAATGCCACCTGCAGATTATATCCTGAATCCACACCCTTGGGAACAATGCGTAATCTAGGAATGGCAGTCTTCTTTTGATCCATCTTATCATGGATTATGCATACATATTTTTGTGGTTGAGTTTCTGAATACGTGCGCCATGCATAATATAGGCTTCTGCAACTCTTTTGTTGTGCCATGTGAACTTCTCTCTCCCTCAAGAAGAGCTCTCTCTTCAAGAGAAGGTTTAGCTTCTAACCTTGCCTTGATTGAGCTACAAATATTGCACTTAGAGAACTCACTCGTCTTTGTTAAAGTGACATGTGGGTACTCTTTGTTCCAAATTCTACCAAAAGAAGATTGGGATAGCTTCTTCTCATAGCCCATTTGGTCAAGTGTCGTGTTGATTTCACATAAAATATCCACTTGTTTGTATGTTGATGGAATCACCAATTGAGTCTCTCTTGAGCCATCTAGCAGTGTTCTACTTCTATGTGGCATCTTCTCAGAGTTGTTTTCCACAAACTCATTTAGTAGTGCTCTTGCTAAACTAGTATGTTGAAGTCCCCTTCTCAATGTACATGTGTTCCCATGTACATATTGGCGCACACCATTTTCAAAGTTCTCCTTGTATCGATAAAATGATGTCTTTGGTATTCCATGTAGCTCATACCATGCTCTACAACAAACAATAGAGCCATTTAGCCTGAATTGGTATCGTGACTTCTCATCTTTCTGATAACATATAGAAAGAACATCATAAACATAATTAGTGCGTGATTTTTGAGACTCTCCCCAAAATTGTTGTCGTAACCTTGTCACCATATCACGATCTGCAAATTGGCAGCATTTTTGTGCACAACAATCAATGCATGATACCCTTTGAATTGATTTGTTTGAAAGGTAAAAAGTCGAAGCTGGTGCTGCTTTTGATTTTTGAGTCCTGTTCATGAAAGTGTATCGTCTCTTCCTTGACAACTGGACAACATTACTCCCATCAAGTTTTTTTCCAACATTGCCATCGTTGGATACATCCTCATATGTAGCATGCATGCCATCAACAGGAACAAAGCGTTGTAATGGGCTCCCATTCAACATTGTTGTCTGCTTGATGGGCCACTTTAGCAAAGTGATGCTACCCACTTCAACCACATCATCAATGCTTGCATTTTCTCTTTCAATACCCACACCCACACAATCAGGACCAAGTTCCTGAAAGTTGACATAATCATGTGGAAATACATATAAGATGGTCCCTTCATTCATGGTTTGCATCATTGTGTCATCTTTTAAAAGGACCCTCTGATTTCTCCAAGACTCTCGAATCATTGCTTCAAATTCTGGGCTTGTCATAGGTATTGCATCTGTAACTAGAGGATCAGAATGATCATGTTCTTCATCACCATTGTAGCTTTCGTGTGGATCAATTAAGTTCCCATTTAATACAAAAGATTGCAAAAGAAGCTTTGACCATCGAACAGCACTCCATAATGAGCCTTGGAGAGATGAAGTATCCATTGTAGGAAAAGGTAGGACCACATCCTTCAAGCATTCCTCCACTAGTATGGAGACATTTCCCAGCCCTATCTTTGTACCACCACAAGTGGAATCTGGATCTGTTCTACACACACAACCAATACCAACGATTTCATTGTCAAGTATCATATGTACTTTCTCCCCAGATTCGAAGTCCATCCTGTAAGTAAAAAGATTACATTGTTAAATCCATAGTTATAGAAAAATACTCTTCAAACAAAAAATCATGCTACAACATGAAAAAGGTTTGCATAGGTTGGACAAGTGGTGAACCTTGAGACCAAATCCTCCTTGCTATATTAATGGAAGCAAAGTTGGACAAGTGGTGGACCTTGAAACCAAAGCCTCTTTGCTATATGAGAGCATAGGTTGGACAAGTGGTGGGACCTAGTTGTAATACCCACTGCCACCTATCAACTACTATAGGACTATGCTTTCCAATGTCCAAGTATCCCTTGAGTCTTTCAAGGTTGAACACGTGGTGGACCTTGAAACAAAAACCCTTTCTATATCAGAGCATAGCTTGGACAAGTGGTGGACCTAGTTATAATGCCCAATATCCAAGGTGAAATACCTTAGGGACTTTGCTACCTTGCTTGCCAATGTTTACGTAGCCCCTCATTTCTTTAATGGAAGTAAGGTTGGACAAGTGGTGGACCTTGAAACCAAAGCCTCTTTGCTATATTAGAGCATAGGTTGGACCTAGTTTTAATACCCACTGCCACCTATCAACTACTATAGGACTATGCTTTCCAATGTCCAAGTATCCCTTGAGTTTTCAAGGTTGAACACGTGGTGGACCTTGAAACGAAAATCCCCTTTCTATATTAGAAAGGTTGAACACATGGTGGACCTTGAAACGAAAATCCCCTTTCTTTATCAGAGCATAGCTTGGACAAGTGGTGGACCTAGTTATAATGCCCAATATCCAAGGTGAAACACCTTAGGACCTTGCTACCTTGCTTGCCAATGTTTACGTAGCCCCTCATTTCTTTAATGGAAGCAAGGTTGGACAAGTGGTGGACCTTGAAAGCAAAGCCTCTTTGCTATATGAGAGCATAGGTTGGACCTAGTTGTAATACCCACTGCCACCTATCAACTACTATAGGACTATGCTTTCCAATGTCCAAGTATCCCTTGAGTCTTGCAAGGTTGAACACGTGGTGGACCTTGAAACCAAAATCCCCTTTCATATCAGAGCATAGCTTGGACAAGTGGTGGACCTAGTTATAAAGCCCCTCCTTTCTTTAATGGAAGAAAGGTTGGAAAAGTGGTGAATCTTGAAACCCAAACCCTTTGGCTATATATAGAGGATATCTTGGACAAGTGGTGGGCTTAGTTGTAGTATCCAATGTCCAAGGTCCAAGGTGAACTATGTAAAGACCTTACTTCCAAAAACAAAGTCGTACAAGTGGTTCTCTTGAAACCAAAACTCCTTAGTGTATTAGAACATAGCTTGGAGAAGTGGTGGACTTAGTTGTAATGGTGAATGTCCAAAGCAAACTATTATAGGACCTTGCTTCCCAAATCAAGTTTGGACAAGTGGTGGATCTTGAAACCAAAACCCCTTACTCTATTAGAGCATAGCTTAGATAAGTGGTGGACCTAGCTGCCATGGAAAATGTTCAATCTGAACTGCTGCAGGACCTTGCTATTAAATGTCTAAGTAGAGCTAGCTTCTTTAATGGAATCAAGGTTGGGAAAGTGGTGCATCTTGAAACCAAAAAGCCCTTTATTGTATTAGAGCATAGCTTGGACAAGTGAGGGACCTAGTTTTAATGTGTGATGTCCAAAGAAAAGTATTACAAGACCTTGCTTTCCAATATTTTGAATTGGTCAAGTGGTTAAAACTAAGTATAAAACTTTGAATTTTTTCTCGAATTGCCAAAAAGCTAGTTTTAGACACCCCTAAATGAAAATGGTTTAGGGTGGCCTTAACAATGTTTTTTCAAAGACTTGAACAAAGGGTTGCCGAAGAGTAATGACAATTTATTGTGGCTTGAAGTGCCTGAGTATGTGAAAACAAGCCTAGGTTTTCCACGAGGCAAAAGGTGACATAATAAGAACATTGGAAACTTAGGATTGACCATGTGGCCTAAACTTTGGCAAGTGAAGTGGTGGCCAAGTTTTGTGGCACAGTGTGCAATGGTCCTATATGTGTTGACCACTTGGCTAAATCTAGACCATAAGGCCAACCCTTTGGCACTTAAATATAGTATGGGGAATCTCTAGATGCTATAGTAAATTAGTAGTATAGTTAATATGTTAATATTTGTATTATATTTAAGTATATGCTAATATAATTTATGTTCAAAACTTTCACTAATGAAGAATGTTCATTTAGAACTCATCATCATCCATTGAGAGAGAGAGAGAGAGAGAGAGAGAGAGAGAGAGAGAGAGAAAGGAGAGAGAGGACTCATAACGGGGAGGAATTTATGTGTAGAGAGATTTCATTGAATTTTGTGAATTTGTAAAAGCACTTCACTCCGAGTGCGATGGAGACTGAAGTTGCATCGCGAAGTATGCTCATAGAAGTTGCTTGCCCCATGACTAATTCTAATTGATTCGGTGAAAGAGACTCTGAGAAGCAGTAGTAGTGCTTCTTAGTGTCTCTTTCACCTGATCAGCTAGATCTAGTGGTGGGAAAAAGTGCGATGGAGACTGAAGCTGCATCGCGAAGGGCTGCTCATAGAGGTTGCTTGCCCCACGACTAAAATAATTGATTGGGTGAAAGAGACTCTGAGAAGAAGTAGCAGTGCTTCTTAGTGTCTCTTTCACCTAATCAGCTAGATCTAGTGGTGGGACAAGCAGCATCTACATTGAGCAAACCAGCTTCACGATTGCAGCTTTAGTCTCCATCCCACTCGGAGCGCAATGCTCGTCGTCCCTGCTTGTGAGAACATACCTAGAGCATACATTGTCGTGCCGTGGCACATACATAGTGTGAAATAAAAACATTCACCTCACTTTTGACACTTCTTGATGCATGGAAAGAAAAACAATAATGTACATATCGTGATATATGCTAAAGCGGCTACTGCGATCGCTATCATGTACATACCTAACTAGGGAGTTGTGGCCCTGGTGTGTCTCATTTGCGTGCTTTTACACTTGATAAGAGGCCTAATTTGGTTTGACAATGTACATAGTCCAAGTGTTTCATGGTGGCACACTCATCTCGCCTACAAAGACTGATGCGGGCATAAATTGCCAAAAATAGCAGCTAACAGGCGTCGTTGCAGAATTGCATGGAAAGTGACCCAAAAAGGTATATGGATGAAAATAATTCCTATCTATTCTTTTTATGCTTATGCAAGTGATCCCGAAAATTTAGGGATTTTCCTGATTCCGTTGGGGATTTTTCGCATCAAAAATGTCATTTTTTTGGTCAAAAATGACATGAAAATGCCTAGTTCTGGTCCAAAGTGGCAAAATGGCCGAAAAATTGACACATCAGCTCATATTTCCATTTTTTACAGAAAAAAACAGTAATTTTTCTCTACTATTCAATAGCTTCCATGGTTGCCCAATCTATGTGTGCTGCAGTCCCGCCTCTTCGCAATCTTGTATCTGAGTTTGTGCGGGAGTGAATTAGGGTCTCCCCTTATCAAAATGGTGTGCGGGCTTCAATTTACAAGCTCTTAAATATCTGCAAACTCAAAAAATGTTTGCCGTGAAGGTGGAAGCTTGTGTATTCGTTTCAACTGTTTGATGCTACGACTATGTAATTGGGGGCGAGGCTACATGATACCACCAAAGAGGTTTGGGTTTGGATTGAGAAATGTGCTTGTATGAGCATTGAGGTTTAATGGCTGAAAATTTAGTGTTCCTTTCATCATAATCTCGACTACCAAAACAAGCACGTTCCAAGCACAATAGCAAAGAGGGTTGTGACATTTTTGTCACGAACGCTCTGAGAGTTAAAACCATATTTAGGAAGATGGTTGGTAATTCTCCATAAACCCTTTTTATAAAGTGTTTGTGACTCTTATCACGAACTCTCAGAGCCATAGGTTCCGCACCTTTCCAGCTAGACTGCACACATACCGACATTTCTGGTGAACCCAATGCAAAGTTACTGGGGTGGGAGTTTTTGAATTGATCTAGACACTTTGTTAGCCATGGAAGAAAATCAAGAGACACATGGGATGCACTTCAATCCTGGAGTCATGCAGATGTTTCAAGCATTTTCCATGTACATGCAGTAGCAACAAGCAGCAAAAATAAGCCAGATTTCAACCACAAAAGCACTACAGTCCATTGTGAAGAGAATTGACCAGTTTGATGGCAAGGACATTACAAAGTATCTACGAGATTATATGAAGGAAATGGAGTTGAACCGAGTGTGTGAGGAAGACATGGTTTAAAGCTTTGAGCTAGCTTGTGTCCTAGAGATCAGAGACCGTATTAGGGCAATTAAAAATGCTCATGGAAGAAGTTGGGAGGAATTAAAGCTTTCTCTAAAAGAAGACTACTTTGTGGAGGACTCTGAGAGGGTGACCAAAAAAACTTTCTTAGATTGGGTTGCAAAGCCTAAAGAAGGGATTTCTGCTACAGAGCTTCTCAGAGAATTTGAGCGAGGCTATGCTCAACTATCACAAACTAAGCAAGCTTCCTTGGATAGGGAGAAGGTAGAACTTTTCCTACAAGCAGCGGGCAAAGAAATTGAAGAAAAGTTAGAGCTTCTCTTGGAAGACAAAGATGCAATGCAAGGTTTGAAGACAAGGTGGAATGATGTACAAGATGCAGTCTCCTTGTTGGCAAAAAGATAATGTAGAAGAGACAAGATGGTGGGGAACAATGGTGCTCTAGTTCCTGCTATTATTGAGAAGCAGCCAAAAACTTCTATTGTAGCTTCTAAGGATGATGGGTCTATGCTTGAAGAACTTCTGAAGGACATACGTGAGCTGAAATTAAAGCTAGCACGGCTTGAAAAAAAGGGGCAAACATCTGGACAATCATCAAGTCAAAGACCTCAAAACAGAGAGGGATTTGTAAATAGGTACATCTGGTGTGACAGCCTACACCATCCAAGAAGGACTGTGAAAGCTTCAAAGATGCCTTGGGTAAAGATCTTGTCTTCTTCAAACAAGGGAAGATACATCTTAGTGAAACAGGGAAGCCCTCAGAGACCAACTTTGGCAAAATAGGGATGAAAAAGCTAGTTGAGGACATGGAACTAGTCATGCTATCTCAATGGTTAAAGCAGCAGCATTTGGCTTAAAGGCTGGTCAAGTCATGCTCAAAGGGTCAAAATATATTGAAGACGTGAGTGAGGATGGTGAAGATGTCTGGCCATTGGCGATGGAGTTATCTATGAAGGGAAAGTTGACTAAAGAAGTGTTACATGAAGCAGGAGATTATATCCGTCTTGAGACTGGGTGGAATGAACCTATAGATGCTTTGTCAGTGTATGCCTACATTGCAAAGTGTTGAGGAAACAAGGCATTTGTTCAAGAAAAATGTAGGAGAGAAAATGGGGATGAAGGCCCCTCAAAGAGGGCTACTAGAGGTGGAGGGAGAAAGGATATGAGTCCCTCTCAAGAGCCCATGGAAAGGGAGCCTCCATCACAAGAAGTACCAATGAGAGATGTTGCATCAAAGGAGAAGCAAGATAAATAAAAGAGCAAGGGAAAAATCCCATCATACAAGTTACAATCAGATATTGAAGCTGCCACATATTTAAAGAAAGTTTTAGAGGAAAGGATCTTAAATAGCAAGGTGGAGTTTACATTGGGAGAAGTCCTTGGCATTGTAAAAAGAGAGTTCCACGAGGAAATCATTGATATCATAAGAAGGAACCGACAAGCTTTAACGGAGTCTATCCAATCAGAGGCTGAAGAGAGTGCTTCAAAGACACATGTGATACAAGTTACAATAAATAGATGAAGATGAGAATTTTGTAAGCTGCTACTACCAGTCTTTGGGCGGCAGAAATAGGCATGTCAAATTTGAAGATGAAGATGAAGACAAAGCCACTCATAAGAGCCACTATTCTAGAAACCATTGGGCAAGGGCTACAACAGAAACCTTGGTTAAGGTGAGAGATCTTGAGGAGCCTTATGTGGCCTTGATAGACCATGGTTCAGAGATTAACCTCATGTCCAAGAGTCTCTATATGAAGGGAAAGTGGCTAATTGATACTGACCATGGGTGGATGATTAGGGCTGCAAACAACTCATCCGGGGATCTCTATGGTGCTTGTCCAAATGTTAATGTAACAATAGGGGATGTGAAAGGTGAGCAAAATTTCTTTGTTCAAGAGATGTCAAGCTATCCTCTAATCCTTGGACAACCATACATCACCGCAATGCGAATGGAGACAAAAGTATTGGATGATGGATCTGCCTATGCCAGGGTCAAAAGCAAATATGGAAAATGAGCTGTTGAATTCTTGACAGTTTGCATTGACCAAGGTTCTCGCCTGATCCGAAGGGGGATGAAGTTTTTCCTACATGTGCCCTAGTAGCAAAGGATGGATCAGTATCTTTCACAATGCTTGGAGATTTAAAGAAAGGACAAAAACAATATGTAAATAGTGTACAGAGAAAATACAAAAACCATAATTTGCTAGATGAAGACGAGTACATTTCAGTTGTTTTTTAGGATGTTTCTTTTGTAGATACTATGGGTGATCTCAATGTTATAACAAGTTCTAGTTTTCAACAAGGAAATGACCTGGCAAAAGTAGCTTCTATGGACATGTATAGAATCATTGAGTCTTTCAAAGATAAGGATTTCTTCAATGTGCAAAAAGATCTAAGAGTGCGAGTGGGGAAAAAGTACAAAACTATAGCAAAGAAGGTGAAACCAGTGGCATTGCCTTTGCCTACAGATTGCAAGGAAACGATGAATCAGGCTTCTTTGTAACCTAGTCTCTGAGATCCAAAAAGAATTGGACACAAGTTTACGCAAGAGTCATTGAAGATGTTAAAAGTTGGAGGCAATGACGTCCTGACAGAGATTGAAAGAAAATGCTTTGAACAGACACTTTCCAAACATGGAAAAGCTTTTGTATTTGAGCCCCATGAGATAGGTGTGTGGATCCATCTATAGTTGAACCAATGGTCATATTCACTGTATCTCATGTGCCTTGGAATCTACGACTAATTCTAATGCCAAAAGCACTCTTGCCAAATCTTATAGATTTACTCAATGAGAAGATAAAGATGGGGATTTGTGTAACCTTCATGTGCCCCCTACTCAAGCAGATGGTTCATAGTACCAAAGAAAAATGGAGCTCTACTACGCTTCATTCAAGACATGCAGCCTGTCAACAAAGTCACAATCAGGAATATGGAAAGGCCAATTGTAGATGAGTTTGCAGAAGCATTTGTAGAAAGGGAAATATAAACTATGGGGGATTTGTACTCAGGGTATGATCAGCTCCAACTAGCAATGGAAAGCAAGGACTTGACTACCATGAGAACAACGTTGGGTTTGGTAAGGATGTGCACCTTACCGCAGGGAGCAACCAACTCGGTTGCACACATGATGAACGGTATGAACAAAGTTCTTCGTGACTTTATACCTCAAATAACAATGCCTTTTCTTGATGAAGTTCCAATCAAAGGATGCAACTTAGCTAAAAAAGATGAGGCTCTAGATTCGAGGGGGTGTCGTAAATATGTATCAAACCACATCAATGATTGTGATTTTAACATGGCTGGAAGAAGTGAACCTTACATTATCTGGGCAAACGTCAGTGTTTGGGGTTGAAGAAATATTGATAGTGGGACATTTCTGTAATCCTCATGGCCGCCGACCTTGTCCAACTAAAGTGGATGCAATACAGATGATGAAGGAAGTATGCGTAAATATCACGGAGGTGAGAAGGTTTCTAGGTGCATGTGTCTTCTATCTCATATGGATTCCACATTATGCACGTGCTACACATCCTCTGTATCAATTGCTAAGGAAGAATCAACGGTTTCAATGGAATGATGTACATGTAAAAGCTATGAGGAAGTTGAAGAAATTGTTGATGTCTTCACTAACTTTGAGGAAGATTGACTATGAGTGTGAAAGACCGGTGATTGTGACAGTGGACACTAGTCCAGCGGGAATTGGATGGGCAGTAGAACAAGACGATGAAGAGAAACACAAGTATGTGGTGAGAATTGGGGCCAAGGCTCTAAGCTCTCGCCAAAGAGCATAGCCACATGTAAAAATGGATTTATGGGGGGTGGTTACAACATTAAAGTGTGACAAAGAGTACTTCATTGGAGCATCTGTAGTTGTGGAGATTGATTGCTTACCACTTCTCGGGATGATTGCAAGCTGCTCTACTTCTGATATTGCTATGCTTAGGTGGATTGCTTGTATGAAGTCCTTGAACCCATAATTGAATCACATTGCAGGAAAAGATAATGCAATGGCAGATATGCTTTCAAGGGCAAGGTATGAAGATGAGAATTATATGATTGACGAGGAAGAATATGTGGGCACAAAATTTCACACTATTTTGCATGCAAAGTGTGATGATATATGGATTGTATCTTCACTTGAGTCCTTTTGAGAGGATTTCTCTGAGGATGAATGGTTGCTCATAGGTCGCTACCTGAGTACTTTACAGAAGCAAGATGATCAGAAAGAAATCATATGGATTCTTCTTGAGGGATGTCTACTTATGGAAACATCCTAAAAGAAGCGATGGGACTCCATTACGAGTAGTATGTGATAAGCCTACCCAGATCAAAGTTATCAAAGAGCTTCATGAAAGCCTATACGCTGGACATCGAGGTGTATGGGCTACTTTTTTCAAAGTGAAAGAGAGATATTGGTGGAAAGGCGTGTATAAGGATGTAGAAATTTTTTTGGAGTCTTATATCACATGCCAAATGTATTCCATGGACATCATCGTGATGGATTGCATCCTACATACCCATTAGCCATGCACTATAAATGGGTTTTTGATCTAGTCACAATGCCTTTAGGACTTTGGAAAATGACATACTTGGTACTTGCATGAGAAGACTTGACAAACCAAGTGGAAGGGCGTGCATTGAGGACAAAAACTACAGAAGCTGTTTGTAAATTTTTTCTTGAAGATGTAATTTTCCGCTATGGCTGTGTGGGAAAGATAGTTACTGATAGAGTTTAGTCAGATGCAGATGAAGCAAGGAATTTGTTTACAAGAATTGGTATCAAGATAGTCCTGACTTGTGCTTATAATCCATTGGGAAATGGAAAAAGTGAAAGAGGACATCCTCCTATTGTCAAAGCTTTGGCTAAGGCATGCAAAGGTAGAATGCGTGAGTGGCCAAGGTTGCTACCATATGATTTGTGAGCTGATCGTACAAATCATAGCTCAGTGACTGGTTACATGCCTACTGAATTGATGTATGGTCAGAAGCCATTCATTCCAATTGAGGATGTAGTTCCTACATGGAACATTTTACCTTGGGAAGATGGTGAAAGTAGGGACAATCTTTGCGCATAGGGAAATTGGAAAGAAGACAAGAAGAAAGAGGCATTGCTAAAGCTCGATTGAAGGATGCAAGGCTAAAGAATAAAGATAGGTTTGATAAAAGACATAGGCTTTGACCAAATCCTATTGAAGAGGGTGATTGGGTCCTAATGTATGACAGTAGCCTTGACAACCAACACACCACACAAAGGAGACTTTCAAAAAGGTGGTTTGGTCCCTATGTTGTCAAACATGTGCATGAAAATACTACATATACTCTGAGGGAGCTCAATGGAACAGAGCTTAAAATTCCCATAGCGGGCAAAAAATCAAGATGTTCAAGAGGAGACATGATAATCATCCTTTTGATTCACAACAAGATGATGAAGAAGAACCTAATGACATTGCTACAGATGAGGATGAACAAGCAAAGGATGATTTTCCAAACTTTGCAGAATATGAAAATGACATCCAAATATTTGTGGATCTTAATGAAGATTAAACCTATACAGGGAAAATGTTGGCGCATGCCGGAGGATGTGCAGGTTCAGAGGGGGTGGATGTCGTGCCGTGGCATGTACATAGTGTAAAATAAAAACATTCACCTCACTTTTGACACTTCTTGATGAATGGAAAGAAAAACAATAATGTACATATCGTGATATATGCTAAAGCGGCTACTGCGGTCGCTATCATGTACATATCTATCCGGGGAGTCGTGGCCCTGGATGTGGCTCATTTGCGTGCTTTTTCACTTGATAAGATGCCTAATTTGGTTTGAAAATCTACATGGTCCAAGTGTTCCATGGTGGCACACTCATCTTGCCTAAAAGACTGATGCGGGCCAAAACTACCAAAAATAGCAACAAACAAGCGCCGTTGCAGAATTGCATGGAAAGTGACCCAAAATGGTATATGGATAAAAAATCATGATTATCTATGATTCTTATGCTTATGTGAGTGATCCCACAAATTTAGGGATTTTCCCGACTCTGTTGGGGATTTTTTCGCATAAAAAATGACATTTTGTGGGTCAAAAATGACATGAAAATGGCCTAGTTTTGGTCCAAAGTGGCAAAATGGCCCAAAAATTGACACATCAGCTGATATTTCCGTGGGAAGAGAGAGAAGGGGGATTTTTACTGAAAAAAAAATCAATTTTTCTCTACTATTCAATAGCTTCCATGGTTGCCCAATCTATGTGTGTTGCAGTCCCGCTTCTTCGCAATCTTGTATTTGAGCTTGTTAGGGAGTGAATTAGCGTTTCCCCTTATCAAAATGGTGTGTGGGATTCAATTTAGAAGCTCTTAAATCTCTGCAAACTCAGAAAATGGCCTCCGTGAAGGTGGAAGCTTGTGTATTCGTTTCAACTGTTTGATGCTACGACTATGTAATTGGGGGCGAGGCTACATGATACCACCAAAGAGGTTTGGGTTTTGATTGAGAACTGTGCTTGTATGAGCATTGAGGTTTTATGGCTGAACATTAGTGTTCCTAATTGCTCTTTTAAAGTAAAATTGGATGTGATTTGATGGTCCTTTCATCATAATCCCGACTACCAAAACAAGCACGTTCCAAGCACAATAGCAAAGAGGGTTTGTGACATTTTTGTCACCGAACGCTCTTAGAGTTAAAACCATCTTTATGAACAGGGTTGGTGATTCTCCATAAACACTTTTCCATAAAGTATTTGTGATTCTCACAACCTTAGGTTCCGCACCTTCCCGGCTAGACCGCACACATCCCAACAACGTACCTGGAGTGGACGCAAAGACGAACTCACCAAATTCATGGACGTGCTACAAAGAAATGCGTGTTTTCTGTCGCACATCATGCTTGCATTGATTACAAGGACATAAGCTCCTCATTGAGAGAGAAGTGTTTTGGTTGGACGGCCCCACATCCTCGTCGCTACTCATAATGAGGGTAAAAATCTTATAACCTGGACAACAAATTTAATCTTCTATTGGCATTCTTTGTCTTTTATCTCTCTCTCTCTCCCGCTCTCTCTCTCTCTCTCTCTCTCTCCTCTCTCTCTCTCTCTCTCTTTTCACATTGTAAACTACCTCACATTCTCTAGTCATGTCCAATCCCCGCACACCTTGGTCTAGAGGTGCACGGAGATCAGAACCACCAGGTTATAATCGCGCCTTTATTGGTCAATGCCTATATTTGTGGGTACAAGAAATCTATACACCCACGTCTACATGATAGTGCATGTAGTGGACAAAACCCCTTTGCCTCTTATCTACCTGTATCATTTCACAACATCTTAACATCTTTTCATAGTGGATCTTTGTCTGTAGCTTGCAGGTATGCCATTCTTGCAATGTAATTGATGCCTGCTCAAAGCACTTAATTCTTACTCTAGATTTGATGGGCTATGTAGTGTGTGTGTGTGTGTGTGTGTGTGTGTGTGTGTGACCCTTGGAATCAACATCTTGCATCACTAATTTCTGTGTAGACTTAATTTGCTCTTCCATTGTCTGATCATGACAGCTTATTGTATGGTAGCAGCAGTCGAACATGCAGGTGGAATTCCTGGTCCGCATGAACTATCAAGGCTGTGAGCGCAGGAAATTTTCTCATGTAGGAAAACGGAGTCCTATTCAGTGTTTTTCATATGAGAAAGTGTTTTTTCATACAATGCTTAACATCATGAGCGCACCTTCATTGACATGCACTAAAATCTAACCTAAATCTAAAAAAAGCTAGTCCATTGAACATAAATCTATGTCTAATTTAATATTAAACTCAAAATAAACCTAAATCTAATCTAATTTAACGTAAATCTAAATCTAACGTAAATAAACCTAAATCTAATCTAGTCTAACCTAAATAAACGTAAATCTAATCCAACGTAAATTTAAATCTAACATAATCTTAAACTCAACATAAACATAAATCTAAATTTAATCCAACCTAATCTAATTTACAATTTAACATAATCTCTTTCTTTGTTTTCTCCCCTTACCTCTCTCTTTCGTCTTCTCCCCCCCTCTCTGTCTCTTTGGTTTTTTATTCTCTCTCTCTTTCTCTTTGTTCAACAGGTCTTTAGTTCAACTCCCCATCGTCTAGATATTTAAGGTCTCTTGGGATAGTTTCCTACGACGTTAAAAATCTCTTCTTCTCGGGTGGTGTGTGTGTGTGAGTGTGTCTAGGTGCCAATAAAAAGAGGAAAGTGGTATAACCTTTCTATCACCCAAGTGTGGTAGATTGGTTATGCCATTTCCCTCTTGAATAATAGGTCTTGAGTTCAACTCCTCTTTGGCTAGATCTTTATAGTCTCTTGGGATAGTTTTCTACGACGTTAAGACTCTCTTCTTCTTGTGTGTGTGTGTGTGTGTGTGTGTGTGTGTGTGTGTGTGCCAATAAAAAGAGGAAAATGGTATGACCTCTCTATCACCCAAGTGTGATAGATTGGTTATTCCATTTCCCTCTTAAATAAGAGGTCTTGAGTTGAACTCCTCATGGACTAGATCTTTAAGGTCTCTTGGGAAAGTTTCCTACGATGTTAAAATTCTCTCCTTCTCGTGTGTGTGTGTGTGTGTGTGTGTGTGGGTATGTGTGTGTGCCAATAAAAAGAGGGAAATGGTATAAACCTTTCTATCACCCAAGTGTGGTAGATTGGTTA
>NC_140950.1:108318351-108458289 GCF_014529385.1 Adiantum capillus-veneris | reverse complement strand
TTGTGATTCCCATTTACTAGTCATTTGGGAAGACTGTCTGTAAACAGTGAGGGAAAACACACCTCAATACTATCAGTTATCCAAGGGGATAGGCAGATTACAAAGTATAATCTTGTGCTGAAGGATATGCAACTTGTGCGTACGTTAGCACCAAGCGATCCAATCAGTAATCATTTATTGCTCTACTTGGAGTTTGCTTACCATAAGTTAAAGCATGTTTGCGACTAGGCGTAGTCTCTTCATGTATAAATCAAGTTCTCAACCTTGAACACTAGTTATGGTGGGGTTGTTTACTGCTGGAATTGGAAAACAAGTCAAGGACTTAAACTTGGCTAATGAATTATGTTAGCAAGTTACTTTCATGGAAAGTGAAAAGAGGTACTCTTTAGGGTACATCTTTGTGTGATAACTCTTTTTGCATACTCATGTGTGTTCTAAATGGAGTCTACACACTATGATTGGATAGGAATCGGCAACACAAGACGGTTGCAAATGGACAACAATGTGAGAAATCATGATGTTACTCCTGGTTTCATTGAACCTCCTGCTGAACCGTGTTTTGGTCAACCAAACAGTTGGATCCATGAAGGATGCCACTATAGAAAACATTAGTGTATCCTCACTCTTGTTTCCGAGGACGAAAATGCTTCTCCAAGGGGAGAGTAATGTCATGCCAAGGGTAGGACCAGGCACGACCAAGGGCCAGGACAGACATGCAGTCAAGGGGGTCCCTATATTTAGAAGGCCAAGGGCCTTGTCCTTTTAAAGTCTTTCTTTCATCTTCTGCATTTGCTTAGCATATTCGTTCACTTGCAGGATGAATTCATCAATCGATTGCCAATCTTCACTTTGTGTTAGTTGTCTTGATGTTTTTGCAAATTCTTTTACCTATGGCTGCGTCATGGCTGTTGGTTGCTGTTGTTGTCCTTGTGACTACTGATCTTTTTCTGTTGAGGTAGAGGGCGGTATCTCAACCTTATCTTGATGTGTTGAGGTAGAGGGTGTTTCCTTGGTCTCTTGTTCTCTTGTGTGCTCAAATTTTGCCGAGTCCTCTTCTGGTGCAGGATTAGCTGCCTTTTCTGTCGCTGGCTCTTTCTCTATTTGCTTCTCTTGAGTAGAGACAACTGCTTGTTGTGCTATTTCCGTTGCTTCCCTGTTCAGATTCTTGTGAAGATTCAGCTATTTTTTCCTATTCAGGCTCTTGACTAGATTTAGTGTAATAGGACTAATATTTAAAGTTCTTAAAGTCGAAAAGAATGTAGCAGGGCATATCTTTCGTTAGCACGATTTGAAAGATTGTTGAATAGTCTATTAAATAGAGCTTATACGAATGAGTTGAAATATTAACAGAGAACATATATTCTTTTTTTTTAAATAATACACTAAAAACGGATTTGATAAAGATTAATGAATAACTGATAGTCTGTCTATGAACAGTAAAATTGAGATTTTTATTAATATCAATGTTTTATATTTATGTGTTTTAGCTTAAAATGCATGGGTAGGCTTAAAATAAGTTGTAAAAGTAGTGGATACCCAAAAATAGAGGTTTTATGAGTCGTGATTTAAAAGTTACGTTTTTAGCCAAACAGAGATGTTTTTCGCAATTCTGTCCACATAACCTTGTAGACCAGACCTATTCCCGTCGTTTTGAGTACCTGGATCGCTCTGTTCTGAGTTCGTTTGTAAAAGTTATGATGAAAACAAATAGAAGGCAGCAGCAGTGTAATGTACACAGGGACAGACAGACCTACAACATCATACAGTTCTCCCTGCTATCAACCAAGAAGTGGATTGTTTCTTCATGGTAGAGTATGGCAATTGAGATTATGAAGGTATATAATTATGTTTTTTACTTTGATCATCATGTTGAATTGGTTGCACGAGTATGTTCTTTTGGCTATTTTGTAGGCGACACAGAAATCAATGTGTGAAACACGATCTGTGCAAAGTGTCATGATAGAAATCTAACCTTTACGGATCGCTTAGCAATCACGTTCTTATATTATTCTCGCAGGCATACTTGGTACGAAAATCGTGCAGGCTTTTCGAGGAAAAGAAGGATAAAAGCACGACGGGTGGTGCGTTTGGGGATCATTCACCGATCTCTTCTTCTGCGAGTGCGAGTGCGAGTGCGAGTGCGAGTGAGAGTGAGAGTGCGAGTGCGAGTGCGAGTGAGACGCTGCATGCAAGCGAACTGAAGCTCGGGGGTGGTCGGGAGGTTCGAGCTCCGTACAACGGAGTGCGCCCATATATTTTGCTCCTCTGTTGTATCAAAACTCTACAAAGATTCATCAATACAAAGATCTCTTTCTCTATCTTTTGCTATCGATCTCTATTATTCGGTTCCCGTGACAATTGGTATCAGAGCAAGCGGTTGATTCTGGACATAAAAGGATACGAGAGGAGGATGAAGGAGCAAGAAGACCTGATTCGGTGACTATGAGAAGATCTGAAAATTGCAAATCGGGAGTGTGTTGAGGCTCTACGGGGCAAAGCAGCACGAGAGCTTGATATCTATGTAGACCTTGATGGCCAACATGAAGGTGAAAACCATGCTAATCCACCTGGAAACAATAATCATCGTGGTGGCACTGGGGTACCGCCAAAAGAAACGATGACGATATGGGAGAAGCGACAACCAAATCATTCTTAACGAAAGCTAAGCTTAAAGAGTTTGATGGCATAAGAAAGATATGCGAAGATTTAGAAGCGTGGATTGAAGAACTCAAAGATTGGGATTATACTTTCAATATCCAGAACACGACCACGAGACTTTCGAATGCTCGAGCAAGGTGATCGATAAAACAATACGTACCAAGATGGCTCAATTGGAGACTTTTGGCGATACGTACGATAAAGGTAAGTCATCTACCCCTTCTTTGTGATGTTTTATGTCTTTGATACGTCCTTTGAAAGCTTCTGTGAGATTGAATTTATGCGTAGAAGTTGAGATTAAAATTTGAATTTCTTAATTGATTTGGATAGTATTCATTGCTTCTTAATTATCGTCTAAATTGATTGAGAAATTAAACTTGAAATTAAATCGAGAAGTTAAAAGTCTTGTGGATTTAACTAGTGGTAATAATAGTTTCACGAAAGAGTTAGTAGAAAAATTGTTTTTTTTTCTTTGAAGAGTCGAAATCATAAAGATGATTTCTATAACATAAACATTGATATGCATGATGTTATCATTGGTATCAATTAGATCATTGAAAATCATGTTTTGATTGATTGTTAAGAAAGAAAAATATATCTTTAATCATTTGATGATGATAAGTCACACTCTTTGTGGAAAGAAAGAGATTCTAAATCTAGTTTTGGCAATGGAATTGATAAGGTGACATAGATAAGAGTGTGAGACGTTGCTTGTGTTTGCTAATGAGATTAAAGAAGAATCTGGGGATAAACATAAAGAGACAAATCCAGAATTTATAGAGGATCTCTTACATGAATTTAAGGATGTGTTTCCGGACGATCTTCCTGGTATGCCTCCGCCTTGAGCGGTAGACCACGCCATAGATCTATATCCAGGAGCAACACCTTATTCAAGGGCTCCATACAGGTTCAATATTGATGAGCTTAAAGAGCTCAAGATACAACTTGATGACCTTTTGAAAAAGGGTTTCATTAAACCTAGTGTATCTCCTTGGGGCAGTCCTGTGTTATTCCAAAAGAAAAAGGATGGTACATATAGGTTATGCATTGATTACAGGGGGTTAAACAAAAAGACCATTAAGAACAAATATCCTCTTCCTCACATAAATGAATTGCTTAGCCATTTGAGTGGTGCCACAATATTTTCAAAGGTTGATCTTCGTTCTGGCTACCATCAAATCCGCATTAAGGTCGAGGACATTCCAAAGACTGCTTTTCGTACACAATATGGGCATTATGAATTTACAGTTCTTGCTTTTGGTTTGACTAATGCACCAGCAACTTTCATGTGCTTAATGAATAATATTTTTCACCCGTACCTTGATGACTTCATTCTGGTATTCTTGGATGATATTTTTGTGTATTCTAAGAATGAAGAAGATCATGCATTGCACTTAAAGAAAACATTTGAGGTTTTGCGTGAACATAAATTGTATGCCAAAGCAAGTAAGTGTACTTTTGCAAAGGATCAGATTGTGTATTTGGGAAGAGTGATTTCTAAAGAGGGGATTCACATTGACCTTGACAAAGTTAAGACTATTGTGGAGTGGCCAACACCAAAGTCATTAAGGGATGTGAGAAGCTTTATGGGTCTAGCACAATATGAGAGAGCACACATTAAAGATTTCTCTAAGATAGCAAGTCCTTTGACCGAATTGACCAAGAAAGACAAGGGTTTTGTGTGGACTTCTACCTCTGAGACTGCTTTTGAGACCTTGAAGGCTAAAATAGCAGAAAATTGTGTTTTGAAAGTTCCTGAGATGGGCAAACCATTTGTTGTGTCATGTGATGCTAGTGGTGAACAACTAGGGTGTGTTTTGACACAAGAAGGAAGAGTGGTTGCATATGAGTCTAGGAAATTAAGACGACATGAATTGAACTATGCAACACATGATCTAGAACTGCTTGCTGTTGTTCATGCATTGAAACATTGGCGTCATCTTTTGCTTGGTGTCAAATTTGAATTGCGTACTGATCATCAAAGTTTGAAGTATATTTTCACACAGCCATTGTTAAACAACAGACAAAGGAGATGGATTGAATTGTTGGCTGAGTATGATTTTGACTTGAAGTATTTGTGTGGGAAAGAAAATAAAGTTGCAGATGCATTGAGTCGTAGGCCCATGTGTAATTTGTTGACTGTTGTGCGATCCAATTTGGTTGATGAGATACATGCCGAAGTTGAAAACGATTCTTTTTACATGCCTATTTTGAAATTCTTGCGTGAGAATATTGGTGAGATGTATGAGAACAGATATCACTTGTATAAGGGAAATCTGTATTATTATGACCGCTTGTGTATTCCTGCAAATTCTGCTTTTAAGAGTCAAATTCTGCATGAGTGTCATAACTCACCTTTTTCTGGTCATCCTGGATTGAGTAAGACATATGAAAAGATTAAAAGTTCATTCTTTTGGCCACGTATGAAATTGGATGTTAAGAATTATGTGCGTGAATGCTTTCAATGTCAACAAGTTAAAATTGAACATAAGAGGATGCCTGGTGACCTTCAACCCTTAGACATTCCTTTACAGAAGTGGGAGTCTATATCCATGGACTTTATTATTAGACTTCCTACTACTCGTGGAGGGTATGACTCGATCTTTGTGGTAGTAGATAGACTCACAAAACAGGCTCACTTCTTTTCTGTGAAAATAACTGATACTGCTTTGACCATTGCACGCTTGTTTGTGAAAGAGATATTTCGTTTGCATGGCATGCCCAAGAGCATAGTGTCTGACAGAGATTCTAAGTTCACTTCACATTTCTGGAGAGCGACTTTTGACTCTATAGGTACCCAGTTACGCATGTCTACTGCTTTTCATCCTCAAACCGATGGGAAAACGGAGAGAGTGAATCGTATTTTAGAAGATATGTTACGAATGTATGTCAATGAAAACCAATCTAATTGGAATGAATATTTGCCTTTGGATGAATTTGCATACAACAGTTCATATCATTCATCTATTAGGATGACTCCGTTTGAGGCAATGTATGGCTATAACTATCCTACACCTATTCATTTTCTTAATTCGAGGAATAAAGTAGAACTCTCACGTGAGATGCTTGAGAAAATGGATAGCGAGTCGGCCAAAATCAGGGGGAATATTAGAGAATCTCAAAAGAGACATAAACCGTATTATGACAAGAAACATCGTATTGTGGAGTATGAAACTGGTGATATGATTTTTTAAAGGTTATTCCTGAGAAGTCTCATTTGATTCTTGGAAATGATAGAAGATTGTCTCCACGATTTGTTGGTCCATTTAAAATTTTGAAGCGCATTGGTTCATTAGCTTACAAATTGGAATTGCCTTCTCATGTTAAAGTGCATCATGTATTCTATGTGAGTTTATTGAAAAAGTATGTTCCTAATGTGCATCATGTTTTAGAGGACAACTCTAAGTTGAAAGATGACGGACCATTGACTGTAGAATCAGACTTAGTACCTGATAAGCGTTTTAAACATATGAGAAATAGAGACATTGTGGAAGTTTTGGTTAAGTGACAGAACTATCCAGTAGAGGATGCATCATGGGTTGATCTTAGTGTTTTGCAAAGAGAATTTTTCTCTCTTTAGACAAACTCTGAGGACAGAGTTAATTTTGATAAGGGGAGAATGTAATAGGACTAATATTTAAAGTTCTTAAAGTCGAAAAGAATGTAGCAGGGCATATCTTTCGTTAGCACGATTTGAAAGATTGTTGAATAGTCTATTAAATAGAGCTTATACGAATGAGTTGAAATATTAACAGAGAACATATATTCTTTTTTTTTAAATAATACACTAAAAACGGATTTGATAAAGATTAATGAATAACTGATAGTCTGTCTATGAACAGTAAAATTGAGATTTTTATTAATATCAATGTTTTATATTTATGTGTTTTAGCTTAAAATGCATGGGTAGGCTTAAAATAAGTTGTAAAAGTAGTGGATACCCAAAAATAGAGGTTTTATGAGTCGTGATTTAAAAGTTACGTTTTTAGCCAAACAGAGATGTTTTTCGCAATTCTGTCTACGTAACCTTGTAGACCAGACCTATTCCCGTCGTTTTGAGTACCTGGATCGCTCTGTTCTGAGTTCGTTTGTAAAAGTTATGATGAAAACAAATAGAAGGCAGCAGCAGTGTAATGTACACAGGGACAGACAGACCTACAACATCATACAGTTCTCCCTGCTATCAACCAAGAAGTGGATTGTTTCTTCATGGTAGAGTATGGCAATTGAGATTATGAAGGTATATAATTATGTTTTTTACTTTGATCATCATGTTGAATTGGTTGCACGAGTATGTTCTTTTGGCTATTTTGTAGGCGACACAGAAATCAATGTGTGAAACACGATCTGTGCAAAGTGTCATGATAGAAATCTAACCTTTACGGATCGCTTAGCAATCACGTTCTTATATTATTCTCGCAGGCATACTTGGTACGAAAATCGTGCAGGCTTTTCGAGGAAAAGAAGGATAAAAGCACGACGGGTGGTGCGTTTGGGGATCATTCACCGATCTCTTCTTCTGCGAGTGCGAGTGCGAGTGCGAGTGCGAGTGAGAGTGAGAGTGCGAGTGCGAGTGCGAGTGCGAGTGAGACGCTGCATGCAAGCGAACTGAAGCTCGGGGGTGGTCGGGAGGTTCGAGCTCCGTACAACGGAGTGCGCCCATATATTTTGCTCCTCTGTTGTATCAAAACTCTACAAAGATTCATCAATACAAAGATCTCTTTCTCTATCTTTTGCTATCGATCTCTATTATTCGGTTCCCGTGACATTTAGCTGCTTTTTCTTGTTCAGGTTTTGCTTCTTTTGTTGGCTCGCCTGTTGTGGTTCTAACTGTCGATGATGGTGGTGAGCTCGGCATTGGGTGATCTTGGTGTTTAGAGACAGGAAAAGAGATGCAGGGAGATACATCACCTTGAGCACGTTGTTCTTCTCCTTGTGCAGTGGCTTCCTCTGCATGCTCTTGATGTTCTGCCACCTCTTTCGCTTTTCTCGCCTCTTCTTTGGCTTCTTTCAGCTTTAAAGCTTCTACCTCTTGATACATCCGTTCCAGTACTTCTGTGGGTTCTTCAACTTGCTTCATGGTGTGATGCTTGGTTCTTGGTCCCTTAAGCCCACTAGGCACCCACTTTTCCGGGTCCTTTCCTTGTGCTTGGCGGCTATGTTGGTATGAGTGTTTCTCTCTTTCAAGCCGGGTTTGCTTTTGCACAGGCTCTCTTGGTGTGCTGCCACAGCTTTTCTCTTCATTTCCTTCCATCGTGCTCTTTTTTCTTCATTATCCGAGCTATCACTGTTGTGCCATTCTAGCGAGATCTCAACCGATTCTTCATCAGACTTGTAGGATCTCTTGGCAGATCTTGTAGCTCGAGGAGATGGTTGAGCTGACACTATCCAAGTGTTTTGATCTAGGACAGGTGGTAGGTTGCCAGCCATGCCGATGGCATGGCATGCAATCCTTGTCAACACCTTTGGTGCACCCAGGTATGTGATCTTTCCTTCTTTCTTTATTCCTTTCAAAGTGGTCAAGACATATTGTGCATGGTCAACTGGTTGCCTAGTTGTTGACTTGAGGACTTGCGTGAAGGTGGTGGCAACCGCATGGTTTGGCGTTGTATACCTTGGTGGTCTCTTAGCAAGGAAATGGAAGTGTTGGTGGTATAGCCTAGCTGGATCTTCAACCTATTTGTGAATAAGGTCTCCAAAGGTGGCCGCGGCGGTTTCTTTTGTGAAAGTTACGGCTGTCCTCCTGTCGCTTGCCCTCATTGTCATTCCTTCTGTGGGTAGTATGAGTGCTTTTGCCACTATTTCCTTGGTGATCACCACTTCAAATTTATTCCCTTGTGAGTCAAAAATGTGCACAATTCCATCTTCCTTGATTGTGGACAAAAGCTCGTAAGCTTTTTAGAAGTCCACTCCACACGGCTCTTGTTCATAAAAATCTATGAGTCCTAGCCGTCGGTTGGCTTCTTTGGTTTCGGGCTTTGCGGCGACATCATACACTTCTTTTGGTAGGAGTTGCAACTCTACTTGATGTCCCTTATCACTCTTGAATCTGCCAGTAAACACTGTGGTGTGATGCTCTTCAAGCTGTTCTTTTGAAAGATAGGTTACCTTGGAGGTTTTGACTGAATTGGGGTCCAATTGGTATGCTTGTAATTCTTGCAACTTCTCTTTCTGGTTGAGCTTCTTCTTGGCTCTCTCTGCTGCTTGCATTGGCTCTTGTTCAGTGAATAGAGTGTCAAAATTAGCAGATTTGATGAATTTTTCTCTGAAATGTCCTTTAGTCTGAAATGCTGACTATTTTGGTCCAATTTTCTTCAAATCAATTTTTGAACAAGCATAGATGCATAAAAACATGCAAGGAACAAAATTATAAAGTCCAAACAAAAATTTGCAATCAAAGTAAATAATCACGATTATTTAGACCTGAGTAATTTCTCCAACTTCTTGCAAACTGGGCATCACAGGCTTAAAGTATATACCAAATACATGCTCTGATGAAATATGGGCTCATTTGGATGCAAAGGGTGAAAATGGTACCAGATTTTGTCTTTAGGTTTCTAAAACAATAGATATAAAAGAATATTGAAATTTTGAGCTCCAAATTGGTTCAAACTTGGCTAGTGGACTTAACACATCATGTACTTTGGATGTATGATGGCAATATAGCAAAATTCTTCCATTTTGATTAGAAAGTAAATAATCGTAATTATTAACTTTTCTACCAAAATCAACATTGTTTGGTACAAATTGGTTCTAGGCATTGTATAGACCCTCTATATGTGATATGAGGTGATTTGGATTTAAAAAAAGTAGTCTATAACTCAAAATTTGGCTTGCAAAGACTTCCTTACGTTTTTTGGCAATTTTCCAAGTTATATGCGATCATTTTGGCTCATACTTGATTTTTGGCATGATAGGTGTGTACACATGATAGGTGAGGTGATGATACAATTTCCAAGCAAAAATAGTGCAAGTAAATAATCACGATTATTTACAGCAGTCACAATTTTCTTGCAATTCTTAAAATTTTTGACCTAAACACATTCTATACACCTAGAACAATTCCTAAATTGAATTTGGTCAAGTTTGGTCTTGTCGGCATCACTTTGTGCTTTGTCGACTCTGAACTCACCAATTTCTGCGACTACACTGCCTGTTGAGTTGGTTTGTCATTGTGAGGCTTTGGACTTGTCCGCAACATAGTCCTGAAGCAACTCATTCAATTTTGGCCCATTTAAAGTTAGCTTGACCTCGTATGTCGAATTTGACGCTTTGTAGCCTTCGAGCCATATTTTTTCTTTTTGAGGGCTTTGCTTGATTGATTTCACAAAACCAATCATATACATTGTATATAAACCTCGTAGGCAAGCTATCTATGGAGTGAAAACCAAATTCTAGCATCTGCCAAAAACCTAGCTTTTCTATTGGGGATCCCCTCGACCCCTACCGAATAGTCAACTGATGATATAGAAAGGTTCTATTATGTTAGAGCATGCTTCAGTTCAAATCCCATCTGATTTGGTCGAGCAGACAGGCCGCTATGGTCAGTTTTTTGTCGTGGTTCTTTGTGCACTGCTCGGATTCTAGTGTTTTTTCTAGGGGTTTGGACTAGCTATCGACAGTACAAAATGGATCATTGATGAGTAAAGAACTTATCCCTCATGTCTTGTGTGAGACGGTGCTGAAAACGGGCAACTGTAGACTCCAGAAAGTACGCACAAAAGAGGTCAAAAAGCTCTCTCTGCAAAGGTAACAAGTGGAAATGAGGTTGTTTTAGCCTACTTGGGATATCTATACCCGGACTTCCCAAACCATGTTTCCCCGTATTTCCCCGTTAGTCCTACTAGGCCGTGAAATCTATGTTAGATTCAAAAATTTCCCCGCTAAGATTTATGTGGCTCATTCTGCAAGAATTTTGCAAAAGTAGGTTTGGTCGCCTAATTTAGGCTTCTCGCTTCCATCTTCAGAATTCATTGAAAATTTTTGTGCTTGTCCACCTTGTCTTTTTTATCACCATCATGTTCTACGTTTTTCCTTCTGAGCTCCTTTGCTATTTATTATTAATTTTTGACCTGTTTATTAAAAAAATCAAAGAAAATAACAAAATGCGCTAAAAAAGCAAAGTGAAAATCCAATAATTAAGAAAATTCATTGAAAAACATAGCTTTATTGTTTTTTGTTGAATTTCTCTCTTTTTAAGTCTCATTATCCAAAAAAATGATGAAAAATAACCAAAAAGGACTATTTTTTAATGATTTTCTGATAGTGTATACACTATTTACAGTCATCGAGAAGATATTATCATTGAAATTTTCCTTGATGATGAATTATAAGGTCATTTTTCAAAAAATCACACGTTAACATCGAACTTTTTCCTCCCTCTTCAAACATTGCCCTTAATTACTCAGTGCCCTTTCACCCCTCCTAGATGGCGTACTCCGGAACGATTGTGTGCATGGGTTGAACAATCGTGTCTTATGAATAGCTGTGGTTGGCTCTACCATGCTTTGAAGATCAATGCAATTCAAACCACTATGAGGTGCAAGAGATGGGTCTTGAGTAATTAACTCAAGGGTTTCGGATATTGTCTTCCAAAGAGAAAATCTTGTAGCTTGTGTGCTCTCTGTTTGATTGCACCATCAGGATGCTTCAGCACACTGATTGCTTGAGCTATTGGTAGCAATTTTGACTGTTGTCGATCTTTTTCTTGCCATTGGTAGGTTGGTGTACTTGGTGTGGTGGAGTCTTCTGAGATTTAACTCTCCATTGCTTGATTGGTTTTACGGTTTGTGGAGAAGATAAGTGCTTCTTTTTTTGCCAAATCCATTTCAAGTTAAGCTCCTTGCTCGGAGATGCTCATCTCCGTGTTTTGATCCTTGGAACCTTCTTTGGTTGTGTCGGTGATGTCTTGGGCACCCAGATTTGAATCGGCTTGTCCTTAAGCTGTGCTTTTGGTACCCAAATTTGCCTAACTCCTTGCATGCTACTTGTAGCATTTGCCCTTCGAGAGGATGGAGAAGATTGATTACTTCGTGGTTTATTCTGTTGAATTCTTCCTTTCCATTCATTCCTTGCTTGGTGCAATTGGAACAATGAGTTGCCCACCTTTAGGTGATAGCTTGAGCTGATTTGTATCCCAATCTGGTATTGCTTTGTATATGCGCATCTAGGGAATTCCAAGAATTATCATCTCATTCATGTGTTCATCTGGTAAGCATACAAACTGATGAGGAGATGAACATCCATGTACTATCACGTTCAAGTTGACTACTCCCAATGTTGGTGTTGGGTTCTTGTTGTATCCTGTGATTGTCTCTATTTCTACTGTCAAAGACCGACTTGTTTCTTTCTTGTACGTGGAATAACTGACTGCATTTACTCTAGCTACTGTGTCGAACAAAGCATTTGTGCTATGATTGTTGCACTTTGATGCGCAGGTCCATTCCGTCTAACCATTCATCATCTGTTGAAATTGCATCTTTAGGCAATTCCCATTGTCAATCATCTATGTCCAGAGTGTTGATGGGAATCGGTATCTATTGATTCCTGAGAGCAGCTTTCCGTTTGAGTACCCAAAGCCGAGCTTCCTCTTGGGCTTCATTAATAACCTGCTGTCGTTTAATCCTCCTTTGTTTGGCTGCATTCATTCTTTCTAGCACTTCATTGGTTAGCGGAAAATTGTATTTCTTTAAACAACATCCACTAATCAAATTAGCCATTGGTTCACCATCTAGGGTGGACAACTTTACTGCTCCAGTTGGAGATACTTCTTCAATGATAAACGGTCCGTTACCCTTTTTCTTACACTTGGGAATGTATTGCTTAAGGGAATAGACTAAAACTAAGTCCCCTTTCTTGAAGATTTTTGTTATCAGGAATCAAAAAACTATTTTTGTTTCTGCTTTTGAGCATAGATGTGAGCTACAACATTTAGCCTTTGCTCATCTAGCTTTCCTAAGTCTTCAAATCTTTCTGACAATTCATGTCCAATCCACTCAAGATCCTTAGCTACCCTTAATGTCGGCAATAGAAATTCTATTGGCAGTATGACATCAAGACCATAAACAAGGTGAAAGGGTGTAGCATTTAAAGCTATTTTGAATAAAACTCGATAAGTCCATAGAGCTGCATGAAGATTCATTTCCCAATCTTTCCTTCCTGAACTAACCACTTTAATCAGTACCGAGCTAAGAATTTTGTTTGTATGCTCAGCTTGTTCGTTTGCTTGTGGGTGATAGGGCTGATGTGTTATGGATGACCATAAACTCATTAAGCAATACTCAATTACCTGATTGAGGAAATGAGTTTCCTGATCACTGACAATTTCTATTGGCAGTCCATATCTTGTGAATACATACTCATATAAGAATGCAATAGTGGTTCTGCCATCATTCTTTTGAGTTTCTTTAGCCTCGGTCCACTTCGTCAAATAGTCTATAGCTACAATGATAGATTGAGATTGGGTTCTATAAGCAGGTGGCTATATCGGCCCAACAAAATCTATCCCCCATTTCGCAAAAGCTCTAGCCCCCATCATTGTTCTTAAGGGCATGCTATCTACACATATTGGCATTTTTGCTCGTTGACAAGCATCACACCTTCGAACATATTCTTTGGCATCTGCAAAAAGTGTTGGCCACCATATGCCTGCCATTAAGATTTCCCTTGCAGTGGGTTTTACTAGAAAAGTGACCTCAAGCTAATCCAACATGTGCTTGTTCTATAATTGGAATATACTCATCTTCATTTGCACAAAGACGCAAATGTTGATCTTTACCTCTCCGATACAATTGGTTCCCAATAAGAGCATAGTCTCTTGCTTCAGTTTCAATTTCTCTTTGACGACGTTTACTCATATCCTTAGGAAATGTTCGGCTCGATAGTAAGTGACTAAATAGTTTCTCCACTTAGTAACAGGTGACATGTTACATGAGGTATGGGTGTTTGTTTTTGACATTGAGGACAATCCTTTACAAAAGATCGAACATCACTCCTCATAGTTGGCCAAAATACTCCAAGTCTCAAAATTTGTTGCATAGTTTGGTCTTCCGCAAAGTGAAGTCCTATATGGTAATATGTGCTTGACTTAGGTACTGATTTTTCTCTTCATGATTAATGCATAAGAGCAATATTCCATTTCAATTTCTTGGGCCTACCAGCTAGTAATTGATACATAGCCGATTGTTTGATTAATCCGATTGTAATAGGAAGTGGTATTTGTGAATCCACTTGAGCTATTGTCATCAATGATACCATGTTTTCCGACAATCGAGGCATCATTTCCATGGAGAAAAAATAGGCATCTGGTAGATCATCGTCTACCCCTTTAGGTGATTCTCCTGAAACAATCCTTGAAAAATGATTTGCTCTTTGATGTGTAGTGTCCTTTTTTACAACCACAGTGAAATCAAATTCCAGAAGAATGATGAACCATCTCCCTATTCTTCATGTGCTGCATGGCTTGTTGACCAAATATAACAAATCTTGGTGGTCTACGAAGAACACAAACTTGTTGGCTAATAGGTAATGTCTATACTTTTTAACGGCATAGATCATTCCTAACCATTCTCTTGGTGGTAGTGTGATTATTTTCTGCCATGTTCAACTGTCAGCTAGCATACAAAATAGGAAAAGTGATTTTCCCGTCTCTTGGTTGAGCTAGTATACAACCTATGGCAACATTGAAAGAATCTACATGTATGTGGAATATCTTATTCCATCTGGTGCTTTCAATATTGGAGATGAGGTGAGGGCTTGCTTAATCTTCATGAAGGATTCTTCACATGTCTCAGTCCATTCGAAGTGTGTAATCAAGCTATACAAAGGTTTTGCAATTATAGTGTACATGTAAATGAACCGTTTGTAATATCCACAATGCCCCATGAAGGCTTGAACCCCCTTGACTGTTGTTGGTCTAGGCAAATCAACAATGACATGAATTTTTTCAATATCAGTCACTATGCCATTTTTAGACACTATATGTCCAAGAATTTTTCTTATCTACCCACGAATGTGCACTTTTTAGGATTTAGGAAAATGCTATAAAGTCTACATTTTTCGAATACCTTTTTGAGGTATTCAAATTAATTAGCTCGGATTGATGAATGGACGCATAGATCATCCATTTACACTTCCAAGAATTTCCTAAGATATTCTTTAAAAGCATGTCTCATCAACCTTTGAAATGTGGCAGGAGCATTAGTTAACCCAAAAGACATAACCCAATAGGCAAAAATATCCCATTCTGTTACAAAAGCAGTTTTATGCTGATCTTTTGGGTCAACCAAAAGTTGATTGTATCCCAAAAACGTCCCATCTAAGAAACTGTAAGCTTCTTTTCATGCAACTCGTTCTAAAACATGCTCAGTGATTGGAAGAGGAAAGTTGTCTCTAATGGCAATTGCATTCACTTTTTTGAGATTGACACACACTCATAATTTTTCATTCTTCTTGGATACTACCACAATTGGAGACACCCAATCTGTGTGTTCAATTTCGTAAATGAATTCGCCTTCCTTTAGTTTCTCAATCTCTTCTTTAATTTCCTGGCAAATGTTTCATTATATGTATATGGCCTTTGTCTACTTGGTTTCACATCTTTGCTCATGGCTATGGTATGTTGACAAATTTCTGGATCAACACCCTTGAGATCCTTGTAAGACCAAGCGAAGATATCTTGGTATTCTTTTAGCAAAATTCGCAAAAGCTCTTCTTCTTCCTCTATTAGCTCATTTGCAATGTAGACATGCCTAAGTTCTTCTCCTGGTTCATCCAAATCTATCTTTTTCATGTTCTCAGGCCCTTTGTAGGACTCGCCCAGTTTTCATGATTCCCTAAGAGGTTGTTTAACAATGATTTTTCGATCTTGGAGAGTATACTTTTTGTAATGGGATGGAACACTCATTACATCCTTACCATCCTCTTTTGTGGATTCCATTTTGGTCGTATATATCTCCTTTAGAGCTTTTTCCAACTTTTGATACTTCTTTTTCCGCTCAACTCGTGTCATGGTTGGCTCCTTGTTCTATTTGTTTGGATTTGCTTGAGTATCCTTCCTTGTTTTTCTTGATGTTTTCGACATTTTTGGATTTTTGTTTGAAGGATATCTGCCAGTGATATTGTCCTTGACACAATCATGTGCATCTATCTGCATCAGGGATTGTGTTCTTCTGGAGACTGATGGCATAGGTCTAGATTTCACATTTTTGGTGTCTCTTTTTCGTCTATACCATGTTTGTCTTCTTGATTTCTGGTTAGGAAAGTCAAAAAACTTTTCCTCCCCTCCTTTCAAGAGTAGCTTAGCTCTCACATGTTCTTTTTCTGACCCTGATCTTCTGAGGTAGTTGAGTGTTCAACTAACTCATCTGTTGCATCGTAGTAGAGGTCTGTAAAGAGTTTTTGAGCTTTCATCAAGTCCTTGGGTTCCTCAATTTCATCTTCAATGTCGAGGGTTGAAATCATTTGGATGGGAATTATGTCATAGCTGTCCTCATTGCAAGATTAAGTAGGCATAGACGTATTCACACATACATCGATTGTCGCTAAAATTTGATTCCAATCAAATGGCTCAAAAAAATACTCTGGAAAGGGTTCAAGTACATATATTTCGTCTGTGTAATCCTTTTCTTAAATACATTCTTCTCGTTTTAAGCTCTCGTTTTTTGAAGCTCCACGCATCTAAATAGTAGTATCTTTGTTTAATCAGGATGGAAGCTTAGTTTCAGCCGAAAAGACTGAATCAAACTCTTGTATGGGAGTTTTTATGACATCTCTATAAGTGTGATCTTTTAGATTGACCCTTGTTATAGATCCCACTTGCTTCAAGTACATATAATTGTTTCCCCAATCTTGGATAAGTTATACCTGTTGCCTAAAAGGTCTTTCCAATATGATTTCATAATTGAGTTTTTTCCCAAAGTCTATTATGGTAAAAGTGTGTTGATATTCAGTCCCACAGGAATTGACTATCACTTTTTCAAGTAGCCCTAATGGTCTCTCAATGTGTCCGTCAGCCAATTGCAATTTCATTCCAGTTTGTCTATTGACAGGTTGTCCCTAGGATTCCCATACTGCTTTCGTGGTTATGGCTATGCCTGCTCCACTATCCAATATTTCCATGGTTTTAATTTCATTATATTTCACTAGAAGGGTTGTGTTTCCTTCTTCCTCTTCTTGATATTCTCCAACTTCTTTCATTGGAACAAATCGAATCTCTTTGTTGTCCATTTCGTTTTTCAAATTTTCCATTTTTTTTGAAATTTGCCCCGTTATCCCCACCTTCTCTAGGATTTTTTGTAGATCATTCCATAAATATGGTCTGAGTTTTAATAGCTTCCCCAAGGTAAGAGTACATTGGATGGGTGTAGACATGATTGAATGAATGTTGTCTACTTCTAGGGTCTGTTCAACTCTTTTTACTTGAGTGGCCTTACATACTATGGATTTATCTTCGTTATCTCCCAAGTAAGAGAATAATGTTTTCAAGGTCAATGGTTTAGACATTCCTGAAGCTTCAGACCCACAATCCCCGTACAAGGATTGTACATCCATGTCCATATCAGGAGGTAGGTTGTCCAACCAAACTTCCTCTATAGGAGTAGGCTTTAGAGTTAAGCTCCCATCATTGATCTCTCTAAATTTTTTCCATAAGTGTCCTGGCCAGTCTTCCTCTATGAATGGAATTCCGTTTAAGTCATCTTAACTGTCCGGCACTATAAGTTCTGCTTCTTTTGTTTCAAGGTGGGGTTCTACCACCACTTTGGATTTTTCTTTAGTGTTTCTTACCACAAGCTCCTCAGGTTTTGCGATACTTTCAAGCTTGGGTTTGTTTTTCTAGTATCTCTTGTGTGATTCTTACCAAATTTTGATATCCTCAAGCTTAGCTGCTTCCATGTCTGGAGAGGTATAATTTTTCCATTCGTTTGTCATGTTTTGGCCTCCTTTAAGTCCTGCTTGATAAGCTTCCAAGGCTCCATTAATAGGCTCAAAAATTTGATCAACCAAAATTGATCCTCCAAATTTCACGGTTGTTTCTTTGATTTCGCTTCTAGTTTCTTTCACCTTTTCTTGGAATAGATTTCTTGCTTTCTCCCCAATTCCACTCGTTGTTTTTGTTCTCTCATCTCATATCTTTTGCTTTGGCTTCTTTTGATCCTTTGAGAGTAAATTTTTGTATTTTCCTAATCATCAGAGGAGTTGTGTTTCTTTTTCTTAGCCTGGGCTCTAGTGATTACCTTGATTGGAACAATCGGTTCACTCTCACATGAGCTACTAGGTATCACTTAGACTATGTTTACTACTGTTTTACCCTTGTTTAAAGGATTTTTAGGACAATCTTCTAGAAAGTGTCCTCCCCTTTTGCAACATCGTATACAATAAGCTTTAACTGGCTTGAGGTTTTTTTCAGGCTCTGGACATTGATTTTTCCAATGATCATCTGCACCACAGTTATGACAGTTTCTTGTTCTTGGCTTAATCATGGATCTTACCATGGGAGGTTTGACACCTTGATTACCTACATAATACATTGGTGCAAGCTTTGGTGGAGCATAAGTCACAGGTTCTTCCATTGGTGGTGGATGTGAATTATAATAGTCTCCCTCTACCATTATTGTGGATGGACTAGGCTCGGCATACGGTACAACAGGCATAAGTGCTTGTTCATCTATGACTCCTTCGGAATGCATGTACTTTACAGGTACTACATTATGTCCTGGATATGGAGGTTGTTGATCCAACATGGGTTGAGGTCTTTCCATACCCATCGGTGGTCTTTGAGCTTGGGCCATATTAGGATACTATCTGTACATGGATTGTCCTTGTGGCCTCATAGGCATGTACTGAACATTCCCATCATACTTTGGTCGGAAGTAGCACTCATGGGTCTCATGGTTGGTCCATTTACCCTTGATTGCACACCATTTTTGTGGCCTAATTGGTTGTCCCTGTTGAGGTATCCCTTGTCCTGGTCCCCTCATAGGTGCTTTTTTGCATGTTATTCATCATGTTCTTCATCCTTTTGCGCATATATTCTATGGTTGAAAGCGGTGCAGCAGCAGCCATTCCCACTTGTGTTGGTTTAGTGGATGTTGTTTTCTCACTTTGGTTATCCTTAGGAACATCTTCTATTGAAAATATCACAATTGTCTCCTAACGTCAATAGCATCTGACACACACTCTTCTAGGGTTGTATGCTTCTTGCTATAGAGTATAGAGATGAAGTTCTTTGTTTAGCAGTCCCTCTAGAAACAAAGATACGAGTCGTTCTTCTGCAGGTATCTCTAGCCCTAGGCATCTAGCAATGTATTGTTTCATTTGAGTTGCACAATCTCTAATAGACTCACCATGTTTCTGTTTAAAACTGTAGATTTGAACTACCGTATTATGTTTGATCCCTGTTTTGGAACAAGCAACTACAAATCCTTGAGATAATGTGTTCAAGTCCATGATTGACCTTGGTGCAATGTTTTGGAACATGCCAATGCTTTTTCTTCTAATGTCATTCCAAACCCCTCGAATTCAGTATGAAAATTGAATATATGTTCTGCTCTTAGCACTTGCTTAAAGCTGTTAAGTGGTCGTATGGATCCCCTGATCCACCGTATTTTTTGACCCATTTCTGAAAATTAGCTGGTCTCACGCGTCTATTTGGTTCAACTCCCGGTCTCCTGGAAGTTGGTCCTGTTTCGAGTCCTTCAAACTAGTTTGTTGGAAATAGTGACTCATGTAGCTTTGGACTGGCCTTAGTGTCACCCGGTTTTCTACGTGATGAGGTGGTTTCTGGTTTCTTAACATTACTCTCAGATGATCTCTCACCATTTTCATCTCTTTTGATCCTTGTCCCAATATCCAATCCCTTATGGAATACCCTTGATATTTGGTTTGTTCTATCTCCTTAGGAGTCATCATAACAAAGTTGTTGTTATAACAATCTCTTATAAAATGAGAGTATATGCTTATAGCACATTGTCGTTCCGGTTTTTGAGTGAGTCGAGTAAGAAGACATTTTGGATGAATTTGAAAAAGTTTCTGAGACTTCTTCAAGAATAGTGTGCAATGAATTTCCTTGATTCATGCTTTCTTTAGTGGATACTCTACTGGAGGTTTCTCTGAGTATGCCCTGATTTCCTAGTACGCGACCAGATCTAAGGTTCATATAGACTTATGAAGCCCTGGATTGAGTACTTACCTTTGGATTTACTTGTTGTCAATTTCTACTTGATTCGATTGCAACTTTCTGTCAAGCTACCAATTCCTTTTCTGCAACCTGATTCATGTATAAATTTGATAAAGTTAGCTATTCTTTCACAAAGATTGTATAATTTTTGCTAACTATTGTGATTGGTCTGTGTGTATCACTTCAAATCAAGCTATGGGAGTTAGCAAATGACTTTCAGATTAGACTTTGGCAAAAATCAAAAGATTAATTTGCAACTTGGAACCTGAGTGAACATGTACCAATCTAGATCCGATTGAACCCAAAATTGCCCGGTGGCTTTTTATTATGTTGGTCTAACATTGTACAAGTTCAAAAGTCAAAATTGTGTCCATGGGTAGCAGTAGTAAATAATCACGATTATTTACTTTTGTCACTTTTTTTGTAAATTTTGGCTTGGTTTGGAAAGTATACAATCTGTTAAAGTCCCATGATAAATTTCAACAAGTTTGGACAAAATCTGCTCAAGTTCATCAACTGTTTTGTGTCCACAGACTCTAGTTTCAAGAATTTGGCTTAAGTCTCACTTTTGTGATCCAAATTTCACAAAAATTGAATTGTGGGGTCTACTTGATATGCTTGACCATGTGCTCTACTCAAAATCGCAAACTTGTCAATTTTTAAAGCAGATGTAAATAATCGCAATTATTTACTCCAACTATATTTTTGTAATTTTTTGTCCCAACTTTGACACAAATCTGTTAAGCACCTCAAGTTAAGGTCTCTAGCCAAGTTTCATCAAGTTTGGACAAGTTTTGGTCAAATGTCATCAATTTTCTGTCCGCTGACTAACTTTGCAAATTTGATCACAATTTTCAATCCAATGATCCAAATCTTACCAAATTTGTTTTGTGAGCTTATTATAATATGATAAAACTAGTGGTGTGTCAACTTGGTCAAAAAAGTTGAAAAATAGAGCAGATATAAATAATCGTGATTATTTACAACTAGTAACTTTTTGCATCTTTTTGGTCAACTGAGCATGTACACATGTTTATCACATCAATATAAGCCTATGAATCAAATTCAACAAGTTTGGACAATTTTTTCCCCAATTTACACTCAAGATTTAGAAAGTTAGTATAAACTTTAGTTTTTACCCAGTTTTTTGTCAGTTTTGTGATCCAAATCTTTTGTGCCTTCACAAAAGTTGTTTGTACATATGCAATGAGTCAATGGTATGAACCTTGGTCAAATCTGGGCTGAAAGTTAATAATCGTGATTATTAACTTCAGGCTTGAAATGAACTAATTTTTGCACTTTTTTCAAGGACAGTCTCTCTATGATCTATTTTAAAGCTATGAATCAAGTCAAAATTTAATTTGGCTTAAAAATGTCAAGAAAAAGTAAATAATCTGAGTTTTAGTCAACTCTTGAAATTTTTACCTCGAAGTGTCCTTGAGCTTACCCATTGGTTCAGACAACTTTTAAGCTTACTCTCCATTCGGATTGAGTGGTTTGGAGTCTTTTCGAGCTATTTCTAGCCGTAGACCTGAAATTCTGTAACTTTCAATAACAACTCACAATGATTCTTTCAAAGAGAGCAATGTTTAGAAATCCACCTCGTATCCTACTTACCCTGCTCCTAGATTCTCATGCAATGGGGTTGTGGAAAGTGTCCACAAACACTCATTTTCTTGTCTTTGATGGTTTTTTGAGCATTGATCTTAAGACTTGTCTCGTGTATCACTCATCGTCAAGATCCTAATCTATTTCTACAATCCTACAACCTTAAAGGCACTCGACAAGTACGATTACTTCCAAGCTATCTCTACACAGCAAAAGACGACAATCTTAGGCTATGCGATTTCTAAAAGAAAGTTTTGAACTCTATGTGATCCTAGAGGAAGTTAAAGGATAACTTCACAAGACGCTCGTGTTTTTTTTCTAGTTTAGGTCTCTTCGATCCCCGGCAATGGCGCCAAATGTGGGACGCGTGTGCAACCTCACTATCCTATCTTATTGCAGTATTAGTGAGAACCACGATTAAATTGTCAATCCATGGGATGAAGCTGATTCAACTAGTGCATAGAGGCTACAAGAGATTGTCAATCTCTTGGAAAACAACTAACAACTCGCAACTCACTCAAGCTACACTCAAGTGACTAAAATCACCAAAAGCCGATCGCTCATCTGCAAACAAATCACATCCGTTGCAGCATCAAACGACATCCAAATGTAACGAAACTTCTAGGACATGTTTATAATACCTAAGCACACATGCTTATGGTCTCAAATTTCACTTTAGTGCCAATTGCGATTATTAACAACAGTGAATTTTTTACCTAGTCATTTTCGACCCAGAATGCAACTAAATGCTTAGCAATGATGTCCAATACCCCGCTTATGCTTATTTTTTTATTTAAAAGTGTAAATTCTGAGTTATGATCAAATTAAGCCGCGGGTCACCGATGCCAAAAGCTACGAATTACTCTGATGTACTTACGTCAATGAGTAGAGCTCTTACCTGCGATTCCAATGCAACAAACACGACTGCAATGTGACAACCGGGAAGGGAGTAGGAAGCGCGAGGATGAGAGAAGTGAGCTCCGTTAGCTCACGCTGTGTATTTCATTATCCAAAACTTTATAATAACTTACAAAAATTGGCTTTTATACTTTAGCCAAGGTTTTTGGTGGTCAAAACTAATAATCTGGGAGTTCTACCAAAGATGGGTAATGACAGGTTGATACAATCTGGAAGCTTGTAGCCCCGGCTCATCAATTACAAGGTTTATCCAAAAAATAAGAGTTACAATATTCTCGATTTATCAAAATAATAATTGTTTTTACAATGAGAACTCCAAAAAATGGTATCCGTGGTATCTGTGTTAGCTTGCTGCTAACTCTCTCTCTCTCTCTCTCTCTCTCTCTCTCTCTCTCTCTCTCTCTCTCTCTCTCTCTCTCTTTGTGTGTAGATTTGGTCGTCACCATTACGGCCAACGTGACTGAGGTGCATGTGACAACACAAGAACAACAAAGGGGCCTTGGAGCTTGAAAGAGTGTCAATGGGGGAGTGGCAGTCAGATGTAGCCTAAGCAATAAGAAACACCTAGAGTTGACAAGGGGATTTGCAGCAATAGGCTACAAGCGGGCTATCACTCTCAGTGCCCCCTCTTGAGTCATCAAGATTCGTCTCTGCTTGCCTTACGGACAGTTAGCATTGCATGCCTCATTCAAAATTTCCATTTTCTATCTGCATGATTCATTAAATGAATGCATCCACAACGAGAAGACTTTTACCACTCTTTATATTTACAAGAGAAGATAGAACATGACGACAATCTTTTACCTACTGCATCTCCCTACTCAAAGCATAGCTTGTGAGCAACTTATTTGTCTCATTGTAGGGACGCTACCTTGCTAGGAGGATGTGTTTGTGAGTTGTTTCCTTTTGGACCATAGTTACATGGTGTCTTTGAAACGTTTCTAACTGCACCTTTTCGTCTTGTTTCAAATTTTGTGATGGTTGAAATTTAGATTTTTGGAGCTATACCTGGCCTTGGGTTGGTCATGTCGAATCTCACAAGTACTTAGTTTTCATTAATGCTTACATTACAGTTTCAATAAGTTAGATTATGCATGTATAGTCCATATGGTAGATTATCTGACATTTTCTATAGCTCTTTCATTACATTTTGTGATGGTTGAAAGCTAGATATTTGGAGCTGCACCTGGGCTTGGGTTGGTCATGATGAATCTCACAACTACTAAGTTTTCATTAATGCTTACATTGATAGTCTCAATTAAGTGTGTGTGTTTTGTGACAGGCATCTTAAAGTAGGCTGAGGTAGTTTGTTGCCAATGATCATGTGAGTTGGAGTTCTTGTAAGGTTATGCATCATTAATCTTCTTTTGCAAAGCTCATGTTTTCAATTGCTGAGAAGAGCTATCATTTCACTTTGGGGAGTAGTGAGATAGATAGCAGTGTTGTGGACATTAAAGACCAGATAAACCAAAAGCTGGATCATAGAGCAAGCGTGGAGGAGAGTAGAGAAATATTTCAACAGGCAGTAAGCAGTGTGTTGGAGATGCTTGGCCTCATAATTCCCATGCTTGTGGTGAGTGTTGCAAATTATGATAAGTATAATGGTATCATAGTTGCATCAAAAAGTCCAATTCCCATGCAATTCTTTGGTTGTTGATACAACATGCACAGGTTGGTTGGTTGTAGCAAAGATGATTTCTCTCAATTCAACTTTTACGAAACACATGAAAAAAGACTGAGCCCACATAGGTGGACAAACTCAAAATTTCAAAAATATCACAGGTTATTTTGAAGAAAACCAACAAACCAATGAGATTTTAGTGTGAAATATGACAAATAGAGGCAAAAGTCTAGCTAAAAACCGAGAGATTCATGCTTGCCCTTTTTTAATTGGTTCATGAAATAGTTTTTGGTGAACATAGAAACAAAAGAAGTCCAAAGTTGAAGCTCATCATGTTGACAAGAAGCTATATGAAACAGTACGATTGGTTGAGGAAAATTGTGGAAGTACTTGTGAGGTATCAGAATACTGTGCCTTGATCGCTTGTATTTCTCTGTGTTTTTGAATACACATTTAATAAATCTCTAAGGAAGAAATTAATGTGGAACGTGTTGCCAATTAAATTTCATGAATCATATAGTTGTTTGAATATGAAAAATTGAACTATTGTTTGATAATGCTTGGTATTCATGTTCCCATTTGCGATAAGTGACACCAAAACAAGGGGTGATGTATTGTTGCTTGTGGGAGAAAACTTCTAAGATGTCAGGTTTCAATCTACTACATTATTTTTCAAGTCCCTCTTTTTTTCCTTTTTTTATCTTCTATATCCCTTATTTGGCTGCTATTTCTTTCGCTTGGACCTTGTCTTTAGGTCTACAAAGTCTCAACCAATTGCCCCTAATACTAATGCTTCTAATTCATAGGAGCAGCCTCGTGATTTTATCACCTGTTTGCTCTATCGGCATCACCGAAGATTCTGTGCACGGCATACTCATCATGGGAAGACAATCAACTTGGCACACTTAATCATGTAATAAGAGACTCATGTAATATATATGATTACTTGTGAATCGTTCATGTAATAAAAATGCCGCCTCTGCCGAAGTGATCGTAATAAGCTTCACCCTTCATTCTGCGCGCCCCACTGCAGAAGCTTGGGGGATAAAGTGCCAGTCGTCTTGCTAGGCTTCCAGCTCGCAGCTTAGAGAGGCTTCCAAATAATTTTCTGTTTTCTTTGCTCGGCTTTCCTCTCTTACACCAGTTTGCAGTAGCTGACTAATATGGCGAAGGAAATCGGCGTAGACACCGTTCACTTGGAGCGGGTGGAGAATTGCGATGTACGGGTTCAAGTAGCTGATGCAGCTGCGCCCGAGTCGCAGTCTGTTAGTGTATGTGCCACCTCTACCCTTCTTTCTAAAATTCCTTATTTTGCTGCAAGCTTGAGTGTGCCATGGAAGCAGAACAGTACAAGCAACGCCGAAAAGATGCGAACTCTGAAGCTGGAGTGCGCTACCCATACTTCTCCAGCAGATTACATAGCCTGCTTTAAGTTCCTCATAGAGCCTCGCAACATGCAAATTGACTCCGTCTTGGCGGCGGTGACAATCATGCGATGTGCGGACCACCTTCTGTTCCAGGATTGCGCAGAGTTGTGTATGGCATACCTAGCAGCAAAGCCATGGTCTGATGAGGAGGAGGTGACCGTCCGGGACGCGCTCTCTCTTTTGGGTTTGCCTCCCTCTGCCGATCTTTCACAGAGGCTCTACCCGCCCTTGGATGGGCTCCGCATCTTCAAGCAGGTTTTCACAGACCTTAGCCAAGATCATAAATCCTTTCAAAATGGACTAGTAGAGGATCTTGTGAAAGATGCATTTGCGAAAGCCCCATCTGCCCTGGTTGCTAACTTCTACGGACCGTTCTTCATTGAAGTTTGGTCGGTGCTCACTCGTGAGCTTCTCCAAGATCATGAAAAAATCATCTCCGATAATGAGTCGAGGTTGAAGATGTACGCAAAAAGAGACAAATGGGTTTCGATGACTAGCATCCTTCTTTCGTATGCAGATTCTGCAAAAGTAGAGTTTGCAAAAGCAATTGCTTCTGATTGTGCTGCATTCTCAAGCCTCATTTCCAAAGCTGAGGGGCACTCAGTGATCTGTCAACCTCTTTTTGCCTGGTGCGAAGGTTTTGCAGGTGTTTTGACAAACATCTTACTTTTAAGAGGGTACTTTCAAGCTTGCCTCCACATGTTACTTCTATCGTGAAACTCACGATGGATAATCGCAGACTTCCCAGCTTTGAATCGTGCTATGAGTGGTGGCGCTCAAACTTGTCTAAAAGGATGGAGCTTTCGTAGTTTTTGGTCGTCCGTTTCCAAGTAGTATCAAAAACGGCAGAAAAAGTTATATGTTATAACAATATTTTAGATAGGTAGCCTGTTTTTTTGCATCTTCATGCTGTTCCATGCAATGCAAGAGACTTTAACAAGTTGGTGTTCTGATAAACTATAAATCTGTGTGCAATTATCAACTTATGGGTTTTGTTTTCGCTCTCTTCTTCTTTAGCATCTCTTGTATTGAGCGATAAATTTTTGTGCCTTGATTAATTTCTTTGGACGGTAGAAGAATGCTTAATCTAATTAAAATGCACAACGCATGAGATGCGCAGGCTTATTGTTGGAGTTTTCTCTAAGCATAGAAAACTATAAATCTCCTGTGTGCAATTATCAACTTATGGGTTTTGTTTTAGTTTTCGCTCTCTTCTTGAGCGATAAATTTTTGTGCCTTGATTAATTTCTTTGGACAGTAGAAGAATGCTTAAAAAATTAAGCTTAACTCATGAGATTAAAATGCGCAACTCATGAGATGCGCGGGCTTATTGGAGTTTTCTCTAAGCATAGAAATTGCTGTGTATAGCTGTCTTGTTTCTTGTTTCTATATTGTTTTTCTGAACTTCTAGTTTATTTAAAGTGTCAATTGTTAGGTCTAGAGGTCGTGGTTAATCCTCCATAATCATATGGATATACTTTAAGCTCAAAGCTTACCCCTTTCTCTTAACTTAGCGGCAATTGAGTCGCAAGTCTCAACTTCAAAACCACCCTTGGTCTCTTGTATATGCAGCGGCATGGAAAGCCTCTCTCTCTCTCTCTCTCTCTCTCTCTCTCTCTCAAATTTGTCCCATTCTACCTCAATGATCTCTCTTCTCCACAATTGCTTTGTTTATGTATGTGGCATTGCAGGTGTTATCTAGTGTGAGGATCTTTGTGAAGTTGAGCTAGATACGTGTCGAGGTGTCCACCCGATTGAAGGCCAATCGAATCTCGATGTCTTCATTGCATATTTCGTTGTCTATTCTGGCAGTGGTGTGGGTAGACAAGTATTTGTTCAAAGGTGGTATACCATATGTTACAACCCATCACATTGTGACAATTTTGAAACAATGTGAGTGATATGTCACCTAGCACTTGACGAGGCATTCTCAAAGGGTAGACCTTTTTAGAGAGATCTATAGAATTGTCATGTGTGCTGCACTGTTATCATCGTTAGTCTTGGCAAGCTTGATGTGCTTACTCTCACGCATCCCAATAAGGAAGTGATAATTCAAAGATTTGTCTTTGCATGGAACATTGGGACCATGCCAATAGCCGTGGATAGTATCCTTTCTCCATGCAAATTTGGAACCTCTACAGTAATTACTAATGCCCAAATCTTCCACTAAAAGAATGCTAGCCTCTAATGCCACAATGTACTTAGGGTAAAACCCCCAACTTAAGACCACCTAAGGGTTTCGCCAATTGCAGCCAGCATACTCCACTGTTTTCAGGTTGGATGAGCACAATTGGAAGAGCTCATCAATGCCTACCTACAGTAAAAATCTCGCCCACGAACGATGCTTCTACAACGAGGCGCAACGTCGTCAAAGATTTTTTGTGTAACAAAAATAGACGTGAGTGGAAAGCCACACGAGGGGGTTATTATGGGACATGGCACCCAACAAGGCTTGAACCTAGATCCAACGGCAGTGATTTAAAGTTAAGTTGAGCTAACCACCTCACCACAAGGCCACTTGTGTTCCTACATTGGACCTTTACAATTTTAAACTTGGGGAGTCCAAGGTCCCATTAAAGGGGGCCGGTTTTTTATTGGCCCCTCTAACCACCTCACCACAAGGCCACTTGTGTCCCTACATTGGACCTTTACAATTTTAAACTTGGGGAGTCCAGGGTCCCATTAAAGGGGGCCGGTTTTTTATTGGCCCCTCTACCCTAGTTCTCGTGGTGGATTCAGAAGCACCATCTTATAGAAAGATTTTCCATGAGATTAGACCACCAGTGATTCTAAAGTTGAAGCATGAATTATATCTTCATTTCTTGCATAATACAGATGTGTAACCAAATACACATGATTCTTTGATGCCGTAACTAAATGCATGAATCTTTTGTTTCATTTATATGTCCCTTTTCACCTTTCACGTCTACCATCCTAAGTGTCCGGGCTTCGACTCAACCATAAATTTTGTTAAGGACCCTTCTATTACAAATCCAATGTTTGAACAAGCCCAAATCATCTTATACATCATAGCCCAACACCACCATGTGTTGGACATATTGAGAATCTCAATCCTTTCCTGGTCACATTTAGGACAATCCTCTTGACATAATTCAACATACAATGGAGCAATAATCGGCTTTGCCATTCCATACAACAAGACTTGTGAGCGCTCTGCCACATCCAAGATAAAACAAGAACGTTCTTACTCATGTCTTTTATAATGTGCATGTCAAGAATATGGTTTTCTTCTCATGAATCCTTCATTTAAAAATGTTCCTTCAAGTTAGACTCCAAAGCATCTACGTACTCTATGCTTCCCAATGTAATGCATTTGATCCACATACCACAAATTTACAACGTAAGCGCATTTCTTTCACATACCAAACCAAGAGTTAAATTCATGTTGAGCTATGCCATAGAATTGACCAAAAGAGAGCACATTGACAAAGATCCATAAAATGAAAATTCAAGAAAACTAAGGACAACAATTTTAGCACTAATTTCTAAATCCAAGCTTTTGCTAACATCACAAGGTCTCATACAGCCAACAACGCATCTTACATAATGTCCATGAAGACATACTAGACTTTTTTATATGTGGCAAATGACATCTTTCTATCTATTGTTCATATCAAGGCTTTTAGGATGAAAATAGCTTCAAAAGGGAGATAAAGCCACAAGTCACTTGTAAAGAAGAAACTGATCTTAAACTGTCAAGTATGCACCTACAAAATTCAAACCGGAAAAGGTTTTCAAAAGAGACACTAGGAACTTCACCAATTTTCTAGCTAGGAACTTCAACAGTACTCCTCTAGCTTAAGCTGGTCTGCAAGTCGGTGATGCATTAATATTGTCTCCAACTTTTCACCATCTCCATTGACCACCTACATGTATTTAGAGACTATATATATACTCGACTCAATTAGATTCTAAATATTTACTTCTTCAATATCATAGCTATACCTTACTTTACTAGTCTTATTTACACCTAACCCTTTCTAGGAAAGAACACAACGTGGTATGGATAGCAGGTGGCCCAATTTTTTAATTTAGACTTTCCAAAAAAGATCCATAGAAATTTGACTAACCTTTGAGAAAGGAAAATGTGGCCACCTTTTTGCACTGGCTATGACATATAAACTCAATTTTGTAATCAATAAAATTGAGGGCATAACAAGTCCCAACTCACATGTATAGATTTTTCATTGGGGCAATCATACGGCAACGTATACAAGGTATGCTTGAGATCCCCAAAAGATTCAATATATTGAATACCATATGCGGCTCAAAAGACATGCTATGTAGGAAAAATGTATCATATGGTTGCATTGAAAAAGTTTAATAGCCATTACTTTAGAACCTTTTTTGTGCTATTAATTTTGGTTATAACTAGACAAATTTTCAATTCATAGTATAACTGATGCTAAGTAAGTATATCTAGTAATATCATTCACTGATGTCTGGGGTATCTTTTACAGCATCCGTCACATTTCACAAAGAAACGGTCCCAAGACAGCTATAATATCAATGCTAGGGAACAAATGACTCAACTAGGGCATGTAGGCAAGCCAAGAGGTTGTCAATCTCTTGTTTGAACACAAAACACTTTGTGGAAACAATCTATGAACTCTCCAATTGCGAAAAACCTAATTTTTACCTCTTTGATTCAATCACATGCAACACCAATATCAAATCAACTTCGATCAACACCAAACTTGGCAGGCACAATCCTTACTAGGTCAAAAACTCTTTTAGACTAGCAAACCTGAAATCTGCACACTAGAAAAAAAATGTAATTTTCTCCATTAGAAAAATTACAGGTCATCAAAATTTGATGTCAAACATACCTACTAGGTGGTGCTAAGCGTTGGGAATTTAATACGAATGTTGGAATATGAAAATAACGCTTAGATAGTGAGATGACACTTAGAAGGCTATGGGATTCAATGCTTGGATCTTGCAAAACTCTTGCAATGTAAATATTGACATATAGAGCTCTTTGAGGCTAACACATTGATGCTCTTGGCTTGTCCCTAACATAAGTTAAAGTTTAAAATTTAGGAGTCTCCTCTCAACCTCTTCGTCTCCTTGAAGAAACTGAAGGTCGATCGATAGCTGCTCTAGCTTTTTGCTTGTGGCTCCACTTCTTGGGTATTTCTTTGTGTCGTTTTGCACATCTCTTGTATAACCATTACATCATCACAATAGCATTTTTAGCAAATTTTCAAAGCTATCTCTACTTTTTTCATGTCTTCATGTATTCATTTAGCTTGTTGATTCTCTGGCTATCTTAAAATGACTATATGATTCATGTAGAATGCACAAAAACTTGAATGTTTTTTATTTATGTAAGATTAAGAAAAAATCACAATCTTTTCCTAGCTATGCTGGATAGAAATTGTTTCTAGATTTGGAGCTCATGGGCTTGATGTGCACTGTAAGAATAGGCTCGTTCTACGTACGTCTCTGTTGCTATAGTCTCTTAAATTGATGCGTGTGGTGGTCTCCATGTGGCACAAATAGATACAATCATAGTCCAGTCTTGAACCATTTTTAATTGGCACGTGAATGTTCTTCCTAGAATAACATCAAAGTTATTCTCAATACTAAAATCTACTACTATAAATGTATGCTTGTTGGCAGATACGCTGCGAGCGATCACTAGCATAGCAAGAAAAAAACCAACAACTCTATGTCAGTCAAGGATGAAGCTTAACCCGTAGGCATGTGGAAACAAAGAGATGGACGTCACTCATCTTCTTGACCTTCTAAGGAAATCTCTACTCAAGGAAATCAAATATAAATTTTCTATGCGCTAGTGAACATAACTCAACCTACAATGCTCATGCTATGAAAAACTAAACCAAACGCATTTGAAAAATTACAAAACTCATAGGAAACACTCACCTCATCAAGAGATCATTACCTTATGGACTTTGACTTGATATCCTACCTCAAACCACCTCGTGCGACAATCACGTATAAAGAGAGGCAGCAAAATGCAGGTCACCACTTTTTGATTTGTATGATCCTAATCAGTAGCTCTACTCGCGGTAAACCCACAGGTATGAATAAATCACCAAACGGACACACCGTTTGCAAGAAAACTCACCCGAAAGCTCGTAGAAGCTCACTTTGCGAAGACACCAAAAGCGTGCAAGCTTGGTGTTGGAAGCCTTAGTTGTTGCTAACACATGGGTGGTGTTGCTTTTGCAATGGAGGCTCCGATAGAGCGCGTAGGAAAGAGAAGAAATCTCTCTCTCTCTCTCTCTCTCTCTCTCTCTCTCTCTCTCTCTCTCGCTCTCTCTCTCTCAGACTCAGACACAACGCACAATAAACTTGAGATTTGATTAATTCAAAAGTTGGCTTAGGGTTACAAAAATTGGCTTATATACAATTCTTCCTTAAAGGCTCATTCCCACAAAGAATATTGGCCGCTAAAAACATTACAAAATTTCATTCTGCTTCAAAAATTAGTGATACAAAAATTTGGGAAAAGCTCCTTCTATGTTTGACCGTCAACACTCCCCTCTTTCACGTTCATGTCGTCCCTAACATGACGGGTCTTGATCTCCTGCTTCTGGTAAAAGTTGCCTTTGTGTCAGTGGAGCCTTTAGGGCTTTAGCAGCTTCAAGTATGACTCGTACCTTATATTGCCGAAGGTGACTGTGGGGCCAAATATTTTATTGTCATAAGTAAATAAGCTGGCGTAGAAGGATTCCTCAAAAGCTTGCATGTGGTAGCTTGGTAAGAACATTGTCCTTTGATATAACATATGTAACACCTCCAGGGATGGATGCTTCGACAAATCAAATGTCATTGTGGTGACAGTGTCACCCGTTGATAGGAGGGTTCAGTCTGTAGCTTTGGACGGTGCAAACACTTCAATGCAAGCTAGGAGGGTTTTACATATTTTCCTTATCATCACATATGTCAAGTGAGAGGAGCCAGTGAAAATCTTAATGGTGCCCTTTAGGATTTTCACCATATAAGAGACACTTATTCTCTCTCCTTCCTTGGGCGGTGGCATAGATGGGTAATTGAGCCAGGTGGGATGTTTCTTCAAGATTCTGATGTGGTTTGCCCATGTGCGTACATGAGGGACTGGAAAAAATAGAGTGTCATCTCTGACAATTTTGGGGGCTTCCACCAAGTACTTTAGAAATCCGAGGTACTTGAGGAGCCACACTTTTCTCCACTTTGGTTGGGAGTCCACTATCTTCTTTTCACTCTCTCCATCTTTGATGTCTCCCTCATACATTGGCTCTATTGCTTTTGCTTCGACTCTCTTCCTGATCTCTAGCACTTCATACTTTAGGAGAGGATATGGGAATGAAAGTTGTATCCATTCCTCCCTAAGCACATTTGTGCCAAGCTCTTGGACTCCTACAGAGTGTAACATTCTTGTCTCCCACTCCAAGGCTGCCTTGTGGTCTTCAACTATGGACTTTTCAATCAAAATTTGGAGGCTTGTCTCCTCCTCTGCAGTCAACAATTTCTCTCCTTCCTCCGGTGTCTCTAGTTGTTCTTCTTGGTGTTGTAGATCTTCTACATCTTCAGGAACTTCCAAGGTCTCGTCTTTGGCATTAGTCCCTAGATCACTGGGCCCCTGCTTCATCTATTTCTTTTTGTAGTTCTGCTATCTGTTGTTGAGCAAGTAAATGTTTCTTTGTAGCTTCCTCTACTTGGTCTACCAACATCTCTTGCAGTGTAGCTAACTTTCATTGGAGCTCTTCATGTTCTTTTTGGAGCTCTTGGTGTTCAGCCTTCATTCTTTCCTCTACGGCTAGGCACCCTTCTTCCATATGCATTCAATGTCTTTGTTCTAGCCATAATTCCTTTTGGAGGGTAGTGATTTGTGCTTCCAAGGCTTGGATAGCTTGACTATTTGCCCATGCAACTTCCCGTGCAACCCTCGAGGTTGCCCTTAGTCTCTTGATTATCAAGTCGTGGAGCTCTAATTTTGCTTTCATCTCCAGCATTTCATCTTTCGCTGCCTCCATCTCATCTTCTACCCTTTCTTTTTCTTCTTGGAGATTCTTTACTTCTCTCAAAACCTCTGCCATTTCCAATTTTAGAGCGTCTCGTTTTCTCTCAGCCTCTCTTAGTGTTGCACTAAGAGTCTCAAGCTCTTTTTGTGCGTCCTCAGCTTTCTGGCGGTTAATGTGCATCATGCTTGAGAGGTGAGCATGTTCCATTTGTACATTTTCTTTCCTGGTATGCAGCATATTGTTTTCTTCAACAAGTGTTAGAGATCGCGTTTTGACTCTGTCAAGTATCTGATATGTGGCTCTTACATCATCTTCATTTGCTGCAACCAAGTTTCAAGTTGATCGCCTAGGGATTGGGCCATAAAAGGGAACCTAGTGTCCCAAACTTAGCATGACCCCTACTGGAGGTGATCTCCACGGGCTGGCCCGATGGTCTCCATTGTGGCGTTTGCATGATTTAGACCAACCCTGACACTTTAGGTTGTGGGAAATGTATTTATGCGCTCTTCTCTACGTTTCTTTGTCTAGTTGTGGTCCTTTAGATCTATCAGCTCTCATCTGTTCTGTAGGGATCTTCTTTCTCTCTAGTTCTTGTCTGGTAGTCCACGGTGGGGTTGGAGTTCCATAAACTACTATAGAAGCCTATGCCGATGTGTATTCGGCTTGAAGGAGGTCTTCATAGGTGTCCCTTTCTTATTTTTCCTTATCTCTTGGTGGAGGTGCTGCCTCTTCTGTCCTTTCTTGTGAGTGTTGTGGTTGGGATGTAGAGGGTTTTGGACTTGAAGGAGGTGTAGAGGAGCCTTGTGGTGAAGGTGGTGGGGTTTCATTTTTTGCTTGGTCACCTTCTTGACCCTTCTTAACAGAAGGCTCTAGCATTTCTTTCAGCTTTCTCTTGATGTCTTGTACCTCCTCCATTGTGAAGGGCTCTAAATTTTGCTGTTCAGTCACCTTTTTTGTTTCTTCATATGCTCAGATGTAGTGATTGAATTGATCTCTAGAGGTCTTTAGGAGATTCCTCTGACTTTTGTTGAGTTTGGTACCCAATACTCCTCAAAGTCTCCTTTGAGTGCCCGTTTTGCCTTGAACTGCTCAATCAACCTCTCGATCTGGCTTTTTGGAGGTGTGTCTCTTTGGGCCTAGATTCTTTTTTCATTGCCATTTTACCCTTCTTCTTTGGGGGTTCCTGAGGCTCTTTCTCCGGTTCTGTCTCTAGCCTTCTCCAAAGTTGTGTGGTAACTACTGAGGCTACTGGAATTACTGGTTCATCTTTTGTATATTGCTTCAACTTGAACCATTCATTCTGTGTTGGTGGATTGGGCCACTAACCACTTGCACCAATAGCTTCATATGAAATCTTTGTTAGTGTTTCGCCACCTCCAATGTACTTGGGCTTTTGTATACCCATGATGACCACTTGCTCATGCAGATATTGGGCATAATTCACTTCTTTGGACACACTGCTTTTCAATGCCCAATTTAGGATATTAGCTACTACATGGGGAGGTGTTGTGTACTTTTGGGGTCGATTGTTGCTGCAAACATGGAAGTATTCGTAGTAGAGCTTATAGATCTTTGCAGCTCCTAGGTCTCCCAAGTCTTTGAACGTCTGATTGGGCTTCTTTTAAGAGTATACCTTTACTTCATCTGTTCTTTCTCTAACATAGCTACCCTTATTGTGGAGCCCCAATGCATCCACTATGGTTTGAACTTTAATCAGAGTCTCTCTTATGTCCGTCCAAAGCAGTCTTCAATACCTTGTCGTCTTTTTGGATTGAGCTTACTAGATCATAGACTCTCTGCATATCCACACCCTCTGGTGGTGTTGTGAAGAAGTTGTATAAATCTACTCTTTCCAGTTGGGTGAGTGTTTCTTCTTTGTTTGCATATTCCAACATTTCTCATGGATTCATTTGGATATCCACTACGTTCCCTTGTGGGTCTCTGAATGTACCTTGGTACACTGCCAATCTTTCCCTTTTTAATGTGGCCTCATCTACCCAAGACTTGGCTAGATTTAATGTCTCTTCTGGTAGTATATAAGGCTAGCTGGCTGTAATAATGTCCTTCAAGGACATCCTCTTCTTCTTGGCTGGTGATTTACTGGCTTCCATTGATACTGTAGGCACTCAAGTGGAAAAATTAGTGTTGTCTTACAAAATCTTGCATTTTCTCAGTTTCTAGATATCCAAATGACTTCAAATTTGAAACACACGCTAATTAGGGCCTAAGGATGCAATGCATGTGGTCACAATTTCATTTTGGGTGCAGATTTATGATGTGAGACATCATACGCGTACAATGTTGAGGTGCTCAAAACTGAGTGATATTCATGTGTACATAGCTCTTATCATGTACATCATGGGTATATGCTTGAATTTCAATTTGAATATCATTTGGACAAGCTGTCACCATTAGAACTCCTTACAAGCTTTGAAGCTGGATTCTGGCTTAGTTTTGAGCAAATGAGGTTCAAATGGGGTGAAACTAGGTAGATGCTCTCATAATCATGTCGTAAAGGCTTAGAAGGGGTCAAGTTAGCCTCCAGGTTCATTTCAGGCTAGTGAGACATCATACGCGTATAATGTCTACTTTGTTCAAAATGGCTCAAACTTGTAGTGTAGTCGGGCCTTAGCGTGGTACAGCCTCCTGTGATGTTAGAATTTGATTTGGGTTTGTCCTCATGTGATTGGAGCCAATAATCAAGTATAGAGATTTGGATTCCGGAACTTGGGTATAGATGGGTATATAGATACAAAACTTGATGTGACTTGGGCTTTGGGCTAAGATTAATGGGATAAAGGCATTGGAAGTGAGAAATCCCCCTTGAATTGTCATTTGACCCTCTCGAGACATTATACGCGTATGATGTCTCTTTTGAGATTTTTGGCCCAGGCTTCATCTGTAGTATCCTTAGGTGATTGGAAATCCTTTGATCATCTCAAATTTTGATTTGGAGATGAGTCATGTGTTTGGGGGCCATAGAATGTTTCTTTTGCCGAGATTTTTTGATTTTGGGCTCCAAGTGGTCATAACCTTGCCCAAATTTGTCCAAATTGAATGCATGGCTTTTTAATATATGGTGAACATGCTTTTGATGAAAAATGTGGAGTTTGACATCTGTATAAAAGAAGAGACATCATACACGTAGAATGTCTATTGATGCAAAACAACTTGAAACTCCATGGGTAAGTTATGTATAGCTTTTACATGATGTTCATGGTCTCTGATTTGAATTTGAGCTTGTGAATGGGTGTCAAAGAGCTTGAAGGGGTTTTTGCATCTAGATTTCACTTTTTTGAGTGATTGAAGCTCAAAAGATATCCAAGTGTGATGAAAATGTGTTGGGGAGCACATAATGATGTCTATTAAGAGTTAGAGTTTCCAAAATCACAATAGCATGTCAATTCAAGGCTTTTAGACATTATATGCATCTGATGTCTACTTTGGCATTTTTGGCTCAAACTTGTGGTAGAGGTAGCTCATGATGTGTGTATGGCTCTGATGTGCGCAAATATGAATTTGGACTAGTGCTTGTGAGCTCAAGGCCATATAAGTAGTTTATGACACTTTGATTTAGAAATTGATGTGGGTGGTGATCAAAACATACCCAAAGGTGCCCAAAATTGGTGTAGAGGCTATATGTGATATGCTTTACAATTCTGGATGTTCAGAGTGCTGACAGAACTCCTCTGTAATAGCTATGTCTAGACATTATACGCGTGTAATGTCTACTTTTGCAAAATGGATATTTCAACATAGGCACATGATGTATAGGCTATGTACTTGCTTTGTGTAGAATTTCACTTGATTTGAAGCACTTTTGGTAAGTCCAAAGCCAAATTATGGGATTAGGTTGAAACTTTGAGTTTTTTGGGTCTTGAGTACCCTAATTGGCTCCAAATCTTATGAAATTTTATGTGCTTCATGTTTAGGGTATGCATAATGTGTTTGTGAAGTCAAGTGGGTGTTTTTTGTGCAAAATTTGACTAGGAGACATCATACGCATATGATGTCTCCCTTGATAAAAAGTGAGTTTGATGCCTTGGGGTGTTTTGTGCTTGTGCCCTAGGCCCTACTACTAGCTATTTTTCAACTTAAGAAGTCAGATGTTTAGCTTAGAAACTCCCTTTTTGGAACTTCAGTCTCTAAAAGGGATTTCTTCATTTGAAGACGTTTTCCTGCAAAGATTCTTCTTGAGCTCCATTCCCAAGCATGTGGATGCAGAAAGGCACCTTTCCATGGCTTTGATGAATCATTTGAACTCACGGATACCCTTTTTGGTGATTTGTCACTCAAAAAGTGCCTTTTTATGTGGAGATGATTTTTCTTGATGTTTGACCCTACATGTTGGTTGTCGATGATATATCATTGATGCCTGTGAAGTTTGGTGGCAAACGGACACCTCGCTTCGCCATAGGACCAAAGGATGCTTTGTGTGTTTGAAGCCTAACTCAATGTTTTGGTCCACTTTTTGATGATAGATCTGGGAGGAGGTTACCTTGGCTTATAGACATACTTGAGACATAACTACTCATGAAGTTTTGTGTCGTTTCAATGATCCCTTCTCGATCATCTTCTGTCGTGTCCGAAGAGATTAGGGTTTTCTCGATTGACCTAAATCCACATTGGAGGTCATAGAGGTCTAGGTTAGGGTTAACCTCCTGTCATGTCTTGTAGCTATCGGGTCAGTGGTTGAAACATTACAGCCCCGTTTTGGTTTCTTTCCCGTGATGCCACATTGCCGTTTTTTTGGAGTTTTTCGACAAAGAGAGTATAGAACTAGAAGAGCACATGGTAACAACTCTATATCTCATTCCGGTGCCAGTCGTTGTGTCGTACGGAGTCATAGAAGGTCCACGCACTCTAGGTCTCTCAAGCTCTCTCTCACTTGTGAGTAGTGAAAATGAGCTAATAAGTGGGCCCAAATAAACTTATATCGGGGTTTCTCGAACTACTTGTTATCAAACTTAACAGGTGCTCCTATCTTGTTGCAAAATGTACTTCAAGCTCAAAAATTTCTTCATTTGAACTTCGTTTGCTCTGTTTTCAAAAAATTTGTCATTTCGTCCAAAAACTGACCAAATCGACTTTTCGTAACTTTTCTCATACTTGCACCCCATCTTCACAATAAGATTTTGTTCACTTATTGATCACTCCCATATTTTTCTTTTGTCACCATGTCGCTATTTCACTTGCTTTAACTATTTTCCTTTTTCCTTTTTGAGAAATTAACAAAAAATAAAGAAAAATAGCTAACTTGATCTGAAAATACCCATAAATCAAGATAATTAGATAATGGTATAAGAAACCACTATTTACATCTATTTGTTGTATTTTTGGTCGGATTGCTTTGTTTCCTCACTTTTTTAGCATGAAAACTGTGATTTTTACATTTATACACACACCTAGAGGCTCATCTTTGGTGTTTGTCCTCTATTTCATGTTGTAACACATTAATTAAGGGCATACATACTGGGTTTACCAAAATTCTCACGATCAAACACGGAAAACTAGCAAAGTCATAGTGCCCTTTTTTACACTTGTAGTGAGTTGGGTCTGCATTGAGAATACCTCCCCCCTTCCTAGTGAAAAATCCTCGTGGACGATAGTGTATCGCCCAAGGGTATGTGATCTGCATGGGAATCAAGAAGGCGCTAATGCTGGCCATGTAATACGGTCCTATATGCATACTCAAGCAATGCATGGAAAAATTAATGTTGTGCAAGAGGAAGGTATAAGCATGATGCTTATTGGCATTCAATGTTGAAGTTTCTGTGAAAGTATGAGAGCGATGAAATAATAAGCTTTCCGGTAATTTTTCTCTTTCTTTGATAGACAACGGAGCTGGTTAAAACATGTGGCTGTGAGTCACCTTTGTAGTTGTGGTTGTGCTCCGTTTAGGTATCCAAATCTGAACTGTGGGTATGGTTGGACTGGAACATGCTTTTGGTTGTCTGTTGAAAGCGTGTACTTCAGGGATTCCTTAGATTGTTGTTTTGGAACCCAGATTTTTGCAAGCTTACTTTGGGCCTTAAGTAAATACTTTGGTACTCATATTTTCTTGAAGAGGAACTTTGGTTTTTTCTTGTGATTGGTAGTGGAGGTCTTTGGAGAAGTAGCTTTGAATCGACTTTGCTCAAACCTTGCGACCTAATCCTTTCTGATCCATATCTATTTGATAGCTTTGTTGGGCCGTGTAGGTGGGTTTCGTTGTGGCATGCTGTCGTAAATTCTCGTCAAACTCATGTCCTAGGTAAGATTATTTGCTATACTGACTTAGTTTTCTTGCATTGTAGGTCTCTTTGAAATCCATTGTTGGACAATGGTCATTTGTAAGGGTTTCTTACATTTATCCATCGAGTGCATTACTAATGGTTTGTCTGTAGCTATTGTAGCAAAAGGAACTTGTTGTTTTCCCAAAGCAGATTGGATGTTAACTATATTGTAGCTCCAGTCAAGTCGTACATTATACCTTCTCTGCCAAGTTTGCCCTAGCAATAGAGCATGTTGTGTGTGATTATCTTCTACCACCACATAAAATTTATTGCGATAGACCTATTGTTAACCTGTACCAGGAGCACTATCCAACCCATTACCTTGATTGAGTGCTTTGAATAACTGTGGAGATTTTTTTATGTCTCCTGTAATTGGTTGTCAATTTGGAGTTGCTTGTAAAGGATAGGAGATCAGGTTACCTTGAGCACGTGAATCAATCATTGTTGCCTTGCATCCTAGTTTGACAGCTGCTATGTTTCAAAGTTACTTGAATGGCATTAATCTTTAGGGGAGGTCCATGTTGTACTCGCTATCCAAGTCCCTCTCTTTCAATGGTGGTATAGTTCTTTTTAGCACTGTTGAGTTGTCGGCTGGAATAACATACTGGAAAATCCATCTCCTGGTTGAGCCAAAATACATCCTATAGCAGATGCAGACGCATCAATATGAACGTAAAAGATTTTTTTCCAATCAAGTGTTTGTAGCACTGGAGCGGATATGATGGCATCTTTTAATTTCTTAAATGATTTCTCACACTCATCTATCTTCCTATCAATGTACACATTTACATGCATGTGTTGCAAGAAACGAAAAGGAAAGAACTTTGGCCTATTGTTATTATCCATGTTGGGTGTAGGAAAAGGCTTTGAAGACCAGAGTTTCATACCTTAAGTGGTGATGATGTGACATCTTCACCACATGCCTCTACCTCTTGTTGAAGTCCACATAATCCTCCACATTAGGTTCAAAACAGTGTGGGCAAGAAGAGTCTACCTCAATCGCCTTTCCATTTTGCATGCGGTGGTGACACTTGGGTGGTTGTACTTCAATTGAACTCTCTAGGCCTAGAGAGAGCATAGGCCCACTTGCTTCCACCAAATGCTTTAGGCTTTGTGTCTTGGACTTTGTGGCTGATACAGTTGACAACTCTTCTCTAACTGTTGGAGAGAATACACTTGGTGCTACACAAAATCTAACTGATATGAGATTGTTGATGTGGTTCTCAAAAGCAAAACTCATTGTTCTTTCTTCACCTCCTCTGTCGGTACTCATTGATAGAATGCTTTGGTTGAGAGCAGTGATGACATTTTGTAGCCCTCCCTCTTAATGATCTTCATTTGTGATTAATACAAGCAATGCGAAATGGGGAGCTTACATCTTGGATATCGATGACACTACAACCTAGCAGTAGCACTTCGATGAAGGCCTTGAGTGCTTCTACAGTCTCCTCTTCTTTAGTCTTCCGATTTGAAAACTCTTGTAGCTACTCGTCCATGATTGATGGCATGCATCGCTACTCTTTGTTGACTGAAGGTCTTTGCAAATCCCTCCTCATTGGGGGCACCAAATGAGAGATAATGGTGCAAAATAGACCCGGTGGCCTCTACACCAAGACTATGCACGATGGCCTCGATATGGGAGGTACACAATAGGGGCACCACCTAGCTTGGAATGCAACTAGGACGCGTGGTAGGGGGTCGCACATAACACAAGGAAGATGTGAGAGAAGGAGAAAGAGAGGGAGGGAGGGTGGGAGAGGAAGTTATTCATTAGAACTTCATTAGTATAGGCTTCATAAATACCATAACACAAGGAAGATGTGAGAGAAGGAGATAGAGGGAGAGGAAGAGATCATTAAAGCTTCATTGATATAGGCTTCATAAATACTATACAAACATTCATGAAGAGGAAAATTGCACACAATCAACATCTCACAAACTCATGTGTGCATGATAACTCAAACCTCTTGGCCTTTAAGAAACCAAAATGAATACTATGCCATAGTAGAACTATGTGTGCATAAAGGTGCATACACAAGGATGTACATATGAGAGCGTGAGTGCTAGAGCTTGATTGTGTGTCCATTTACAAAAGAGAAGGCCTCCTTTTATAGGCCAAGAGAGTGATCATGAAAGATATTATGAGCAAGAGGAGTTACTATAAAGTAATCTTAGTAAGAGGCATTGAGAGAGCTCCGTGTGTCCTTATTATTGAACGATTTCCTCCTAATTGCCTTCATCTTGATCAAATAAGAGAAAATCCAGCGACAATGGAGAGAAACCTATAAAAAGTGATGTGTATGGAGTTGGATAATCATGACTTCTTCCTATGTGAACAAATAGGCTCCACCATTTTGGCTATATCTCCCACATTGTAGCTCCAAAAATTATAAAAAAATTAGGGATAGAAAGATCAATTGAACGCCTACAACTTTTCTATTGAAAAGTTTTTTCAATTTGGAATTAGAAAAAAAATAAAAATCCCACAAAAATATATGTTTTTTTTTCCCCGGGCGGTCACTTTTTAGAATGTGTATGATATCACGTGAGTTAACCGGAGAGGATTATTAAAAGATCAAAATGTATACTTTTATGTATACATTAGAGGGGGGGGTGGGGTTTTTTTAAATAGGCTCACAGTGTAAGTATAGTATGTATATTGGGGTATTGTTAATTACCTCTTGAACGCACGTGATATAGGGATCTTTTGATAAGTGACTGCCTCGGGTCTTTTTCTCAGGGGGTTCACTATTCAGTACCCCCTATATAACATGTGTTCGTGGGATAATTTAAAAACCCCTTTTTAACATTTTTTAATGAATAAAATGACCCCTTATTTAAGGAATTTTCCAAAATTAAAAATAAAAAGCCCTTATTTCTATGTATCTATGTTAATTGCCTAAAGGTTTTGCATTTTAAAACCCTTCATGTCAAACTCACATGGTACATTAACATGATCACATAGTGCACCCCTCAAGGTCTTTTTCCTTCCAGAAGTCTTCCAGGTGGTCCCCTCTTGACTCCATGTGCAAGCTTTGTGTACACAAGTGAATTATACTTGAATTTGATAATATTTTATTGACTCCAACTCCATAATGCATAAGATTCTCCTCCCTTTCATTGTTGACTCTTATTAATCACCTGTAGTGACCGTCACGTAGTAATAGCATCTAGTGATTTTTTTTTTTTTTCATAAGGTTTGTTCCTACCTCTCCTTATTTTTGAGATCCAAATGTGGCAAAACCATAGCTATGTACAAAATAAATACATATATATTTTTTTGTGATTTTAATGCATCAAGTCCCTCTTCCTCCGCGAAGCCATGAAGCCTTGCCATCAAGTACATACCAAGAGAGAGGTGGTCCAAAATTTTGAAAAGCGGCCCTAAACACCAAGGTGGTGCATGAAGACTGTATTATGGCCTCCAAGTGGCAGTCGACGTTTGGTCCACATGAGCTAATGCGTATGTATGGGTCCATCCAAGGGAACAAGGTAAGGATCTTGGTGGACGATGGTGCTTCACAAAATTTCATTAACTATAAGTTAGTGAAACGGCTCAAGTTGCCCTAGACTTTGATTTTTTGCCGTTACAAGGTAACGATGATGAATGGCCATGACGTCAAGGTGTGAGACACTTAAGTGAATGATGTGCCACTAGAAATTCAAGGGTAACACGTCCTTGAATTTCCAAGTTATGAATATGGAGTGGGTGGATGTGGTACTGGGTCAAGAATGGTTTCATAGTCTAGAATCATCACGTAAATGTAGCTATGAGCACAGCAGTTTGATGTTTGAATCGAATGGTGTCAATGTGCAGCTATTACAAGAGAAGGATGTGCCCTCCTCACCACTCATTTGTATAGCAGAGCTTATGAAGCTCACTTCTCATAATGAAATAGAAGAAGTTTTTATGTGTTACTCCATGTGTCATTTTCTTTTGAATGTTGATAATGTTTTACTTGACAATTCATGAACACTGCATGCTTCTCTCTCTCTTTAATTCCATCTATGGCTACTTCTCTGTCTCTTGAATAAGCAAATGTTGCTAATAAGCAAAAAGAATTATTAATGGAACATAAAGATGTACTTCTAGAAGATTTACCACAAGGGTTACCATCGACACGGGATGTGCAACATGGCATAGACGTGGTTGCATGCAATAAAACAGTAAGTAAACCACCGTACAGAATGAGCCATTATGAGGCTATTAAGGTGGCACATTAGTCTGTTGACTATCTTTGTAGAGGTTTTATACAGCCTAGTTCTTTGCCATGGGCTTCTCCCATCTTATCAATGAAGAAAAAAGATGATAGTATGCACATGTGCGTAGACTATTGGGGATTGAATGCAGTTAATGTTAAGAACAAGTACTTGTTGCCAAGAGTGGATGCGCTATTTGATAAGCTGATCAACACTTGCATCTTCATAAAAATTGATTTACGATCAAGGTATTATCAAGTAGGCATTAGTCTTGTGGATATACTCAAAACTGCATTCCGAACACGGTTTGGACACTATGAGTTTTTGGTTATACCCTTTGGGTTGACCAATGTGCTAACTACTTTCATTACACATATGGATAGTGTCTTGAGACCATATATGTACAAGTTTGTTATTGTTTTTCTCAATGAAATTCTCATATATAGCCCTTCTAAAGAATAGCATTTATAACATCTGAAGTAGGTTATTACAAGAACATAAGTCTTATGCCAAAGAATCAAAGTGTGATTTTCTCAAGGAGGAGATTCACTATTTAGGGCATGTTATTTCAACTGATGGGTTACACATGGAACAATCCAAATTGGATGCAATTCGGAGGTGGCCCTCTCGCAGAAATCTTGAAGAGCTTCAAATTTTCTTAGGATTTGCATATTTTTATTGAAGGTTCATTAAAAACTATGCTCATATTGCGGTTCCGATGACAAAAACCAAAGGCCAAGGGAAAAACTTTTCAGTGGGGTACATCTCAATAACAAAGTTTTGATGCTCTGAAGGATGCATTAGCTACAACTCCTATCATTAGGAAGAGAATGGGGTCTAAGAGGGGCTCTTTATTTGACAGTTTTAAGGAAGTCAAAACTTTAGTATTAAAAGAATAATCAAAGGACAAATTTTGAATTCAAATTGTGAAAATGGCTAGTTTATTTGAATCCAAATTTCTCTCCCAAAATGGAGTTTAAAATCTAGCGGGTAAAACCATATTATGTAGCATATCTATGGAAAGAGCTCGATGTGTAGATTGTAGATCTATGATCTCTGCTCAAATAGAAGATCAGATACGGGAGTAATGTAAGACCAAAAATCATAAAATTATCCACCTCCTTTCTTGGGGGAGGGGAAAGTGTATCCTTTGACCACTCTTACACACCCACCATTCTTGCACACATGGCATATACCTATTTTTCTTAATGCGAATTGCCTTCATAAGCTCATGGAAAATAAAGAGGCCCTCCTAGACTTGATCCTCTTCCTAATGTTTAGCTATTGTGGATCCTTTGAGGCCATTCTTTTTAGAAACGAATGCCAGTAATCGTGCTATTGCAGCAATCCTTCTTCATAAGGAAAGGCCAATTGTATTTGAAAGCAAGAAGCTTGATTCACCCTAGCAAAATTATTCTGCTTACGAAGGAGAACTATATGCAATAGTGTCAAATTTGAAGACTTGGCGGCATTATTTGTATGGGGCACAATTTGAGATTGTGTTTGACCTTGAAAGCATAAAATGGTTTACACAACAATCTGATTTCAAGGGTCAAAAGGCCAGGTGGGTTGAGATTATTTAGGAGTATTATGCAAAGCTCCAGTATCATAAAGGAGGATATAATGTGGTACTTGATGCTCTTAGTCGAATGTCTAAGATCAACTCTCTTCTCTTTACCGAGATACAAAGGGAAAATGTGAGCATTGTAAGGAATAATGCAAAGTATGGAGCCATTTGCAAATGAGGGATCCTTCTCACTCCAATGTTGGTAGTGTGTCTTCAATCTCCACACTCATTTCTCCTCTTTTGAGTGATGAGCTGCAAACATGGAAGAATTTTTTCATAGATAATGGGTACCTTCTCCACAAGGGGAGAGTGTTTGTACCAGCGGATACGGACATTCGGCACCACATTCTTTATAAATGTCATGAAAGTCCAAGCGTAGGGTACCTGGACATTAAAAAATTTATACTCTCATACAAAGATAGTTCTACTGGCCAGGTTTATATGGCTATGTTCAAGACTACGTCACTGGTTGCATATCTTGGATGAAGCGTAGAGAACCATTCTTCTTCGGAACTGTGAACCACCTGTTTGATTATGGAGCACAAGAAGGCTCCAAGATTCCCATTTTGATTTTCTCATTCAGTAGCTCTACTAACTTTGGCAAATGAGCCTTTGGAACCGGAATAGGCCGCAGATTCCAAGGCACATGAGGTATTGTGAAAATTACCATAGGAGCTACAATAGAAGGATCAACACATCCTATCTCATGTGGCTTAAATGCAAAAGCCTTACCATGCTTTGAAAGCATTTCTTTGAAGCACTTTGTCTCCTCCTGTGTTAGAAACTCCTCGCGACCAATCTGCAAGTCTTGGAAAGACTCCTTTGTGAAGGTATGCCCAATATTTTTAGGATTCCTCAAACTTGGTTGTAAAGAAACTTGCTCAATCTTTTCCCTGTTGTTGGGTGGTAAGGGTGAAGCTACTGGTTTCACCTTCTTTGCTACACTCTTGTATTTAGTTTCAACATGGATTTCTGGGCCAACTGTTTGGCTTTCTTTAAAGGCTTCTATTACTTGATACATTTCCATAGAGCAAACTTCCACAACTTCATTTTCAAGATGCAAATTAGACCCCATTATAGCATCAAGCTCACCCATAGTATCTACAAAAGAAACTTGTTCACACAAACCCAAAACATTTTCAGTAGGCTCTAGCAACCCACTCTTTTTCATGCCTATTTGTACATTATTCACATATTGCCTCTCACATCTCTTCAAATCTTCAAGTTTTGTAAAACATATTGATCCATTCTTTGTTACCGAGGAGCTCGTTCAAAACACTTCACCTATTTTTGGATCACGCGAGACCCTTTTTCTTTTTGTACCACTGCAATCCCGCTTTACAATGGTACTTGGCCAAAACCCATCATTTCTCTATGATCATGAAACTCTTTGCTCACCTTTGGTAGAGGATGTTCTCTGAGGTTGTCACGATTTCTTTTATGGTTCAAACAAACTGTGAGAAATTGGACAACTCGTTTACCATCTTTGCTACGTATCCTAGCATATGCTGAACCATCATCCATTACCTTTGTTTCCATTCAAACTCCCACAATGTAGGGTTGTCCAAGGATGAGATGATATGAAGATGTATCCTGTACAAAGAAGTTTTGGTCATTCGTTACATCATCTATTGTTACCTTCACACCTGGACATGGTGCATACAATTCACCGGATGAATTGTTTGCCACTTTTACCATCCAGCCATGATCGGTGTCCATCGGCCATTTGCACTTGTTGTAGAGACTCTTTGACATTATGTTTATTTTTAAACCATGGTCAATCAAGGCAACAAATGGCTCTTCAAGATCACCTACCTTGACCAAAGTTTCTGTAGTAGCCCTTGCCCAATGACTTCGTGAATAGTAACTCCTAGGAATATCTTCAACTTCTTCATCATCATTTGAGAAATACACTTGCTTCACTCTCCCACTAGATTGGTAGCATCCTATCACAGCTCCATCATTCTCCTTATTTTGGAGTTGCATCCCTTGTGTCTTTGAGGTTTCCCCTTCAACCTGTGGACGAGAAACTTCAGCAAGGGTTTGCCTCTTCCTCTTGATGATGTCAATGATCTCCTCATGGAATTCACGCTTTGTAATGCCAAGAACTTCTCCCATAGTGGAGCTCATCGAGAAAGTTTCACCTATTTTTGGATCAAGCGAGACCCTTTTTCTTTTTGTACCACTGCAATCCCGCTTTACAATGGTACTTGGCCAAAACCCATCATTTCTCTATGATCATGAAACTCTTTGCTTACCTTTGGTAGAGGATGTTCTCTGAGGTTGTCACGATTTCTTTCATGGTTTACACAGACTATGAGAAATTGGACAGCTCGTTTACCATCTTTGCTACGTATTCTAGCATATGATGAACCATCGTCCATTACTTTTGTTTCCATTCAAACTCCCACAATGTAGGGTTGTCCAAGGATGAGATGATATGAACATGTATCCTGTACAAAGAAGTTTTGGTCAATCTTTACATCACCTATTGTTACCTTCACACCTGGACATGCTGCATACAATTCACCGGATGAATTGTTTGCCACTTTTACCATCCAGCCATGATCTGTGTCCATCGGCCATTTGCACTTGTTGTAGAGACTCTTTGAAATTATGTTTAGTTCTGAACCATGGTCAATCAAGGCAACAAATGGCTCTTCAAGATCACCTACCTTGACCAAAGTTTCTGTAGTAGCCCTTGCCCAATGACTTCGTGAATAGTAACTCCTAGGAATATCTTCAACTTCTTCATCATCATTTGAGAAATACACTTGCTTCACTCTCCCACTAGATTGGTAGCATCCTATCACAGCTCCATCATTCTCCTTATTTTGGAGTTGCATCCCTTGTGTCTTTGAGGTTTCCCCTTCAACCTGTGGACGAGAAACTTTAGCAAGGGTTTGCCTCTTCCTCTTGATGATGTCAATGATCTCCTCATGGAATTCACGCTTTGTAATGCCAAGAACTTCTCCCATAGTAAACTCAATCTTGTTATTCAAGATACTTTTCTCCAAGACTTTCTTTAAATCTGTAGCAACCTCAATATCAGATTTAAGTTTATAAGTTGGGCCTTTTGTCTTACCTTTCGTTGGCTCTTTCTTCTTTCCTGTTGTAGACTCCTCCATGACTACTTCAGGTGGAGATGCTCCTTGTGTTGAGGGTGTTTGAGAAGGCATTGAGTCGCTTCTTCCCCCACTTCTAGAAGCTCTTTTTGATGGTCCTTCATCAGCATTCTCACGTCTGCGCTTCTCTTATACAATTGCCTCATTTTGTTGGCATTTTGTAATGTAGGCATGCACTGACAATGAGTCCACTGGATCATTCCATCCTGTTTCTAGACGTATGCAATCACCTGCTTCATGTAGAATCTCTTTTTTAAGCTTTCCCTTTTTAGCTAATTGCATGACATTTGGCCAAATTTGACCATGATGGTCACTCACCTCTTCATCACAAAAATGTTCAATTTTTACTCCATAAGTAGCTGCCTCAAATGAAGAGGTGGCATGCTTAGTTGCCATATCTTCAACTAAGGTTTGCATTCCCCCCTTCCCAAAGTTAGTTCTCAAGGGTAGACCTGTCTCTCTTAAGTGGATTTTACCATCCTTAAAAAAGACAACATCTTTTGACAAAGCATCACTAAAATCATCACAATCCCTTCTTACATGGTCTGTACTATCACACCAAATACATCTATTAACAAACCCTTCTTTGGGCTGTTGTCTTTGCCTAGGAAGTGGCCTTGATGGTTGGCCTTTTTCTTCAAGCTTTGCAAACTTCACCTTCAAGTCACGCATTCCCTTCACAAGCTCATCTAGCATGGACTCATCAAACTTAGGAGCGATAAAAGTAGGCTTTACCATTTTGTCAGAAGTTGAGGTGGAAGGACTTGTAGTGTTTACTACCATCTTGTCCCTTCTTCTTTGTCGTTTGGCAAGCAGTGAGACAGCACCTTCAACCTCATTCTAGTCGGTCTTTAGTCCTTGCTCAGCATCTTTATCTTCAAGAAGAAGCTCCAAATTTTCTTGAAACTCTTTTCCTGCAACTTGTAAGAAAAGATCTGTCTTCTCTACATCTAGTGTGGCCCTTTCTGTCCTGGTGAGTTGTGCATAGCGCCGCTCAAATTCCCTAAGTAGCTTTGTTATTGATAGTCCTTGCTTTGGCTTGACTACCCATTCTAAGAATGTCCTTTTGGTCACTCTCTCAGAGTCCTCCATGAAATATTCCTCCTTTAAAGCTACTTTGAATTCTTCCCAATTTCTCCCATGCCCATCTTTAATTACCCTAACATGCTCTCTAATTTCTAGAGCAACAACTAGCTCAAAGCTTTGAATCATCTCACCTTCTGACACGCGATGCAGCTCCATCTCCTTCACATACTCGCGTAAGTTCTTGGTTACATATTTGCCATTGAACTGATCCATTCTATTGACGACTGCTTGTATGGCCTTCGTTGCTGAAATCTCCCTTCTTTCAATGGCATGTTGTTTTTGCATGAACATTGCAAATTCTTGAAACATTTGCATTGTTGTTGGTTCAAAATGCATACCCTATTGCTCAACATGATCACCCATGGTTATCCACAAAATCTCACCCTGACAATTCGCGTCGGGTTCACCAAAAAATATGTCGAGAAATTTGCGGTCTTGCCAGGAAAGCACCGAGCTTATGGCTGTGAGAGTTTGTGAGAGAACTCAACAAAAACTATATGAAGGAGTTAAACCATAGATGCCATGAAGACTAGGGTTTGGAAAGAAGTGCAATCAAAGAAGACTCACTCTTTCTCTCTTGCACTCACACACACAAAGAAAGAACACAAAAGAGAATGTCAAAACAATACGAAAATGAAAACATGAAGGCTATGGTCATATCGTATCATGGGTAATATGAAAGGGTTAATAGATGAGCTAATGGCATTCAATCTTGACTAACCAAATAGGCTACGAATTGTTCTTTGGAATTGTAGTTTTGTGCTTACCATAATATATATATTTTGTCTAGTGATTGGGATTAATTGTGTGTACAAATCCTCTTGGTTCATAGCAAGATAACTACGCTTACGTCAAAAGAAAAGTTATAGTTTATGAGAGGTAGTATGATGGGATCCGGTGATAGAAGTATTTCATTAAGCCTTTCTGGGCCAAAGAGAAGCACTATACGTTGTTGAAAGTGTATTTTTCGGCTAATCCATACGTTAATTCTAATAGATCGTACAGAGTGAAAGCGATAGAAATGATCATCATGTGGGTTATTCATCTAGGATAGTATGTGAGAAATGTAGATATGAGAGAAGTGAAGAGATGAGAAGTTTCCCTCCCAATCCCTATTCTTGCCCATAGGCAATAAGGATACTGTGGAGAGAGATGTACCTGTAGAAAAGAGAACCTAGAATTTGCAGAGAGGATGAATTACTAAGAATGAGAGAGATAGGTTTGGATAAGGAGATGAGATTAGATACATATATATATATATATATGTCGGACTAGAGATGAAAAAGAAAACAACAAGAAATCATGAAAACATCAATGTAGAACACATCTTACTTGACAAACCCTTCGACGCCATTATTGATGGAGAGAGAAGAAGAGGGGAGCACTCCACTTTGATTGATACGCCAAGTACAACACCTTCTTTGATTAGAGTTGATCTTCCAAGGATAGCGTACAAGAATGGCTAGTCTTCCTCTAGGAGAAAGTGTAGGCTTGGGCTTATGTTAATGGGGCTAAGTACAATTAGGCATTACTACTCACTCCCTCAAGAATTCCTCTCATCAATGGCTTGAATGCTTGAGTTCGTTTTCAAGGAAAAAGAGGTCCCCTTTTATAGGTGAAGGGAACCCCCAAGGGTTTACACAAGAAGAGAGGAGCCAGTGTGAATAGGAATTGGAAATGTTGGAAATGAGCTGTCCCTGCATGATGTGGGCAGACTGGGGTCCAGTATTTTGATCATATCTCCTCAACCGTGGCTCCAAATAAAAAAGTAAAACTATGGGCAGAAACTTCAGCTCATTAGCTACGATTTTTATTTTAAAATCATTTTCCAATTCGGATTGGAACCTTGTGTAAAAAATTCATCAAAATAGGGTCCATTTTTGGCAGCAAAAGTCTTCACGTGGTCCCCTTAGCCTAGACTTTCATTTAATTCCAAAGGACACCTCATGCCACATGAAAGCATGACATTGCTCCTTGATAAATTTTTGTAATCATGCTTGCAATAATGCATTAAAATAAGTGTATCTTTGAAATCATGCCACCTAGTGTCCCACTAGGATTTGATTCTCTCCTAGTAGCTATTTAAAAAGAAATATAAGAAAAGTATAAAAAATACATAGAATATATATATATTGGAGTTTACCCTAGATATAGGATCTAGCTAGGGTGTGAGATGATAATGAAATAGTAGAAATAAAGAATCAATGCTTTTTGCCCCAAGTTAAAGAGGCGGAGCTATTGAGCTTTTTCCATAGTATTTTCTGATGGTAAAGTAAGGATAGGTTACCCTTGAGAAAAATAATAGGATGAGATAGAAGGCTTATTATTATACTTAAATATGTATATGTACATTATAGGAAAGATAATTATGTATCTAAAAAGTTACAAGATAGATCTTGTAGCATGCGTTCGCACTATGTACGTGTCACAGCATGACATCCACCCCCTCTAAACCTGCACATCCTCCGGTATGTGCCACATTATTTCTTTGTAAGATCAGCCCTCTTGTACATCTTCCTTGCTTTCTTCTTCACTGGATGATTCCAAATCTTCATCTTCACTTTGATCTTTACCTGTGGTTTGCTCTTCTTCCTCATCAACATCTTCTGGATCATTGTCTCCTCTTCTCTTAAACATTTTGATCCTTTTTCCTACAATGGGAATCTTTACTTCTATACCATCTAGTTCAGACAAGCAAGCTGTAAGTAGCATTTTCATGCACATGCTTTACAACATACGGTCCAAACCATCTTTTTGAAAACTTACGCATGACTGTGTGCTAGTTATCAAGGCTACTATCATACACCAAAACCCAGTCACCTTTGTCAATTGCTTTGCTCCTGAGTCGATGTCTCTTATCAAAGTATTCCTTGTTGTTCAACCTTGCATTTTTGAGTCGTTCTTTTGCAGCTTCAATGTCTCCAGGTCTTCTCTCTAGCTGCCTTATATGCAGTGCAAGGAGATCTTCCCTACTAAGCCCCTCTTGCCAAGGTAGTACATTCCATGTGGGAATTGTATCTTAAATCGGCATCACTGGCTTTTAATCATACATTAGCTCCGCAGGCATGTAGCCAGTTATTGAGCTATGTATTGTACGATCAGCCCATAAAGCATATGGTAACAGTTTTGGCCACTCACCAACTCTTCCTTCGCAAGCCTTGGCCAAAGCTTTGATGATAGGAGGAGTCCCTCTTTCACGCTTTCCATTGCCTTCAGGGTTGTAAGCTGTAGTAAGAGAAAGCTTGATTCCTAATCTAGATAATAACTCCCTTGCTTCTTCGGCATCCAGTTCACCTCTATCTGCAGTGATTTTTCCCACACAACCATAACGGCAAATCACTTTATCAAGAAGGAATTTGCACACAGATTCTGTGGTTTTAGCCCTTAATGCTCTTCCTTCAACCTGGTTAGTTAGGTCCTCTCATGCAAGAACCAAGTATCTCATCTGCCAGAGTCCTAGAGGCATTGTGACTTGATCCACAACCCATTTATAGTGCATGGCTAGTGGATATGTAGGGTGCAATCCATCACGATGTTGGACATTTGAATACATTTGACAAGTTACACATGACTCTACAAATTGAGATACATCTTTAAACATACCCTTCCACTAGTATTTTTCTTTCAACTTGGAGAAGGTTGCCCACACACCCCTGTGTCCAGCCCATAGACTCTCATGAAACTCTTGCATGAGCTTTACTTGAGTCTCTTTTTTACATATAACCCTTTTTGGTGTAGCACCCTTTTGTTTAGGATGCTTCCACAAGTAACCATCCCTCAAAAAGTACCCATATGCTTTCCTGCGTATCCTCTTGAATTCTTGTTCAGACCAATCATCCTGTTTTGTTAGAATAATCAAGTAGCTTCCAATAAGAAGCCAATCACCTTCATAAAGCTCTTTCAAGAATGATTCAAGGAGATTAGTCATGCAGACATTGTTACCTTTGACATGAGAGATAGAATAGAACTTTGTGCCTACATCATCTCCCTCGTCAATCATTTGTGAATCATCTTCATACCTTGCCCTTCATAGCATATCTGCCACTGTATTGTCTTTACTTGCAATGTGCTTAAACTCAGGATTTAAGGACTTAATGTAGGCAATCCACCACAACATAGCAATGTCTGGAGTTGTGCAACTTGTAATCATCCCAAGAAGTGGTAGACAATCTGTTTCTACAACCACACATGCACCAATTAGGTACTCTTTCCCACTTTTCAAGGTTGTAACCATACCCCATAACTCTCTTTATATGTGGATAGTTTCTTTGGCGAGCACTTAGCACCTTTGCTCCAAATCTTACCACATACCTATGTCCTTCTTTGTCATCTTGCCCTATTGCCCATCCAATCCCTGTAGGACTGGTGTCTACTGTCACAATTACTGGCCTTTGACACTCATAGTCTACCTTTCTCAAAGTTGTTGCTGACTGGAGCAACTCCTTTAGCTTTTTCATGGATTTTACATGTGCTTCTGTCCATATAAACTTCTGATTCTTTCTAAGCAGCTGATAAAGAGGATCAGCTACATGTGCATAATGTGGAATCCAAATAACATAGAAGACACATGCTCCCAGAAACCTTCTAACCTCAGTGATGCTAGTGCATGTTTCTTTCATTCTTTGGATGGCATCTACCTTTGTTGGACAAGGTTTCCTACCATATGGCCCGCACATGTGCCCCACAATAAGCACTTCATTGACACCAAACATAGAGTTTTTCCCTAACAATGTAAGATTCACTTCTTCCAACGTAGACAAAATTTTATCACAATCATTTATGTGATTTACCACAAACCTGCGACATCCCTTGAGATCCAAAGATTCATCTTTGTCACTTTCTTCACATCCTTTGATAGGCAAATCATCAATGAAAGTCATTGTGATTTGAGGAATAAAGTCACATAAGACCTTATTCATCCCATTCATCATATGTGCAACCGAGTTGGTTGCTCCCTGTGGCAAGGTACACATCCTTACCAAACCCAAAGGTGTCCTCATGGTTGTCAAGTCTCTGCTTTCGATTGCAAGCTGAAATTGATCATACCCTGAGTAGAGATCCCCCATTGAGTAGATTGCCCTCCTTGCAAATGCCTCTGCAAACTCATCCACAATTGGACCTGTACTTACATTTCTAATTGTGACCTTGTTCACTGGTTGCATATCTTGGATGAAGCGTAGAGAACCATTCTTCCTCGGAACTGTGAACCACCTGTTTGAGTATGGAGCACAAGAAGGCTCCAAGATTCCCATTTTGATTTTCTCATTCAGTAGCTCTACTAACTTTGGCAAATGAGCCTTTGGAACCAGAATAGGCCGTAGATTCCAAGGCACATGAGGTATTGTGAAAATTACCATAGGAGCTACAATAGAAGGATCAACACATCCTATCTCATGTGGCTCAAATGCAAAAGCCTTACCATGCTTTGAAAGCATTTCTTTGAAGCACTTTGTCTCCTCCTGTGTTAGAAACTCCTCGCGACCAATCTGCAAGTCTTGGAAAGACTCCTTTGTGAAGGTATGCCCAATATTTTTTAGGATTTCCTCAAACTTGGCTGTAAAGAAACTTGCTCAATCTTTTCCCTGTTGTTGGGTGGTAAGGGTGAAGCTACTGGTTTCACCTTCTTTGCTACACTCTTGTATTTAGTTTCAACATGGACTTCTGGGCCAACTGTTTGGCTTTCTTTAAAGGCTTCTATTACTTGATACATTTCCATAGAGCAAACTTCCACAACTTCATTTTCAAGATGCAAATTAGACCCCATTATAGCATCAAGCTCACCCATAGTATCTACAAAAGAAACTTGTTCACACAAACCCAAAACATTTTTAGTAGGCTCTAGCAACCCACTCTTTTTCATGCCTATTTGTACATTATGCACATATTGCCTCTCACATCTCTTCAAATCTTCAAGTTTTGTAAAACATACTGATCCATTCTTTGTTACCAAGGAGCTCGTTGAAAACGCTTCACCTATTTTTGGATCAGGCGAGACCCTTTTTCTTTTTGTACCACTGCAATCCCGCTTTACAATGGTACTTGGCCAAAACCCATCATTTCTCTATGATCATGAAACTCTTTGCTCACCTTTGGTAGAGGATGTTCTCTGAGTTTGTCACGATTTCTTTTATGGTTCACACAAACTGTGAGAAATTGGACAGCTCGTTTACCATCTTTGCTACGTATCCTAGCATATGCTGAACCATCATCCATTACCTTTGTTTCCATTCGAACTCCCACAATGTAGGGTTGTCCAAGGATGAGATGATATGAAGATGTATCCTGTACAAAGAAGTTTTGGTCAATCTTTACATCACCTATTGTTACCCTCACACCTGGACATGCTGCATACAATTCACCGGATGAATTGTTTGCCACTTTTACCATCCAGCCATGATCTGTGGCCATTGGCCATTTGCACTTGTTGTATAGACTCTTTGACATTATGTGCAAGTAAAGGTAAAGCCAAAGAGGATGTTCCTTCTCTGGAAGACCCAGCTGTAACTGATGAGAGGCTGTTCGATTTTGCAGCATCATGTGGTGTTGGAGACAAATATGATCTAGTTCATTTTATGTTTAACCCAAAATTTGATATTGAAGACCTTTTAGCTCAGCACAGTGAATTCTTGTAGCCCTACAGAGATCAATTTGAACTCATGGTGCAGGTAGAGAGGGTTATTCTACCCAGTATGACTTTCGTTCATTTAAATGACTGCGGTGGAAAAGGACACTGACTGAAGAAGTATAGGGAATTACCACCTGCTTGCCAACATTCAGCTGCCTGCCTTTGCACCAAAAAGAGTGCAAACTTATTTAGGAATCCTTTGGCTTTATGATTTACCTAAACAGCCTGTTTGGATTCCTCATGCAGAATCCTAATGAGGTGTTAGAGGAGCAGGAGAGGATGCAGCACCAGACGAAGAATGCGAGGAGACAACACATATACAAGAAGTCGATGAGGTTGAAGATACAGTCGACCTTGAGGTTGAGGCAAATTGAAGTACAAAGAAGTAAGATGCTCTCTGTAAAAACAACAAACACCCCTACAGCTTCACTGTGTTTGCTGGCTGCTTGCTTGTGTGGAGACATGCCTACATGGTTTTGCTGGCTGTGCTTGACTTCAAGATTGGAGACATGACCTATATCTTTTTACATGATGTGCAAAGCATCTTTTATTTAAGGGAGGAATTCCCCCTGGCTATCATTTCCAGAGTCCAAGAGGAGAGGAGTGGATTTTTTTCAGAGGATAGTAGTGATGATGAGGCAATGGAAACATCCAGCAATCCAATGGAATGCCTTCGAAGATGCTTTGAGAAAGATGAAAAATACAAGGAGACACTACCGGATGAAGCCACCTTGCAAGCAATAGGACAAAGCCTAAGACCATCAACAAGTCACAAAGAAGTGGAGGATTGGTTTAACCATTCAGGTCAGGGGTCAACTACATCTGTGGACCTATGGCAGAAAAACCTTATTCTGTAGGATGAGAGCTTCATGGTAACACTCTCTCTCTCTCTCTCTCTCTCTCTCTCTCTCTCTCTCTCTCTCTCTCTCTCTGTGTGTGTCACTTAGTCAGACATGATATGTGCAGTCTTGGATTGCTGACAAAGATGACTTCCTTCGACGGCGGACTCGAGACTATCGTGGAAGGGATGCGGCCCTACCACAGTACCTTTCAAAGCTTTGCGAGTCGCCAATAGTAGTTTTTCACAATGGAATGTCACAAGAGGGTTCAATAGCAACTTACACATTAAAGACACTATCACACTTCTTGGGTGGACCCGTGCTGCCCAAAAGTGCAGATAAAGTCATTCTTGTGGACAAAGTGTTTTCCAGAGATTGTTTTGGTTACTTCCCGGGCTATACAGGTGGTCAGGCAGCTTATTATTACACTTACACATCAATGGCACTAGCTCTTGGTAGACAAAACCCGGATGAGCTTTTAGAGTATGGCAAACATCTAATGATTTGTTACAAGGGTGATGTGCCAAAAAACAAAATTGAACCTTCAAAATCTTGATACACTTCAAGTAGCAATTGTATAAGATCATGTATTACAGAAATTTTATACAATGTCATCCACTTAGAGTATCTTTCTCCACTTGTGGTTCACATACACCATTGTCTCTCTCCACCTTCGTCGACCTTCACGAGCACCGGAGTTGTTGTATACCATTGATCTTTTAACTTTTTTTTGTTGTAAATGTCTGATGGCTTGTGCTGTTGCTGAAGAGGCCAAGACTTCTTTTGCCTGCATTCGATGAATGATTCTACGATAGAACCATTCAAATAGTTCTCTCAAACTGTTAGCCTTGATTCGAGAGCCACCATGTCATGTGTGCCTGAAATAAGCATTTCTCGCCATGTAATGAGACTTTTCCATCCCTTGGGTATTCCATCTTGCCGGGTTCCCATACTTTTGTATAAAATATGGTAAATGACTGAAAATGATGTGTTGGATATGAAAACAGATTACTAGAATGTTTTACACTCACATAGTTACACATAAAAGAGAATCAAATACACAATAATACCATGTAGTGAGTAATCTAGGTGTCTGTCCATGCTGTCTTGAATGATTTTTTGAGAAGGTTGAGATTCTCCTTGAACTTGTTCATATCACCTTGTACCAGTCATCTTTGTTGCACATCAAAAATAGGATGTCTATTGATCTCCAAACCTCAGCCTTCGCGCTACGAGTAGTTGGTTCTTGATCTTTGGCTGCAATATGTAGCTTTTTCTAGCTCTGATACTCTACCTTGCTAACATAAGATGTGTTATATATTCTTCCATGTTTTGTTAGCTTTGGATCTTGTATTCCTTGGGGTTTAGATAAAAACCTCCATGCCTTCACCCCACCAATGGATGGTTTGCATGGGACATACTTCTCAGCAGTTGATCTCTTTTCATCCCACTGGATTTTCACATTGCCACCATGAAGCCCCATATCCGACAGTACCAATTCTAAGCACTTTAGGGCCACTTGTTGCTCTGCTGAGTTCTTGATTTTCCAAGAAAACCTGATATATAAGTAGACCAATTTCTCCACAATTCTATAAAGGGCATGCATTGTACAGATGTGGACATTCACAAGTGGTATTTTCAAAACCGGTCGAAAAGCAGGGTCCTCAATGTGACGTGTTGGAGCTTTTCTCCACCACTTTGGGTCCATGACCTTTGCAGGCTCCATGCAAAACAAACACGGTGACTTTGCCATTGCACCCATTCCACAATTATACATGCACTTTAATGTTTTGAGGTCACCTGCAAGATGCCATTGAACTTGAAAGTCTCCCCTTCCATCTAGACGTAGTACCTCTCCCTGGTAGTCTGTCGATCAATCACCTCCGGAACACCCAATATAGAATCTCATGATCTTCTTTCTTTACCTGCAACACAAAATAAATGAGACTTAAGTAGATGTGAACATTTGAGCTTAGCTGAGAATCTCGCTTACCTCAAAAGCACCAAGCCACCATATGCTAGATTTTGATTGAACATTAAAATACAAAGGATCATCATTGGGACACTTTGAGAGGGCTCTATTCATTAAAGTAATAGTAACACGCTCTAGCTTTTTCTCATTAACAAGCTCACACTCATCCTGTTTCAACACAAAATGTAATACCCCTCGTGAATCTTCAAATGTGATGTTGTAAAACTCCACCATTCTCTTCTGCAACATCTGCAAGTCCATAAAAATATTATTGAACTCATCATATGCCATGTTTGCTCCATGGACACTGTAAGTTTCTTTAATATGAAAGGGATGTCCAAGATATTCTCCCTGTGCGTCGTTAAGCTGAAGCCTCTCTTTCCAAACATTTGAGGTTGATGGTAAAAGTTTGGATTTTATACGCTTCTTAACAAAGATGGATGAGACAGATTTTTGTATAGCTGAATATCCTCTTTTGCTTACACCAAGTGAATCAAGTGTGACTTGTATCTCTTTTGCAGGCACTGAGTTCTCTGAAATAAAGCGGTCCACTACATTTCGTTGTAGGACCTTAAACTTCTTGTCATGTACTATATCTGCTGCAAGGCTTCTACTTATAAGTGGCTTCAATCTCTTTCCTATATTGGCTTTGGGGTCAATGTTTTCCTTGTCAGGATAGATTGAATCTCTACATGAAGAGAATGCATAAGTAAATAACAGAAAATTTACTTCACTAACACTATTTAGGCACATGAAAACAATGCATAACAAGAAAAAACAAAAAGATTACTTAACTAAGACAATTTAGCCAACCAAGAAGCATCACCTTAATGCTTGGATTCTTTTCTTGAGTTCTCTGGATGCAACCTGCAATGTTTCAAGATTGCGCAATTTCTTCTTTCGGATACGACCACCCAAGATGGTGTCCTTCAATTGACAATTTTGTACCTTTCCTTTCAGTTCCTGTACCTCTGAGTTGTGTTGCAAAATGGTAACCTGATCTGTAGAATGTAAATGTAAAAGATGAACAATCTCACATTGTTGAGCTTGGAGAATGTCCTTATAAGTTTCAGCTTCCCTTGTAAGAGATTTACAATAACCCAGTTTGCCCTTTTCTCCATCACCAGCAAAGGTCAATAAGCTTGTAGGATTTACAAACGGTGGAGACGCATTAGTCATTGGATTCTTAGGATAGAGAGAGCCTCTTGTCCAGATATCTATGTGTTTAGCTCCCTGAGCTCTGAGCGTGTCTATGGACGCGGGAGGTATATGTGTGTTTGCTTTACTACGCTTAATCAATGGTTGGTACTCATTGTCCAAATCAATGTGAAGGTGATATTTGGCTCGTTTCTGCATAACATTTGTGCCATTTGAGGAGTGTGCCATTAGCCAAATGTGCAGGTTTAATGGAAAGTGAATAGGTGGTTGTGCCTTCATCCCTCCATGTTAGCCTCATTCCCTCCATGTTGACGAGGTTCATTCAATGCAATTGAAAAGAATATTATCCCTCAATCATTACGAACGAATGTTCAGAAGAGTAAAGAATCTACTTAAAGTACACTTTTTGAACTTTTACCATAAAAGACCCACCTCTATTATTCGCCATATTTTCTAGAGAGAGAGTGCGAAAAATACATTTTCTTAGAAGGCCCTCCAAATGACCTCCGAAATTTTCTAATGGTGTAGCATCAAGCTATGGTGGATATAGCCTTAGCTTAGCCATGGTGTTAGGATTATGGTTAGGGTTAAAGTGACTAGGATTAGTGTTAGGCTATTCCAAGAGAAAGATCATTAGGGTAGATCATATACACAATGAAATAAGCTCAAAGTGCAATGATTTATTAGGAAATAGCCTCTAATATAGGCTTGGTAGTTTCCATCCATTGGAAAGAGAGGTTGCATCCTTTTTCTACTATACCATGTCATCATCTCATCCATCCTAGTAGTCAAGGGATTTTCCAGTGGTGTCACAAGTGTGGGCTTACCCTAACAATCGTCCCTTAAGCTAACGCTTGGGGAAAAATACAAAGATGTCATAATTGCATGTCATAGTTTACTCCTAGGTTCTACTGATACATCTCGGTGTAGTACATGATTCATCATGGCGGTTCTCATACAATATTCATCACCTATGGTTCAATAATACTCCACATTGCACCACCAATATCCCACTCCTCTCTCTCTCTCTCTCTCTCTCTCTCTCTCTCTCTCTATATATATATATATATATATATATATATATATATATTATATATGTGTTTGTGTGTGTATGTGTGTGTGTACCTATCACAAGTAGCACATTTTTTATTTATTCATCTTCCTCTCACCCTAACTTTCTTAGTAGGTAGCCTCTCTCTCTCTCTCTCTCTCTCTCTCTCTCTCTCTCTCTCTAGTGCAGCCATTTTTGACCTAATAGACTATAGTTGACTCTTTTGATCATAACTTCTTCATCTGAACTCCGATTTGGGTGATCTATAGCCTCAATCAAAGAGCACAATGCCCTCTACACATTGATGTAAAGGCGAAAAATTCCAAATTTATGGAATGTATTTTTGTAGCAGCATGTCTAAAGTGAATGGGTTCAAGAAAGTTGACTCTCATCTCTTATTTACATACAATGTCTTCCGGCACTCTCAAGGGTTCTTCTTCTTCAAGAAGGTCCACAACCATTGTAGAAAATGATCCAAAATCTCCTAAGGGTGAAGATAGCACACAACCACTCAACCAACGACATCAAAAACCATGATTATGGCATACTTGGTGTCGTTGCAAGAGATCGTAAAACAAACAAGGTGAAGACTTACGGGCACTTGCAATTTTAGAATGGCACGCTAAGGGTCCTTATGGTTGAACATGAGAATCTCAAGAGGACACTTGAGATTCAAACAACACATTTGATGCAACTTGAAGAGGAAGTCAAGGAATGTAAATGCTCTCTTGTGGATCTGAATGATTTGAAGGAGCACAGGAGCAAAGTAAGTAGAGCATGATCATGTATTGAAAGAGGAGAAATTTGACACCATGAGCCGGTATGAATGCGACTTGAAAAATGTATGCATAAACAAGTCTTGGACTGATGTATGTGGTAGCAATGTGGTTCCTAATTCCTCCCTCATACAAGCTATGGCTGAAACAAAGAATGTTGAGAATGTGGATGTGGAGGAGTTGAAGGAACGTGAGCGACGTTCCAAGAACATTGTTTTCGTGGAATTTCCAAAGAGAAGTTAGAGATGCCTCTTTCTCTTGCCATTGTTATCAAGGATTTCTTCCAAACCCACTTTGGCATGTCCGGAGTTATGGTCTACAAAGCACATAGAATGGTTAAGCAAGGAGCTCCTCGCTCGGGAGAACGGCCAATTGTATGCACCATGCCGGATGAGACCAAACAAAATATTATCCTTGATAATAATTAGATCTATTTGAGGGATACAAAATATTTTGTATGTGAAGATCTCACTATTAAGTAACAAAATATGCGTCGCAAGGCTTTTGAGAATAAGAATAAGAAAAACAAGGAGATCTCTCATGAATAAAATGTGTCTAAGGAGGAGGCAAGTCCCTCAAGCAAATAGGGATGCACGACCTATGAGACCGAGTTACAATTGAATATATGATTTGAAATTGCAATGGTACCCATGGAGTGTGGAGGTTGGCATTGATGAGTTAACAATCAAAGCCAATGTTGTACTTCTTAATGAAACTTGGGAGCATGATACACAAAGGATTAACGGCTTGGAGGATTACAATGTACATTCATTGATGTGGTCAAAGAATCTCAAGAAACAAAGAGAGCAAGGAGGGATAGCATATATGGTTAAGAAAGGATTGGAAAATTTTGTATCAATTGTGAAAGATGACAAGTACAAACATTATGTATGGCTGAAAATTATGACACCAAAAAGAGCACCCATTTTTGTAGTCGGTTGCTACATTCCTCATCATGATTCCCCCGTTCATGCTTGCATGGATAGAGATCACTCATTTTTTGATTTAGAAGAGGACATTGCTTATTTCAAAGGCAAAGGTAATTTTATTGTATTTGAGGATAGGAATGCTCGCACAAAACATTGCAACATGATACTCAACAAATTTGATATGCCATACATTTCAAGGGAGTTGAAGGAAGTTCACTTGTATGGTCATACTTCAATGGATGAGAAAGAGCCGGATCACTATGAAAAGTTACTTTTACATATGTGTAATAGCACGGGTATCCTCATTGCCAATGGTGTATCTTTGTGGAATGGGACCAATGGATTTATATGTAGAAAACATAATGAGGATATTGTGATTGACTATATGCTACTCTTCGAAGCCATCATGTATCACATAAAGAGTTTTATGTTTTCCCATTGGACCGCAAAATCAGACCATTGGATCTTACGTATTAACCTTGCATGTGGAGAAGCAACTAAGCACGATAATCTTAGCCAAAGGGAAGAGAAGTTATCTCTATGTATTGTATTTCAAACGGGCACCAATGTACATTGAAATGGTTGAGCAAATGTTATGGATGAAAAAGCTTCAATATGATGCACCATTGGAAACTACATGGGAAGCTTTCAAGAAATTTATTTGTTCTTGTGATGAAGAAAGCTTTTCCATAAAGCATCTCCATGGTATCAACAAAGATAGATCACGCAAACGGTGGTTTGATAAAGAATGTCAGAATGCTTAAAAGTCCTTGATAAAGCTTGATGCAACTATGGACAAAGAAAACTATCAAAGTCATTTTCATACATACAAGGCACAAAAGAGAAGAATATGGGAAGTAAAGCAGCAACTTTTTCAAGTCCAAGAAAAGGCACATGCATTTTGAAGAAACTTGAGTGGAAAGCGGGTTGAGAATTTTGGTAGCTTGAGTCTTGTGGATACGTACACACATTGTAGGCAATTATATGAGAAACCAAATGCTGAAAAAATGCCATTTTATGGTTCACTACCATGTATGCCCTCTTTTTTTACTATTGAGGAATTGAGGATGTATGCACTGGGCTTGAAAAGTTGGCCACTCGCAAAGCGAGAGATCTTCATGGACGGGAGATTTTACCCATGAGTGGATGTGTGATATGTTTAACCTTGCACTTCGACATAGTATGCCTTATGATTGGAGTACTAATTGGGTCAAGCCTTTGCATAAAGGAGAGGATGTGAAGAATGTAAACAACTACCGGACTATAATGATTGGGTCTCTTATGGCAAATTTGCTTGGGTGCATAATGGAGATGAAATGAGTGATTGGGCTAAAGATAAGGATAAGCGCGCAAAATGGCAAGTGGGTTTTTGTGGATACCATAGCACCATTGATCATCTTGTCACTCTTTGTGTTCTCATGGAGGAAAGTTGATCCAAGCGATTGTATTTTTGTTTTGTGGACTTTAAGAAAGCCTTTGGTATGATTCCACGTAACAATTTGTGAATAACGATGGAAGAACTAAAAGGGCCAAGTGAGTTTATACTTGTGGTTTCTTGAATCTATAAGAAAGTGATGTGTCAATTGCGCATGGGAAGAGGAATTTTAGAAATTATTATAAGCACTATTGGGGTTAAACAAGGATGTTCATTGTCACCAACTCTCTTTGTTCTATGCATTGATCAATAAAAACAAATGGTACTTGACTTTATTCAAGATGAAGACATTGAAGAGGTCACTATTTGCAATGCGGAATCATGCTTTTGTTGTATGCGGATGATGTAGTGCCTCTAGCACACACTTTAGAAGATGCACAAAAGCTTATGGTTGTCCTTGAGAACTTTTGCTTGCATAGTGGGATGATTGTGAATGAATCCAAATCCTTGAGGTTTCGTCCAATCACAAGTGGCATGAATGTGCTATGCATCATTTGGAAGTGGGAAAGAGAGCATAATATTCATTTGAGAACATGTGTAATGCGGGAAACATCAGTTGGGTTCTCAAGAAGTAACTTTTTGATGCATTGATGACACGGTTCTTCTTTATGGAATTGAAGTGTGGGGCGGGAGCATCTCAAAGTCTACTTGGAAAGAGTTTGAGAATGTCCAAAAGCATTTTCTTACGAACTTTCTACAAGTTAAGACACAAACACCATATATGCTCCTACTTCTTGAGTCAAGATCTCTTCCAATTGAGGTTATGGGCATGGAAAGGGTTGTGCAGTACATGATAAAGATGCGTCAAAAACCCTGGTATCGACTTCCTACAATTGCATGAGAAGCAAGCAAAAAATTTCAAAAGATGCATAAAAGCAAGATCTTGAGCACGGAATGGATGCAAGACATAAAGAAGTGGTTTGGGAGATGGGATGCATTACACTTGCGACAGGATTCTTCAATTGATTCCCAAGTGAATGAAGCTTTTCTACAATGCCAATGTATTACAGTTGGGAGAAATCGGTGGGTCACGCTTCATACATTACACACCCATATTGCCCAAACTACAAAACCATGTTCTTCACTGAAAGAGGAAACCATTCTCACACTTACATGCTTGAGCCTATCCCTTTGTCGACGTATGCGCTATCACAGCTAATCGACTTAGCTTCCATTCCCATCAATCCAAGATAGCGTCTTGGGGCAATGGAGAAGAGTACACATTATGCTCGCTGTAAGTTCAAGAGTTTGAGTACTATACACTACTAGAGTGCTCAACTTTTAGTCACATCTGAACTTGCTTCTCTCATATTTTAGCCATGACTTAGACCTACACACTTTCCTCTCCCAACCACAGTGTGGGATCTCCATTACCACTCTCATTACCACAATTTTGGAGCATCGAAAGTCAATCATTAGCCAGACACATACTATATCACATGTAACTTTGGTCCCATAGGTCATATTTGACCTCCGAGGACCATAAATAAATCTATCCATTGCTCTCTCTCTCTCTCTCTCTCTCTCTCTCTCTCTCTCTCTCTCTCTTCTCTCTCTCTCTCTATTAAGCAACAAAATATGCGTCGCAAGGCATATGAGGAAAATAATAATAAAAACAAGGAGATCTCTCATGAAGAAAATGTGCCCAAGGAGGAGGAAAGTCTCTCAAGCAAATAGGGATGCGTGACCTATGAGACCGAGTTACAATTGAAAATATGCTTTTGGAATTGTAATGGATACCCATGGAATGCGGGGGTTGGCATTGATGAACTAACAAGCAAAGCCGATGTTGTACTTCTTGTTGAAACTTGGGAGCATGATACACAAAGGATTAACGTTTGGAGGATTACAATGTACATTCATTGATGTGGTCAAAGAATCTCAAAGCAACGAAGAGGACAAGGAGGGTTGGCATGTATGGTTAAGAAAGGATTGAAAGATTTTGGAAGCAATTGTGAAAGATGACAAGTACAAACGTTATGTATGGCTGAAAATTATGACACCAAAAAGATCACCCATTTTTGTAGGGGTTGCTACATTCTCATCATGATTCTCCCTTTTAGCTTGCATGGATAGAGATCAACCATTTTCTGATTTGGAAGAGGGACATTGCTTATTTCAAAGGTGAAGGTGATGTATTGTATATGGGGATATGCCTTCTCGCACCCAAAACATTGCACATGATATCAACAGTTTGATATTGCCATACATTTCAAGGGAGTTGGAGGAAGTTCACTTGTATGATCGTACTTCAATGGATGAGAAAGAGCAGGATCACTATGAAAAGTTACTTTTACACATGTGTAATAGCACGAGTATGCTCATTGCCAATGGTGTATCTTTGTGGAGTGGAACCAATGGATTTACATGTAGGAGACATAATGGGGATAGTGTGATTGACTATATGCTACTCTCTGAAGCCATCATATATCGCATAAAGAGTTTTATGTTTGGTCAATGGACCCGGAATCCGACCATCGCACCTTATGTATTGACCTTTCATGTGGAGAAGCAACTAAGCATGATAATCTCATTCAAAGGAAAGAGAAGTTATCACTATGTATGGATTTCAAACGGGCACCAATGTACATTGAAATGGTTGAGCAAAAATTATGGATGACAAAGCTTCAATGTGATGCACCATTGGAAACTAAATGGGAAGCTTTCAAGAAAGCTATTTGTTCTTGTGCGGAAGAATGCTTTGCCATAAAGCATCTCCATGGTATCAACAAAGATAGATCACGCAAAAGGTGGTTTGATAAAGAATGTCAAGATGCTCGAAAGTCCTTGATAAAGCTTGATGCAACTATGGACAAAGACAACTATCAAAGTCATTTGCATACATACAAGGCATTGATTCAAAAGAAGAGAAGAATATGGGAAGTAAAGCAACAAGAATTTCAAGTCCAAGAAAAGGCACATGCATGTGGAAGATTTTGGAGAAACTTGAGAGACAAGCGGGTTGAGAATTTTGGTAACTTGAGTCTAGTGGATATGTACACACATTGTAGGCAATTATATGAGCAAGCAAATACTGAAAAAATGCCATTTTATGGTTCACTCCCATGTATGCCGTCTTTTTTTACTATTGAGGATGTATGCGGTGGGCTTGAAAAGTTGGCCACTCGGAAAGCGGGAGATCTTCAAGGTATCAAGCCGGAGATGATCAAATGGACGGGAGATTTTACCCATGAGTGGATGTGTGATATGTTCAACCTTGCACTTCAACATGGTATGCCTTATGATTGGAGTACTAATTGGGTTAAGCCTTTGCATAAAGGAGGGGATGTAAAGAATGTAAGCAACTACCGGACTATAATGATTGGGTCTCTTATGGAAAAGTTGTTTGGGTGCATAATGGAGATGAAATTGAGTGATTGGGCTGAAGAGAATGACAAGCGTGCAAAGGGACAAGCGGGTTTTCGTCGATGCCATAGCACCATTGATCATCTTGTCACTCTTCGTGTTCTCATGGAGGAAAGTCGGTTGAAAGGCAAGCGATTGTATTGTTGTTTTGTGGACTTTAAGAAAGCCTTTGATATGATTCCACGTAACAATTTGTGGAGAAGGATGGAAGAACTCCAAGTGCCAAGTGAGTTTATGCTTGCGGTTTCTCGAATCTATGAGAAGGTGATTTGTCAATTGCGCATGGGAAGAGAAATTTCAGAAATTTTTGTAAGCACTATTGGGGTTAAACAAGGATGTCCATTGTCACCAACTCTCTTTGGTCTATGCATCGATAAATTGGAACAAATGGTACTTGACTTTATGCAAGAAGAAGGCATTGAAGAGGTCACTATTTGCAATGCGGTAATCATGCTTTTGTTGTATGCGGATGATGTAGTGCTTCTAGCACACACTTTAGAAGATGCACAAAAGCTTATGGTTGTCCTTGAGAACTTTTGCTTGCATAGTGGGCTGATTGTAAATGAATCCAAAACAAAGGTTATGCTTGTGAAAACCAACCATAAGGAGAAGCCATGCATTGTGTAAAACAACGAGACACTTGAAGTTGTTGAGAGCTTTAAGTACCTTGGCCTTGAGGTTCCATCCAATCACAAATGGCATGAATGTGCTATGCGTCGTTTGGAAGCGGGAAAGAGAGCATATTATGCATTTGAGAACATGTGTAATGCGGGAAACATCAAGTGTTGGGTTCTCAAGAAGTATCTTTTTGATGCATTGGTGACACCGGTTCTTCTTTATGGAGTTGAAGTGTGGGGCGGGAGCATCTCAAAGTCTACTTGGAAAGAGTTTGAGAATGTCCAAAAGCGTTTTCTTACAAACTTTCTCCAAGTTAAGACACAAACACCATATATGCTCCTACTTCTTGAGTCGGGATCTCTTCCAATTGAGGTTATGGGCATGGAAAGGGTTGTGGAGTACATGATAAAGATGCGTCAAAACCCTCACATCGACTTCCTAAAATTGCATGGGAAGCAAGCAAAAAAGTTCAAAAGACGCATAAAAGCAAGATCTTGAGCACGGGATGGATGCAAGACATAAAGAAGTGGTTTGGGAGATGGGATGCATTACACTTGCTACATGATGCTTCAATTGACTCTCAAGTGAATGAAGCTTTTCTACAACGCCAATGTATTACGGCTTGGGAGAAATCCGGTGGGTCACGCTTCATACATTACACCACCTATATTGCCCCCAACTACAAAACCATGTTCTTCGCTGAGAGAGGAAACCGTACTCACACTTACATGCTTGAGCCTATTCCCTTGTCCGCGATACGCACTATCGCAGCAATTCGGCTTAGCTCCCATTTCCTTTGATGCGAGATAGGGCGTTGGGGCAATGGAGAAGAGTCAAATCGATTGTGCACATTATGCTCACTGTAAGTTCGAGAGTCTGAGTACCACACACTACTAGAGTGCTCAGCTTTTGATCACATCCGAACTTGCTTCTCTCACATTTTCAGCCATAACTTAGACCTACACACTTTCCTCTCCCAGCCAAAGTGTGGGCTCTCCATTGCGACTCTCATCACTACAATTTTGGAGCATCGAGAGTCACTCATCAGCCATACACATACTACATCACATGTAACTTTGGTCCCATAGGTCATATTTGACCTCCGAGGATGATAAAATCTATCTATCTATCTATCTCTCTCTCTCTCTCTCTCTCTCTCTCTCTCTCTCTCTTCTCTCTCTTCTCTCTTTGTCACATCTCTCTTGATTTCTCTTTTGTCCCTTTCCGTTCTCATCCCCTTTCTCTATCCCCCTCTCCTTTCCTACTGAAACACACATACACACACACACTCTATCCCTTCCCCAAAACTCTCTGTGTGTGTGTGTGTGTGTGTATTGATAACCATCTCCATTTATCCAAATCCGTGTCTCTCCATACTTTTTTTCTAACCTGCCCCTTTCTTCCTCTCTTCTCTCTCTCTCTCTCTCTCTCTCTCTCTTCTCTCTCTCTCTCTCTTCTCTCTCTCTCTCTTAATTCTTTCCTTATACAAGCTATGTCTAAAACAAAGAATGTTGAGAATGTGGATGTGGAGGAGTTGAAGGAACGTGAGCGAAATTCCAAGAACATTGTTATTCGTTGAATTCCCAAAGAGAAGTTAGCGATGCCTCCTTCTCTTGCCATTGTTATCAAGTATTTCTTCAAAACCCACTTTGGCATGTCTAGAGTTATGGTCTATGGAGCACATAGAGTGGGTAAGCAAGGAGCTCCTCACTTGGGAGAATAGCCAATTGTATGCACCATGCCATATGAGACCAAACGAAAGATTATCTTTGATAATAGTTGGATCTATTTGAGAGATACAAAATGTTTTGTATGTGAAGATTGCACTGTTAAGCAACAAAATATGCATCGCAAGGCATAAGAGGAAAAGAATAAGAAACAAGGAGAGACCTCACAAAGAAAATGTGTCCAAAGACCCAAGTCCCTTGAGAAAATAGGGATACACAACCTATGAGACCGAGTTACTAATGAAAATATTATTTTGGAATTGCAATGGTACCCATGGAGTGTGCAGGTTGGCATTGATGAATTAACAAGCAAAGCCAATGTTGTACTTCTTATTGAAACTCGGGAGCATGATACACAAAGGATTAACGGCTTGGGGGATTACAATGTACATTCATTGATGTGGTCAAAGAATCTCAAGAAACAATGAGGGCAAGGAGGGATAGCATATATGGTTAAGAAAGGATTGGACAGTTTTGTATCAATTGTGAAAGATGACAAGTACAAACATTATGTATGGCTGAAAATTATGACACCAAAAAGAGCACCCATTTTTGTAGCCAGTTGCTACATCCCTCATCATGATTCCCCCTTTTATGCTTGCATGGATAGAGATTAGCCAATTTTTTGATTTTGAAGAGGACATTGCATTTCAAAGGCAAAGATAATGTTATTGTATTTGAGGATATGAACGCTTGCACAAAGACATTGCAACATGATACTCAACAATTTGATATGGCATACATTTCAAGGTAGTTGAAGGAAGTTCACTTGTATGATTGTACTTCAATGGATGAGAAAGAGACGGATCACTATGTAAAGTTAATTTTACACATGTGTAATAGCACGGGTATGCTCATTGCCAATGGTGTATCTTTGTGGAGTGGAACCAATGGATTTTATATAGAAAAACATAATGGGTATAGTGTGATTGCCTATATGCTACTCTCCCAAGCCATCATGTATCGCATAAAGAGTTTTATGTTTGGTGAGTGGACTCAAATCAGACCATCAGACCTTATGTATTGACTTTGCATGTGGAGAAGCAACTAAGCATGATAATCTAAGCCAGAGAAAAGAGAAGTTATCACTCTGTATAGATTTCAAACGGGCTCCAATGTATATCAAATGGTTGGGCAAAAGTTATGGATGACAAAGTGCACCATTGGAAAATAAATGGGAATCTTTCAAGAAAGTTATTTGTTCTTTTGTTGAAGAATTCTTTTTCTTAAAGAATCTCCATGGTATCAACAAGATAGATCACACAAAAGGTGGTTTGATAAAGAATTTCAAGATGCTCAATAGTCCTTGATAAATCTTGATGCAACTATGGACAAAGACAACTATCTAAGTCATTTGGATACATACAAGGCATTGATTGTAAAGAGAAGAAGATGGGAAGTAAAGCAACAACTTTTTCAAGTCCAAGAAAAGGCACGTGCATGTGGAAGATTTTGGAAAAACTTGAGGGGCAAGGGGGTTGAGAATTTTGGAAACTTGAATCTTGTGGATATGTACACACATTGTAGGTAGTTATATGAGCAACCAAATGCTGAAATAATTCCATTTTATGGTTCACTCCCATGTATGCCCTCTTTTTTTACTATTGAGGATGTATGTGTTGGGCTTGAAAGGTTGGCCACTCGCAAAGCGGGAGATCTTCAAGGTATCAAGCTGGAGATGATCAAATGGATGGGAGATTTTACCCATGAGTGGATGTGTGATATGTTCAACCTTACACTTCATGGTATGCCTTATGATTGGAGTACTAATTGGGTCAAGCCTTTCCATAAAGGATGGGATATAAAGAATATAAACAACTACCGGAATATAATGATTGGGTCTCTTATGGAAACATTGTTTGGGAGCATAATGGAGATGAAATTGAGTGATTAGACTGAAGATAATGATAAGCGTGCAAAAGAACAAGCGGGTTTTGTCCATGCCATAGCAGCATTGATCATCTTGTCACTCTTCGTGTTCTCATGGAGGAAAGTCGGTTGAAAGAAAGCGATTTATTGTTGTTTTGTGGACTTTAAGAAAGCCTTTAATATGATTCCACGTAAAAATTTGTGGAGAAGGATGGAAGGATTCCAAGTGTCAAGTGAGTTTATGCTTAGGGTTTCTCGAATCTATGAGAAGGTGATGTGTCAATTGCGCATGGGAAGCAAATTTTTAGAACTTGTTGTAAGCCTCTTGTAAGCACTATTGGGGTTAAACAAGGATGTCACCAACTCTCTTTGGTCTATGCATCGATCAATTGGAACAAATGGTACTTGACTTTATGCAAGAAGAACGGATTGAAGAGGTCACTATTTGCAATGCGGTAATCATCTTCTGTTGTACGCAAATGATTTAGCGCTTCTAGCACACACTTTAGAAGATGCACAAAAGCTTATGGTTGTCCTTGAGAACTTTTGCTTGCATATATAGTGGGCTGATTGTGAATGAATCCAAAACAAAGGTTATGCTTGTAAAAACCAACCATAAGGAAAGGCCATGCATTGTGTACAACACTGAGACACTTGAAGTTGTTGATAGCTTTAAGTACCTTGGCCTTGAGGGTTCCAACCAATCACAAGTGGCATGAATGTGCTATTCATTGTTTGGATGTGGGAAAGAGATCATATTATTCATTTGAGTACATGTGTAATGCGGGAAACATCATGTGTTGGGTTCTCAATGGGTACCTTTTGTATGCATTGGTGACACCGGTTCTTCGTTATGGAATTGAATTGTGGGGCGGGAGCATCTCAAAGTCTACTTGGAAAGAGTTTGAGAATGTCCAAAAAAATTCTTACAAACTTTCTCCAAGTTAAGACACAAACACCATATATGCTCCTACTTCTTGAGTCGTGATATCTTTCAATTGAGGTTATGGGCATGGAAAGGGTTGTGGAGTACATGATAAAGATGCATCAAACCCCTCACATCGAATTCCTACAATTGCATGAGAAGCAAGTAAAAAAGTTCAAAAGATGCATAAAAGAAAGATCTTGAGCACGAGTTGGATGCAAGACATAAAGAAGTGGTTTGGAAGATGGGATGTGTTACACTTGCTACATGAAGCTTTTCTACAACACCAATGCATTACAGCTTGGGAGAAATCCGATGGGTCACGCTTCATACATTACACCACCCATATTGCCCCAACTACAAAACCATGTTCTTCACTAAAAGAGGAAACCGTACTCAAATTTACATGCTTGATCCTATCCCCTAGTTGGCAATACGCACTATCGCAGCCATTGAGCTTAGCACCCATTCCCTTCGATGCAAGGTAGGGTGTTTGGGGCAATGGAGAAGAATCAAATTGATTGTGGACATTTTGCTCACTGCATTTGGTCACAATCAAATTTTCTTCCCTCACATTTTCAGCCATGACTTAGACCTGTAGAGTGTGGAGGTCATGGAAAGAAGACTACACACACACAACATAATCGTGTTACCCTACAGCATCCATTCAACGTGTTGCTCTTACTCTTCTTCTTTTTGAACTATTATCCAAAGTATATTTACAACATAGTATAGTCAGTGTCCTGCCGCCCATAGCACAACGGCCATATTCTTTAACATCATATTCTTTAACACTCTCCCTCAAGCTCAGAATGAGCTTGCATATGATGGATTCCCAATGCTTCACAAAAGTAGCAAAACTTCTCCTTTCCAAGAGCTTTTGTAAATATATCCGCAACTGATAATTTGTCTTCACATACACCAAATCAATCTCACCTGCAAAACTTTTTCTCTAATGAAGTGATAATGTACTTCAATGTGTTTGGTGCGAGCATGGTAAACTGGATTCTTTGCCAACATGATGCTGCTAATATTGTCACAATATATATGACACTGTCAAGATTGTCAAAACCAAAGTCTACCATAAGTACTCTCAACCATGACTCTTCACATGCTTCCAAAACTGCTCCACGATATTCAGCTTCTGTACTGGATAATGCTACAGTTAATTTCTTCTTGCTACTCCAACTTATCATACCATTGCCAATGGAAAATGCATACCACTTGTAGATCTTCTATCCATAAAATTTCCTGGCAATCGCATCTGTGTAACCATAAAGACAAAGCTTCCCATTCTTTTCATAAAACATTCCATAACTGACAGCAGCTTTTACATATCTCATAATTTGTCTCATTGTATCAAGATGATTTTTACATGGCTTTTGTATGAATTGACTCACAACACCACTGCATAACTCAAATCTGGCCTTGTTATTGTCAAGTAAATAAGACTTCCAACCATCTTGCAATACATAGTGACATCCTCAATGTAATGTCCATCATCAATCAACTTCACATTTTGATCAAGAGGTGTATCGGCCGATTTGCACGATGTCATTCCATACTTATCAAGCATATCCAATGCGTATTGTCTTTGTATCATCAAAATTCCTGATAAAGTGTCGACAATTTCAATTCCCAATAAATATCTCAACTCACCAAGGTCCTTCATGTTGAATTCTCTCAACAAACTCTTCTTGACATGCAAAATTTTCTCATCATGATTTCCACTGAGAATGAAGTCATCAACATAGATAACAATAACAAAGATCTAGTCTCCATCAACATGCTTCAAAAACAATGAGTGATCAGTAGTAGACTGTTTAAATCCAGTCTTCTTCAAGAATCTGGTTATCTTTTCACATCAAACTCTAGATGCTTGCTTCAAACCATACAAAGCTTTCTTCAACTTACACACATAATATGGAAACTCTGGATGTTGATAACCCTCTGGCTGTATCATATAAACTTCTTCTTCTAAATCACCATTCAAGAATGAATTATCGACGTCCATTTGCCGTAACTTCCAACCAAACATACTTGCCATTGCTATCACCAATCTGGCTGTTGTCATCTTTGCAACTGGACTAAATGCTTCATCATAATCAAGACCTTTTGTTTGTGTGTAACCTTTAGCAACAAGCCTCGCTTTGTATCTTTCCACACTACCATCTGAGTTGCACTTGACTTTGTATACCCATTTTGAACCAATTGCTTTCTTTCCACTTGGCAAGCAAACCAAATCCCAAGTGTCATTCTTCACAAGAGCACCCATTTCATCATTCATAGCTGACTCCCATTCTGATTTTCCAATTGCCTCTTGAAAACATGTAGGCTCTTTATGTTGCACACGTTGTCGAGAAATTTGCGGTCTTGCCAGGAAAGCACCGGGCTTATGGCTGTGAGAGTTTGTGAGAGAACTCAACAAAAACTATATGAAGGAGTTAAACCATAGATGCCATGAAGACTAGGGTTTGGAAAGAAGTGCAATCAATGAAGACTCACTCTTTCTCTCTTGCACTCACACACACAAAGAAAGAACAAAAAAGAGAATGTCAAAACAATACGAAAATGAAAACATCAAGGCTATGGTCATATCGTATCATGGGTAATATGAAAGGGTTAATAGATGAGTTAATGGCATCCAATCTTGACTGACCAAATAGGCTACGAATTGTTCTTTGGAATTGTAGTTTTGTGCTTACCATAATATATATATTTTGTCTAGTGATTGGGATTAATTGTGTGTACAAATCCTCTTGGTTCATAGCAAGATAACTACGCTTACGTCAAAAGAAAATTTATAGTCTATGAGAGGTAGTATGATGGGATCCGGTGATAGAAGTATTTCATTAAGCCTTTCTGGGCCAAAGAGAAACACTATAAGTTGTTGAAAGTGTATTTTTCGGCTAATCCATACGTTAATTCTGATACATCGTCTAGAGTGAAACCGATAGAAATGATCATCATGTGGGTTATTCATCTAAGATAGTATGTGAGAAATGTAGATATGAGAGAAGTGAAGAGATGAGAAGTTTCCCTCCCAAGCCCTATTCTTGCACGTAGGCAATAAGGATACTGCGGGGAGAGATGTACCTGTAGCAAAGAGAACCTAGAGAGGATGAATTACTAAGAATGAGAGAGATAGGTTTGGTTAAGGAGATGAGATTAGATACATATATATATGTTGGATTAGAGATGAAAATGAAATCAAGAAAACATCAATGTAGAACACATCTTACTTGAAACCCTTCGGCACCATTATTGATGGGAGAGAGAAGAAGAGGGGAGAATTCAATGTTGATTGATACGCCAAGTACAACACCTTCTTTGATTAGAGTTGATCTTCCAAGGTTAGCTTGTTGCAAGAATGGCTAGTCTCCCTCTAGGAGAAAGTGTAGGCTTGGGCTTATGTTAATGGCTAAGTACAATTAGGCATTACTACTCACTCCCTCGAGAATTCCTCTCATCAATGGCTTGAATGCTTGAGTTTTTTCCAAGGAAGAAGAGGTCCCCTTTTATAGGTGAAGGAACCCCCAAGGGTTTACAGAAGAAGAGAGTAGCCAGTGTGAACAGGAATTGGAAAAGTTGGAAATGAGCTGCCCCTGCATGATGTGGGCAGTCTGGGGTCCAGTATTTTGATCATATATCCTCAACCGTGGCTCCAAATAAAAAAGTAAAAATATGGGCAAAAACTTCAGCTCATTAGTTACGATTTTCATTTTAAAATCGTTTTCCAATTCGGATTGGAACCTTGTGTAAAAAATTCATCAAAATAGGGTCCATTTATGGCAGCAAAAGTCTTCATATGGTCTCCTTAGCTTAGACTTTCATTTAATTCCAAAGGACACCTCATGCCATATAAAAGCATGGCATTGCTCCTTGACAAAGTTTTGTAATCATGCTTGCAATAATGCATTAAAATAAGTGTATCTTTGAAATCATGCCACCTAGTGTCCCACTAGGATTTGATTCTCTCCTAGTAGCTATTTAAAAAGAAATATAAGAAAAGTATAAAAAATACATAGAATATATATATATTGGAGTTTAACCTAGATATAGGATCTAGCTAAGGTGTGAGATGATAATAAAATAGTAGAAATAAAGAATCAATGCTTTTTGCCCCAAGTTAAAGAGGCGGAGCTATTGATGCTTTTCCCATAGTATTTTCTGATGGTAAAGTAAGGATATTTTACCCTTGAGAAAAATAATAGGATGAGATAGAAGGCTTATTATTATACTTAAATATTGATATGTACACTATAGGAAATATAATTATGTATCTAAAAAAATACAAGATAGATCTTGTCGCATGCGTTCCCACTATGTACGTGTCACAGCACGACATCCACCCACTCTAAACCTGCACATCCTCCGGTATGTGCCACATTGTCTCTTTGTAAGATTAGACCTCTTGTACATCTTCCTTGTCTTCTTCTTGACTGGATGATTCCAGAGCTTCATGTTCACTTTGATCTTCACTTGTGTTTTTCTCTTCTTCCTCATCCATATCTTCTAGATCATTGTCTCCTCTTCTCTTAAACATTTTAATCCTTTTTCCTGCAATGGGAATCTTTACTTCTGTACCATCTAGTTCAGACAAGCTGTAAGTAGCATTTTCATGCACATGCTTTACAACATATGGTCCAAACCATCTTTTTGAGAACTTACGCATGACTGTGTGTTGGTTATCAAGGCTACTATCATACACTAAAACCCAGTCACCTTTGTCAATTTCTTTGCTCCTGAGTAGATGTCGCTTATCAAAATAGTCCTTGTTTTTCAACCTTGCATTTTTGAGTCGTTCTTTTGCATCTTCAATGTCTCCAAGTCTTCTCTCTAGCTGCCTTATACGCAGTGCAAGGAGATCTTCCCTACTAAGCCCCTCTTGCCAAGGTAGTACATTCCATGTGGGAATTGTATCCTCAATCGGCATCACTGGATTTTGACCATGCATTAGCTCCGCAGGCATGTAGCCAGTTACTGAGCTATGTGTTGTACGATCAGCCCATAAAGCATATGGTAACAATTTTGGCCACTCACCAACTCTTCCTTCGCAAGCCTTGGCCAAAGCTTTGATAATAGGAGGATGCCCTCTTTCACTCTTTCCATTTCCTTCAGGGTTGTAAGCTGTAGTAAGAGAAAGCTTGATCCCGAATCTAGAAAAGAACTCCCTTGCTTCTTCGGCATCTAGTTCACCTCAATCTGCAGTGATTTTTCCCACACAACCATAACGGCAAATCACCTCATCAAGAAGGAATTTGCACATATCTTCTGTGGTCTTAGCTCTTAATGCTCTTCCTTCAACCTGGTTAGTTAGGTCCTCTCGTGCAAGAACCAAGTATCTCATCTGCCAGAGTCCTAAAGGCATCATGACTAGATCCACAACCCATTTATAGTGCATGGCTAGTGGATATGTAGGGTGCAATCCATCACGATGTTGCACATTTGAATACATTTGACAAGTTACACATGACTCTACAAACTGAGATACATCTTTTACATACCCTTCCACCATTATTTTCTTTCAACTTGGAGAAGGTTGCCCACACACCCTGTGTCCAGCCATAGACTCTCATGAAACTCTTGCATGAGCTTTACTTGAGTCTCTTTTTTATATATAACCGTTGTGGTGTAGCACCCTTTTGCTTAGGATGCTTCACAAGTAACCATCCTTAAAAATACCCATATGCTTTCCTGCGTATCCTCTTAATTCTTGTTCAGACCAATCATCCTGTTTTGTTAGAGTACTCAAGTACCTTCCAATAGAAAGCCAATCACCTTTATAAAGATGTTTCAAGAACAATTCTAGTGAATTAGTCATGCAGACATTGTTACCTTTGACATGAGAGATAGAATAGAATTTTGTGCCTACATCATCTCCCTCATCAATCATTTGTGACTCATCTTCATACCTTGCCCTTGATAGCATATCTGCCACTGTATTGTCTTTACCTGCAATGTGCTTAAACTCGGGATTTAAGGACTTAATGTAGGCAATCCACCGCAAAAATAGCAATGTCTGGTGTTGAGCAGCTTGTAATCATCCCAAGAAGTGGTAGACAATCTGTTTCTACAACACAACATGCACCAATTAGGTACTCTTTCCCACTTTTCAAGGCTGTAACCATACCCCATACTCTCTCTTTATTTGTGGATAGTTTCTTTGGCGAGCACTTAGTACCTTTTCTCCAAATCTTACCACATACCTGTGTCCTTCTTTGTCATCTTGCCCTATTGCCCATCCAATCCCTGTAGGACTGGTATCTACTGTCACAATCACTGGCCTTTGACACTCATAGTCTACCTTTCTCAAAGTCGTTGCTTACTAGAGTAACTCCTTTAGCTTTTTCATGGATTTTACATGTGCTTCTATCCATTTAAACCTTTGATTCTTTCTCAGCAGCTGATAAAGAGGATCAGCTACATGTGCATAATGTGGAATCCAAATAACATAGAAGAAACATGCTCCTAGAAACCTTCTAACCTCAGTGATGCTAGTGCATGTTTCTTTCATTCTTTGGATGGCATCTACCTTTGATGGACAAGGTTTCCTACCATATGGCCCGCACATGTGCCCCACAATGAGCACTTCTTTGACACCAAACATAGACTTTTTCCCTAACAATGTAAGATTCACTTCTTCCAACCTAGACAAAATTTTATCACAATCATTTATGTGATTTACCACAAACCTGCGACATCCCTTGAGATCCAAAGCTTCATCTTTGTCACTTTCTTCACATCCTTTGATAGGCAAATCATCAATGAAAGGCATTGTGATTTGAGGAATAAAGTCACGTAAGACCTTATTCAGAGTTGGTTGCTCCCGCTGGCAAGGTACACATCCTTACCAAACCCAAAGGTGTCCTCATGGTTGTCAAGTCTCTGCTTTCGATTGCAAGCTGAAATTGATCATACCCTGAGTAGAGATGCCCCATTGAGTAGATTTCCCTCCCTGCAAACGCCTCTATAAATTCATCCACAATTGGACCTGTACCTACATTTCTAATTGTCACCTTGTTCACTGGTTGCATATCTTGGATGAAGCGTAGAGAACCATTCTTTTGGAACTGTGAGCCACCTGTTTGAGTATGGAGCACAAGAAGGCTCCAAGATTCCCATTTTGATTTTCTCATTCAGTAGCTCTACTAACTTTGGCAAATGAGCCTTTGGAACCGGAATAGGCCGTAGAATCCAAGGCACATGAGGTATTGTGAAAATTACCATAGGAGCTACAATATAAGGATCAACACATCCTATCTCATGTGGCTCAAATGCAAAAGCCTTATCATGCGTTGAAAGCATTTCTTTGAAGCACTTTGTCTCCTCCTGTGTTAGAAACTCCTCGCAACCAATCTGCAACTCTTGAAAAGACTCCTTTGTGAAGTTATGCCCGATATTTTTAGGATTCCGCAAACTTGGTTGTAAAAAAGCCTGTTCAATCTTTTCCCTGTTGTTGGGTGGTAAGGGTGAAGCTACTGGTTTCACCTTCTTTGCTACACTCTTGTATTTAGTTTCAACATGGACTTCTGGGCCAACTGTGTGGCTTTCTTTAAAGGCTTCTATTACTTGATACATTTCCATAGAGCAAACTTCCACAACTTCATTTTCAAGATGCAAACTAGACCTCATTATAGCGACAAGCTCACCCATAGTATCTACAAAAGAAACTTGTTCACACAAACCCAAAACATTTTCAGTAGGCTTGAGCAACCCACTCTTTTTCATTCATATTTTTACATTATGCACATATTGCCTCTCATATCTCTTCAAATCTTCAAGTTTTGTAAAACATACTGATCCATTCCTTGTTACCGTGGAGCTCATCGAGAAAGTTTCACCTATTTTTGGATCAAGCGAGACCCTTTTTCTTTTTGTACCACTGCAATCCCGCTTTACAATGGTACTTGGCCAAAACCCATCATTTCTCTATGATCATGAAACTCTTTGCTTACTTTGGTAGAGGATGTTCTCTGAGGTTGTCACGATTTCTTTCATGGTTTACACAGACTGTGAGAAATTGGACAGCTCGTTTACCATCTTTGCTACGTATTCTAGCATATGATGAACCATCGTCCATTACCTTTGTTTCCATTCAAACTCCCACAATGTAGGGTTGTCCAAGGATGACATGATATGAACATGTATCCTGTACAAAGAAGTTTTGGTCAATCTTTACATCACCTATTGTTACTTCACACCTGGACATGCTGCATACAATTCACCGGATGAATTGTTTGCCACTTTTACCATCCAGCCATGATCTGTGTCCATCGGCCATTTGCACTTGTTGTAGAGACTCTTTGATTTGTGTTAGTTCTGAACCATGGTCAATCAAGGCAACAAAGGTGTTCAAGATCACTACCTTGACCAAAGTTTCTGTTAGTAGCCCTTGCCCAATGACTTCGTGAATAGTAACTCCTAGGAATATCTTCAACTTCTTCATCATCATTTGAGAAATACACTTGCTTCACTCTCTCACTAGATTGGTAGCATCCTATCACCTCATCATTCTCCTTATTTTGGGAGTTGCATCCTTGTGTCTTTGAGGTTTCCCCTTCAACTGTGGACGAGAAACTTCAGCAGGGTTTTGCCTCTTTCTCTTGATGATGTCAATGATCTCCTTATGGAATTCACGCTTTGCAATGCCAAGAACTTCTCCCAGAGTAAACTCAATCTTGCTATTCAAGATCCTTTCCTCCAAGACTTTCTTAAATCTGTAGCAACCTCAATATCAGATTTAAGTTTATAAGTTGGGCCTTTTGTCTTACCTTTCGTTGGCTCTTTCTTCTTTCCTGTTGTAGACTCCTCCATGAGTACTTCAGGTGGAGATGCTCCTTGTGTTGAGGGTGTGTTTGAGAAGGCATTGAGTCGCTTCTTACTCCACTTCTAGAAGCTCGTTTTGATGGTCCTTCATAAGCATTCTCACGTCTGCGCTTCTTTCTACAATTGCTCATTTTGTTGGCATTTTGTAATGTAGGCATGCACTGACAATGAGTCCACTGGATCATTCCATCCTGTTTCTAGACGTATGCAATCACCTGCTTCATGTAGAATCTTTTTGTAAGCTTTTCCTTTTTAGCTAATTGCATGACATTTCGCCAATTTGACCATGATGGTCACTCACCTCTTCATCACAAAAATGTTCAATTTTTACTCCATAAGTAGCTGCCTCAACTGAAGAGGTGGCATGCTTGGTTGTCATATCTTCAACTAAGATTTGCATTCCCCCCTTCCCAAAGTTAGTTCTCAAGGGTAGACCTGTCTCTCTTAAGTGGATTTTACCATCCTTAAAAAAGACAACATCTTTTGACAAAGCATCACTAAAATCATCACAATCCCTTCTTACATGGTCTGTACTATCACACCAAATACATTATTAACAAACCCTTCTTTGGGTTGTTGTCTTTGCCTAGGAAGTGCCCTGATGGTTGACCTTTTTTCTTCAAGCTTTGTAAACGTCACCTTCAAGTCACGCATTCCCTTCACAAGCTCATCTAGCATGGACTCATCAAACTTAGGAGCGATAAAAGTAGGCTTTACCATTTTGTCAGAAGTTGAGGTGGAAGGACTTGTAGTGTTTACTACCATCTTGTCCCTTCTTCTTTGGCGTTTGGCAAGCAGTGAGACAGCACCTTCAACCTCATTCCAGTCGGTCTTTAGTCCTTGCTCAGCATCTTTATCTTCAAAAAGAAGCTCCAAATTTTCTTGAAACTCTTTACCTGCAGCTTGTAAGAAAAGATCTGTCTTCTCTGCATTCTAGTGTGGCCCTTTCTGTATGTGAGTTGTGCATAGCGCCGCTCAAATTCCCTAAGTAGCTCTGTTATTGATAGTCCTTGCTTTGGCTTGACTACCCATTCTAAGAATGTCCTTTTGGTCACTCTCTCCGAGTCTCCATGAAATATTCCTCCTTTAAAGCTACCTTGAGTGTTCTTCCCAATTTCTCCATGCCCATCTTTAATTGCCCTAACATGCTCCCTAATTTCTGGAGCAACAACTAGCTCAAAGCTTTGAATCATCTCACCTTCTGACACGCGATGCAGCTCCATCTCCTTCACATACTCGCGTAAGTACTTGGTTACATCTTTGCCATTCAACTGATCCATTCTATTGACGACCGCTTGTATGGCCTTCGTTGCTGAAATCTCCCTTCTTTCAGTAGCATGTTGTTGTTGCATGAAGATTGCAAATGCTTGAAACATTTGCATTGTTGCTGGGTCAAAATGCATACCCTGTTGCTCAACATGATCACCCATGGTTACCCACAAAATCTCACCCTAGCAGATTCGCGTCGGGTTCACCAAAAATATGTCGAGAAATTTGCGGTCTTGCCAGGAAAGCACCGGGTTTATGGCTGTGAGAGTTTGTGAGAGAACGCAACAAAAACTATATGAAGGAGTTTAACCATAGATGCCATGAAGACTAGGGTTTGGAAAGAAGTGCAATCAAAGAAGATTCACTCTTTCTCTCTTCCGCTCACACACACAAAGAAAGAACACAAAAGAGAATGTCAAAACAATACAAAAATGAAAACATCAAGGCTATGGTCATATCGTATCATGGGTAATATGAAAGGGTTAATAGATGAGTTAATGGCATCCAATCTTGACTGACCAAATAGGCTACGAATTGTTCTTTGGAATTGTAGTTTTGTGCTTACCATAATATATATATTTTGTCTAGTGATTGGGATTAATTGTGTGTACAAATCCTCTTGGTTCATAGCAAGATAACTACGCTTACGTCAAAAGAAAATTTATAGTCTATGAGAGGTAGTATGATGGGATCCGGTGATAGAAGTATTTCATTAAGCCTTTCTGGGCCAAAGAGAAACACTATACGTTGTTGAAAGTGTATTTTTCGGCTAATCCATACGTTAATTCTAATAGATCGTACAGAGTGAAAGCGATAGAAATGATCATCATGTGGGTTATTCATCTAGGATAGTATGTGAGAAATGTAGATATGAGAGAAGTGAAGAGATGAGAAGTTTCCCTCCCAAGCCCTATTCTTGCACGTAGGCAATAAGGATACTGCGGGGAGAGATGTACCTGTAGCAAAGAGAACCTAGAGAGGATGAATTACTAAGAATGAGAGAGATAGGTTTGGTTAAGGAGATGAGATTAGATACATATATATATGTTGGATTAGAGATGAAAATGAAATCAAGAAAACATCAATGTAGAACACATCTTACTTGAAACCCTTCGGCACCATTATTGATGGGAGAGAGAAGAAGAGGGGAGAATTCAATGTTGATTGATACGCCAAGTACAACACCTTCTTTGATTAGAGTTGATCTTCCAAGGTTAGCTTGTTGCAAGAATGGCTAGTCTCCCTCTAGGAGAAAGTGTAGGCTTGGGCTTATGTTAATGGCTAAGTACAATTAGGCATTACTACTCACTCCCTCGAGAATTCCTCTCATCAATGGCTTGAATGCTTGAGTTTTTTCCAAGGAAGAAGAGGTCCCCTTTTATAGGTGAAGGGAACCCCCAAGGGTTTACAGAAGAAGAGAGTAGCCAGTGTGAACAGGAATTGGAAAAGTTGGAAATGAGCTGTCCCTGCATGATGTGGGCAGACTGGGGTCCAGTATTTTGATCATATCTCCTCAACCGTGGCTCCAAATAAAAAAGTAAAAATATGGGCAAAAACTTCAGCTCATTAGCTACGATTTTCATTTTAAAATCGTTTTCCAATTCGGATTGGAACCTTGTGTAAAAAATTCATCAAAATAGGGTCCATTTATGGCAGCAAAAGTCTTCATGTGGTCTCCTTAGCTTAGACTTTCATTTAATTCCAAAGGACACCTCATGCCATATGAAAGCATGACATTGCTCCTTGACAAAGTTTTGTAATCATGCTTACAATAATGCATTAAAATAAGTGTATCTTTGAAATCATGCCACCTAGTGTCCCACTAGGATTTGATTCTCTCCTAGTAGCTATTTAAAAAGAAATATAAGAAAAGTATAAAAAATACATAGAATATATATATATTGGAGTTTACCCTAGATATAGGATCTAGCTAGGGTGTGAGATGATAATTAAATAGTAGAAATAAAGAATCAATGCTTTTTGCCCCAAGTTAAAGAGGCGGAGCTATTGATGCTTTTCCCATAGTATTTTCTGATGGTAAAGTAAGGATATGTTACCCTTGAGAAAAATAATAGGATGAGATAGAAGGCTTATTATTATACTTAAATATGCATATGTACACTATAGGAAATATAATTATGTATCTAAAAACATACAAGATAGATCTTGTAGCATGCGTTCCCACTACGTACATGTCACAGTACGACAACGTGAAACCGTGTATACATAATGTGTACGCATGTAACCGTTGTATATCAATCTATTAACTAGATAACGCACCCTCTCTGATCTTCTCAAATGTGGTGCACTCTTCTCTTCAACTCTTGCATATGGGGGTACATATTTCTCAGCATGCTTACTACCAGGTGTTCTCAAATGTGGTAAACCATGCTCTTCATCAAGTCTTTCATCTCCACAACTCTCCCCAACCACTTTCTTCTTGCCTTTCTCGTCTTGCTTCTTATCTCGCAAACGACTACTCCATGGTTGACACTTCCTGTACTCTCCTCTACCATATGTGGTCCTGAAATAGTTCTTGTTGATGGTCCTGGCTTATCAACAACATGACACACATTCTATTGTTCTTCATACTCATCTTCTATCATCACTGGCTTTGGTTTATACCATGGTTCATGCTCACAAAATTTGACATCTCTACTGACATAAACTTGTCTTGCCGTAGGATCATAGCACTTGTAACCTTTCTTTTCAATTGGATAGCCCGAGAATATACACTTCACTGCCTTTGGCTCCATCTTCTTTCTTGCTTCATTTGGCACATGAATATAGCAAACACATCCAAAAACTTTCATGTAGGAAACTGTTGGCTTGAAAGTCTCTCATAAGGTGAAATTTCATGAATGGCAGTTGTTGGTGTTTGATTCATAATGTGTACTGCTGTATGAACTGCTTCAGCCCAATATGTTAATGGCATATTCATCTCATTCATCATGGCTCTTGCAATCTCTGCTATGACTCTATTCTTTCTCTCAACAACTCCATTTTGTTTTGGTGTGTATCTCTATCTTCTTATGCCTTGTTCACATAAGTAATCATCAAAATTGTGTGACATGTACTCTCCCCCTCCATCTATATGTAGGCATTTAATTTGACAACCATTATCTTTCTCAACCATAACTTTGAACTCCAAGAATACCTTGAATGCCTCTAACTTTGCCTTTAGAAAGTAAACCCATGTCATTCTGCTGTAATCATCTGTGAATGTGACAAAATATCGACAACCGTTCAGTGTAGCATGATCACAAGGTCCCTAAATATCTAAATGAACAATTTCCAAAGGACTTTGGCTAATTCTCCCCCTCTTTGGAAATGGTAAACAAGATTGATTTCCAAATTGACAAGCTTCACAAACATGATCAAAATTCAATCTACCAAACTTTGGTTATCCACGTACAATTTGATTTGATTGCATATGCTTTAGTCTTCTGAAATAGACATGACCAATCCTCTTATGCCATAACTCTGCCCAATCATCTTGAGTGGCTTATTTGTTTGCATACATACAGCTGTGTAAACATGGATATCCAACTTCCAATGAGAACAAGCGACCTTTCTTTCTTTCACGTGCCAATATCTTGCATATTTTGCCTTTGTGAAACTCCTCTATGAAGCAGCCATAACGATTAACTCAGACTTGCAACCCTTGATCTGTCATTTGTCCAACTGATGCTAAATTCTTTGTGATTGAAGGCACATATAGAACATCTCCCAATGTGTTGTATGTCCCGTCTTTGTTTAGCAATGGAATTGAACCAACATGCGTAATCCTATGCATAGTATCATCACCTGTAGCGACAAACTCATCCTCTTCTAACTTCTCTTTTCTGTCAAACCATTCACCATGATATGTCATATGGTTTGTGTCACCACTATCTAAATACCAATCATTTGTATAATGTGGCTCCACCATGCTTCCAACAACATGCTCCATAGGAAATAAATGTCCACTCAATCTATTGTCATATATATTTTGATCATGAGGATTATATCCAGCAAAATTTCCTCCATGTCTGTCATAACCTCGGCCTCTTCCACCACGATCATGATTTTGATTTAGCCTTGTGTAACATTCTCTTTCAAAGTGACCATAAATACCACATCTGTTACAGTATCCATCTCTTTGAGGATGTACAAATCATCCACCTCCACGTTCCCCCTACCTCTATGGCTGTAATCATTGTAACTTTGACTTTGTTGGTTTTACCATTGACCTCTTCCAGCATTGTTTCCACGACCATAGTTTTCTCTTCCACCTCTATTGTTTCCACAACCTCTAGAGTAAAAAACTTGATCTCTGGAATTGTTTTTTGATGTAGAAGGACCTGACTTGCCTAACTGCACCTCTTCTTGCAAACAAAGGTTTACTAACTCTTCAAAATCAGGCATATGTCCTCAAACAGATATAGATGTATCCAATGACTTGTATTCCGGTCCCAAACCATTCAATATCACTGAAACTAAGTCATCATCTGGAACTTCAACATTAATGCTCACAAGATCTTCCTATATTTGCTTTATCTCTGTCACATAATCTGATATGGATCTATTTCCTTACCATACACAATGTAACCTTTTCTTCAAGTGAACTTTTTGTGGTTCTATATTGGAGTTGTTCATCCTTGCTAGAATCTCCCATGCTTCCTTTGGAGATTGAGCCTTCTTCACATGTGGTATAAAGAAGTCACTAATGCATAGTGAAATCCAATGCATCACTTTCCTTGAATTCTCGATTCACTTCTTATAAGCTTCTACTCATGTTTACCATGTTTTATATGCTTCAATATTCTCTCTGTTTGGTTCCAAACCAACCTCGGGACACTCTTGTTCACTTGTAATGTAGTCCCATAAACCTTTGCCCATGATAAAGTTCTCCATCCTGTAAGACCATATGATGTAGTTCTCTCTGGTTAGCTTCTCTCCAACAATCTGTGTGACTTGAGTTGAACTTTCTTCCATCTTCACTCTCTCAATTGCTTCCAAAGGATTTTGACAAAATTTTGGCAGAGTTCTGTTTGTATTTGGACAATATCTCAAGTGACAATCTCAACCAAAGTACTCATAAACATTGACAGAAAATCTCTCACTACCAAGGGAAAATCCACTGACTCACTTTGCCACAGACTGACTCGATACTATGCATAAATACTCTAAAACAATGTCCACATGGACCTATATGCAAATGCAATCCATACGCTATCTTGTAGCACATATCCATACATCCACCTTCATCCCATAATCGTAAGCGATATATGAGATCTTTAGCGGGGTCAGTCGGGGGTTCGCTCCAGTATCTAATCCACCTTGCCAAGGTACCAAAGCTCCCAAGGCAAGGCTTCAAAAAAAATCTCTCGATCCTCACAAAGGTTACAGTTTTCTAACATACATTAACCGCATATCCATACATAACCACAAAGTACTCAATCTGACAATATAACCCCCTCAACTTCTTCCCACAACCTTTCTTACATAGGCAGTTGTCCATAACGGACCCACAACAACCAAACATAATCTTTGATAACACAATATCATGATGCAAAAGATCTATGTTGCTCTCCAAAACCTGTGTAAATGCTGAATTCTTCACCTGTAACCTGTCAATTTACTGCCAAGTGCAAAACTGGAAATCTCCTATGTCTGTGTGAGTTGTCTATTTGCTGCAAAAAATTTCTATTGCAAATTTTGGCAAATTTGAGTATGCCACTGCGTCCGGAATGCCCAAAAACGTAAAGATAGACTCCTGGATCACTGTATTCCGAGTTTGGGTGAGGGAGTTATGACCAAAAAACCTCTCTTTTTGGTTGTTTTCTAGAGCTGCGAAAATTTGTGTATTGACTATAGCTCCTTACACTGACCTCTGATACCACTTTATAGAGTGGCAGGTGATAGAAAAAGTAGGAAAGAAGATTAGGCACACACACTAACACACATTGAGACACACACGCACACACAATCGCTACCCTGCAGAAGCCATTCAACGTGCTGCTCTCACTCTTCTAGGCTTTTTGAACTATTATCCAAAAGTATATTTACAACATAGTATAGTCAGTGTCCGGCCGCCCATAGCACAACAACCATATTCTTTAACATCATACTCTTTAACAAGACCTACACACGTTTCTCTCCCAACCACAGTATAGGCTCTCCATTGCGACTCTCATCACCACAATTTTGGAACATCAAGAGCCACTCATTGGCCATACACATACTACATCAGATGTAACTTTGGTCCCATAGGTCATATTTGACCTTGGAGGATGATAATAAAATCTATCTGTCTATCTATCTCTCTCTTCTTTGCCTACTTCTCCCCCGCCCTCTCTCTCTCTCTCTCTCTCTCTCACACACACACACACACACACACACACACACATATACACTCACATGTACCCTATCTCTCTCACCATCTTCGTGTCTCTCCATAATTTCTTATCTAACCTCCCTCCCTCTCTCTCTCTCTCTCTCTCTCTCTCTCTCTCACACACACACACACACACACACACACACACACACATGCACATTAACATGCATTGAAGGGGGTCGATATGCAACAAGGATGAGCATTAGAGACATTGTATCCCTTTTCATAGCCTTCCATATTCTATCATGTAATGAAAAAGCTTATGATTGGTAGTGTTTGACACTTATACTCTCAAACTTGTAGTAAGCATAATGTAGTAGTTGATGTGACTCTTTTCCATTGCTCCAAAATCAAGTCTCGCATCGAGGGGAGTGGGATCCAAGCCAAATGATTGATATATTGTGTATCATTGACAAGGCGATAGTCTCAAGCATAATGGAAGCATTTTCTAGCAAAGAACATGGATTTGTAGTTGGGGTCAATATGGGTGATATAATGTATGCAACATACCATGTTGGATTCTATCAAAGCCAAAATGCATTGGTCTATGTGTGTGTGTGTGTGTGTGTGTGTGTGTGTGTGTGTGTGTGTGTGTGTGTGTGAGAGAGAGAGAGAGAGAGAGAGAGAGAGAGAGAGAGAGAGAGGAATAATGGGGTGGGAGGGGACCAAAGAGAGAGAGGAGAGTGGGTAAGGAATGGAGGAATATGGTGTGGGAGTGTGCCACACACACACACACACACACACACACACACACACACAGTGGGGGTGTGTGTGTTTGTGTGTGTGTGTGTCTGTGTAGCTGTTTAACTTAAATAATTAACACACCAATGAACAAGAAGTTCAAAAAGATGACTGGCTAAAGATGTCAATGTAAAGATAAGTACAGAATCAACTCAGTCTTTGAATCAGAATTGTACAACATAATAAGAATGAAGTATCATTCCAGATGAATTTGTACCAAGGTATCAAAACTCTCACAATTGAATCATTAAATGCTTTTGAAGTCGGACTGCAGCAAGCTAAACCTCTTTAAGCCAAGATAGAATTCTCACCTGCATCCATATAGTCAAGACAACAGATATGTTAGACTTGGCTATGTATGGCAGGCTTCAAAGAATCTATCAGTTGTTATCCATGTCAAACTTAAAGATAGGCAAATATAAGAATTCTGGCTTTTCCAAGCATTAGCCATAGTTTAGCTCGATATTTTATCATCTCTTTTGATTTGTTAGCACATTTGATAAGAAAGGGTTCTTCTACTACAAACCTTTCATTAAGGAGTATTAGGATGGCTCTTGTATCCAGAATAGCATTAAGGAAATTCTAAAATTTTGTATTCAAGATAATAGAAATGAAAACTCCTTTTAATGGCGATAGATTGTTGTCTCCATTAATCGGTTCTTAAATTTCTTCTTGTTGTAGTAGGATGAATTCTTTTACCTAGTTTTCAATCCTGGTGAGGCTTTGTTAATTTTCTTGGGTTACCTTTGTGTTATGACATACTCAGGACTGAATGTCATTAATATCTTCTAAAAGCCTGTCAAGTTTGGTGAGAACCAGACTTATATCGGTTGAGGTTCCTTATTGGGTGATCGTTGGGTAGAACCTTTCTTTTTGTGGTTTCTTACCTTTTTTATTTCTCTGTATAGATGATTCTTCTGAGATTTGATCCTGAGATTGCTTATATTTATTATTTGACCAAAGACTTGAAGCTTTATAGGATTATTAATCCATTGTTGAATATGTTTGTCAATTGGATTGGTCCATGCTCTCTTTATGGCTTCAAGATTAATTGGCTTGATTTGTTCAACATCCAAATGTTTAAGAGAATCAGCTTCTTCAGAGATTTTTTATTCTGAATCAGAGTTTTCATAGTTAACCTAAAACTTTCTCCATTCTCTGTACCATGATGTTCTATATATTGCCACATTGGTATTAATCCATTTGGAGTTATCTTTATCAGTGTGAAGTCTGAGAGTGTATTCTGAATCCAAAAGAGTTTCTTTCTTTTTTAAGGAGTAATGGATAGAGGAGTTTACCTCTTCTGTAGAAGTAAGAAATGGTAGATCTTCTGCAAGAATACCATCAATACTAATTGTTGGAGATTCTAAGATATCAGCTTGTCTCTATGCTTCACTAATTTCTTTTATTTCAATGGAGACATTATCTTTAGCTTGAGACACTTTACCTCTACTGGCTGAAGAGCTTGGACATGTCCATTTGTTGAAGAAATTGGATGTGATTCTCCTATGAGAGGAGTTTTTCCAATTACCATAATATTCGCCTTTGGTGGTAGGATATCTTCATTGCCAATTTGGCATTTGTTGGCCACTTGTATTTTTGTAGGGTTGGCCCTTTGTAAGTCTGTAAATTCTTCATTAGGTGGTTGATCCTTTTGTTGCTTAGACAAAGTTAATGCTTTTAAGCTTTTCATATCTTCCATTGACAGCTCTTTTGGCTTTTTGGGCAAAGATAATAATTCCTTAAGCCTTTGAATTTCTTCAAAGGAAAAAGTATTACCTTTTAGTGACTTCTTTTCTATTCGTGCAGTTGTACCTGTCGTTGGTGCAGTCATGCTTGTTGTAGATGTTGAAGATATGTCAATTGTAGGTGCAACTATTGTGGTTGAGAGCTGGTTCGTAGGCAATATTTCCCTTACCTCACCCCATCGTAAAGAGTGAAGAGTATGCTCTGAAGATCAGGTTTCCATTTGAGTAGTACTTCCTGTTTCACAAGAAGTTCTATCTTTGTTTAAGCTCTTTTTCCTTTCGGAGAAATGCATCGTAAGAGAAAGGAATGGGTTTCTTGGATGTTGATGCCATGGTGGAGAGATCTTTGTAATTTGAATTCGACGAAGAAGAAAATCCTCTTCCTTCTTTTAAATCATAAACCGATTGGGCTTTGACTTTTACACTTGCTAGTGATATCCGTTTTTCGGCTATTCAACATTGCCATAGTGAGTATTTATTAGTCATATTTATTATATTATTTTCATTTACTTGCATACCCTTTCCTCTTTCACCCAAAATAATACAAAGAGGAACCACATCATATGATTCCAATATTTTTTTTCATATCCATAATTCTTTCATATTTTTATTATTATTTTTACTCATTATTCTAACACCATGTGCTTATTGAGCTAAAATCCATGAATAATCCATACACTAGTCCCACCATGTATATATTGCATTATTCACCAATAATTCTCCTCCATGCATGTGGAAAGGGCAACTTGGATGCTTTGTATTATGATATGACAAAGGAGGGGCTCACTCTTGGATGCATTGTACAAATTCAACAAAGGAGGGGGCCACTAAAAGACTTTTGCAGGCATAAAAAACAAGCTTTTTGGTGAGATTTTTGGCACCCATCTCCATTCCGAATTTGGATTGGTGGTCAAAAGAGAAAATCTGGACCAAGAGCTAAATAATCACCTCAAACATTTTGGTGATTTTTGGAGCAACCACCGGTGAGCTAGGAGTTTTTTAGTGGACCCCAGTCTGCCCACTTTTCTCACAAGTAGCCCATAGTCTTCTCTCACCTCTTTCCACACTTCTATACACACACACACACGCATTCCTCTCAATCCCTCACTCAAACCTACACCTTCAATGGTTTCTCTCACCTTCTTCATCATTAACCTCCCCTCTTACTCCCATAGCTCTCATATGAGCTCTCCATGTACATACACCATCTCTATGCCTCTCTCTATTATCTCCAAAGTACAATTCCATCTTACCCCTTCTATATATACATAAATCAGCATGTGTACCATGCTTAACCTCTGCAAATTAAGAGATCTCATCAACCGAATTTCCATTTTCATCGCGATAATCAACCTTGGCGACGGGGGCATAAAGAAGAGAAGACGAAGAAGAAGATCGATAGTCATTTTGAGAACCTGCCCAAGTAAGTCAAAAACTTCTTCAAGCTTCACCATCACAAGGGTTTCCTCACTTCATTCAACCATCCACCTCATTCTACCCATTGTAAATATATCATTAACTTTCTAGTGATTACTAACACTAACCACTAACATACTAACACAAAATAGTCGTTGACCTAACCATAAAAGACACATCACCTCAAGACATGTGTATAGTAACTCTCTCTCTCTGTATCACTCTCTCTCTCTCTCTCTCTCTCTCTCTCCTTCCTTAAAACTCTACTTTCACCTTATCTACCATCAATAATGCTCTTTTTTGAGCCCACTTCCATGACTCAAGCAGACAAAGAAGGCCCGCAATGTTTTGATATTTAGGAAAAATCATAATCCTGATTTGTTAGCTTGTAAATTAGGATTTTCAAATAATCTTAATGATGGGTCTCCAACCTATAAATAGGCCCTCTCCTTCTTGTAAAACATCCTGAAATATCTCACATAGCACCCAACACTCTATGCGTGAGGAGAAACTTAGGTGTAGCAACCACTTTGTGAGCTTCACTCTTGGTGTGAGATAAGCTTTCAAGCTGCACTTTGCAAGTGAGAGACCGTGAGTTCAAAATCTCAAAACTACTATTGTATATGTTCTTCCATCATCAATAAATTGAGGTTTGGTGCATTAAAGGCGTGATTCGACGTTCAAATCTTCGTCCTTCCAATTCTGCGATACGGTTTAGTGAATTCAAGGTGACTTGTGTATTTTGAGTTCTATCGTTTGATCTTGTTTTAGAAAGTTTTTAGTGTGTTTTCATTTCCAATTTTGTGTCCATTGTAGGAGGGTATTGTGGTGAGAGGTTTCCCACACCCTAAGACAGTGTGTGTGTGTTGGCAATGTTTAGCATTCACTAAACATTGTGTGAGTTTTGTACAAGCTCTTCGATAGCAACATAACGAACCATCTCCATTTGCAAGTCACAAATAAGGTATTATGCAAGATTCATTCCTCTCTCTCTTCCATTTGCTCTAGCTCTCTCTGGTCCATTTTGTGTGTGTCTTGGTGTAAGGTTGCTTGTGTGTGTTGTGTGGTGCATCTTCTTGGTTGTGCCAAAATCTCTCTTGCGTCCTAGTTCGCATACCATAACTAGGTGGTGCCCTTTCACTTGTTTGGTTGTGGGTTTGTTGTTTTTTTTTCTTGCTTGTGGTTACCCCAACCCCAATTGAGCAGCACGAGAGCCTTGAGAGGTGTCTAGAGGTCGCCCCTCTTGTTGCCCGGCCTTGGATCGCCTCACTAGATTACTCTGTGCTGCATTTATACGTCCGTATACTAGGTGCCTCTGGATGCAGTTTGGCTCATGGTCTAAACTCCATGCTTGGTTGGGTGCTGAGGACTTGTCCCCTATGCAAACACTTCCACAACTTTGATGTATATTGAAAATTGTATAAAGGTGTACATTGTATATTTTGTGCATATACCCCTGGGAGGGGTATCTCTCACGTAGTCTCCTATTTTGAATTTTTTTGTGCATGCTTGTCGAACAACTCTTTTTGGCATCTTTTTTTAGCATAGATAGATGCTACAACGTGAAGACGTACCTCATCTAGCTTTTCTAAATCATCTAATCTTATCATGACATGTCCACTCTAATTATTTAGCTACTCTCAAAGTTGGGATTAAGAATTTGATGGGTAGGATGGCAGTCAAACCAAACACCATATTGTAAGGTGATGTTCTAATAGATGTCTTATATGCCACTCTATATGCTCATAAAGCAGAATGTAACTTCTGGTCCCAATCCATTTGTGATTTCGTTACAATTTTAAACTATATTGTGCAAAATGTTTTATTAGTAGCTTCGACTTGTCCATTAGCCTGTAGATGATATGGAGTAGATTTCTTGTGAATGACCATAAATGATTCGAGGAGATATTTAATTACTTCATTTATGAAATGTGTGCCTCTATCACTGACAATTTCTATGGGCAATCCATATCTTACAAATATATTTTTGTATAGGAAATGTGTGGTGGTTCTGGCGTCAGCTTTTTGTGTGACTTTTGCTTCACACCATTTTCATGAGATAGTTCATGGTGATGATGATATATTGGGCATGGGATTTGTAAGTGGATGGTGATATAGGTCCCACAAAATCTAAGCCCCACTTAACAAATGGCCTTGCTCCCATCATCGGCCATAGTGGAATCTCATCTCTCTTTATAGGTACCTTGGTATGCTCGCAATCATCACATTGCTAAACATATTCTTTCACATCCATGTGCAATGTATGACACCATATTCCCAGAGATAAGACAATCTTAGTTATATTATATCCTAAGAAATGGCCCCCGCTAATTCCTCTGTGTGCTTTCTATAAGATAAGTAGATATTTGTTTTCTGTTGCACATATTTTGAGGTGGTTATCCTTCCCTCTTTTATAAAGTTGATTTTCAATTAACGTGAAGTGTCCAGCTTCCAACTCAATAGCTCGTTGTCTAGCTTGTGTTATATTTTTATGGAATGTCCTTGTTGTTAGGTAGTCAACAATATATTGACTCCACTGAGGTGCAATTGTTATCTAAAACAATGTGGCATATTCCACCGGTGGATTGTTCCTACACATAGCACAATTTAAAACATATCTATGTGCATCCGCATGCATATCAGACCGATACACTCCAAGTTTCTTTAGGTGATGGTGTGTCTTCTTTTGGGAACAATGGAAGGTGATGACCTATAGATGGGATTTCATGAGATAGCACTCATATTCTTCTGTACTAATGTATAGTCACAGTATTCCTTCGGAGCCTAGATGGTACATGCGTCCTCCTACAAGCTGAAAGGTCTTTGCTTGTCTAATCATTTGTTGCTTATGGGTTTGTTCAATCTTATCAAACTTGTCATTGTAGGTCAAAAGAGTGACTATTTCTTTAGACCATTTAGGAACCATATCGATGTTGAAGAGGTAATCATCTGGTATATTATCATCCACTCCTTCAGGTGTTTCTCCATTGGGTAAGAGAGATGATCTGCTTTGATGTGTGCTTTTTCTTTTCTTTACCACTATTGTAAAATCAAACTGGAGCAATATGATGAACCAGCCAACAATTCTTAATATATTGCAAGGTTTGTTTACTAGATACAGAGAGCTTGGAGGTCTATGAAGAATACAAATTTGTTAGCCAAAAGATAATGCCTAAATTTCTTTACAGCATATATCATACCTATCCCTTCTCATTCCCTGGTTGTGTAGCTCTTTTTTACACCGTTCAACTGTCAACTATCATAGTAGACTAGGAAATCCATTGTTCCTTCTCCAAGTTGAGCCAGGATATAGCCTATTGCAAATGCCAAGGCATCAATGTGAACATGAAATATTCTATCCCAATTTGATTCTTTGAGTATTGGTGCTAAATAAGTGCGTCCTTAAGTTTTGTGAATGACTCCTCACACTCATTTGTCCAATCAAAGACAACTATCAACCTATACAAGGGTTGTGCAATGATTACATACATGTATATGAATTGTCGATAGTATCCACAATGTCACATGAAGGATTGTACCTGCTTGGCATTAGTTGGCCTTGGAATTTCCACAATCACCTTGATCTTCTTAAGATCCGTAGATATACCATTCTCAGAGACAATATGCCCCAAGATTCTACCTTATCTTACCATGAAGACACATTTTTTTAGGATTTATGCAGATTCTATAATTCCTACACTTCTCGAATACCTTTTTGAGATGCTCAATGTGTTATATCCTAAGGATAGAGTGAACACAAAGGTCGTCCATGTAAATTTCTAAGAATATTCGTAAGTATTCTTTGAAGGCGTGCATCATTAGCCTGTGGAATGTAGGAAGTGTATTATTTAAGCCAAAAGGCATTACCCTATAAGCATATATTCCCCATTTTGCGGCAAATACCATTTTGTATTGGTATTCTACTGTGATAGCCAATTGGTTGTATCATGAGAATCCGTCTAGAAATGAGTAGGCTTGTTGGCCAACCACTTGCTCAAGCACATGTTATGTGATTGGTAAGGGATAGTTATCCCTTATTGTTGTAGCATTCACTTTTTTGTGATTTATACAAACGCGTTGTCAGGAGTTTTTTGGAGCAAGGAATTGCGCATATGTACATACACATGCATGGTGCATGGAATAAAGGATTGCCCATTTTCCAGAGCCAGGTGGTTATGTGGGGCCCACATGTGTACAGGTAGGACAGCATGTACATAGTGCAGCGATTTTCACTATTATCAATACTAGTGTGTTTTTTCTACAATAAGGAGGAGTTGGTAGCGCGTAAAACTTCTCGAGGAAGCTATCCGCGGGCCGACGACGTGAGGTCAGCAGGTGCATCAGATGGCATCTAGTGGCGTCAGGAGGGCGAACGAGGTCAATATTTGCACGCGGATGAGGACGGACCCAACGTGGGTGTTTTCTTGTGAGAGTTATGCAGAAAGGTCATCATTAGGACCACTTTTTGGGGCCACTTCACGTGGTGGCGAGATGCATTATTGAAAAAAGCTGAGTGCCAGGTGTGCGAATGCTGCAAAAAGGTGACAACTATGCACTGCGAGGTCAGTTTTTGGCATGTTCGGGGTCCGTTTGAGGTCATCTAAAAGGCCAAGGGTGCCCAAGTAATAAAGCTAAGTGTGGGAACTGAAAAATAAGAGAGAAGACCAGAAAAAAACGTGGAGAAGAGAGGAGGAATAGCCTCAGCTGTGTTTTTGCTCATTTTGGAGCCTGTTTTGGCCGTAAACTGCTCATCCGAGGTCGGATTTGAGCACTTTGACATTGTAGAATGGGGTTTTGGGCCATTCCGGACGCGATGGCGCTGTCCATTTTGCCAAATTCCTCACTCTTTTCCTGCTTTTTTTCTGTGTAAGTTTCTCCTATGAGCGAAGTTTCTGCTCTAGTTTGTGATTGTATCTGGTATCTTTTACCCATATTGTGTGAGCTGTTTGCCCCATTGGTGTTGGCCCAAGCTCATTTGTATCTAAACATCAGAAATTCTCCTCTTTTGAGCTGAGTTTTTTGTGTGTGTGTGTGTGTGTGTGTGTGTGTGTGTGTGTGGAGTGGGCAAGTGGATAGTTTCTCTCCTCTCACTCCAGAGGTGTGTTCCCTGTCTCGGCCAGGTGTGTTGTGTAAGCCGAGTGGTGCCCCATAGTGTGTGTGTGTGTGTGTATCTTCCCAAGAGTGTGTGTCGGGTCGTTATAGAGGCGCTGTGTGTGTTTTCATCCCGCTCACATTCTTTTGGCGCCCCCACGGAGGATCTTCTTCGAGTACCTTCTGCTTCGAGCTTCGAGATTCGAGCTTCGGGATTACAGATTACAGGTTATAGGTTACAGGGACAGGTACAGGTGATTCACACAGGTACAGGTAGCTGGAGTATAGTAATATACTAGCAGTGATGTCACTTGCAGTTGTTGTGGGTATGCATCACTTGGCGCCTATTTGAGCGCATTGTCTGCTGGATTGTACGTTACTTGTGGAAACTGCCATTGTACGCATTTGTGGAGCCATACTTGGTTGTATTTGGTAGTCCCAGCCATTTCTGAGACTTGGTCTAGAAGATAGTCATTTCTGAGACTTGACTATACGCGATTTGCATTAGCCTTCGTGTGAGGGTCGATAGCGTGAGGTTTTTATTGAGCTGGGGGATTCTCAAATGTGGAGATCCTTTCGGTGATACAGGTAGCTGGAGCACCCTTTTCATGACCTCACCATAGGCTATGTACTAGTGAGTCCTATTTGATGCTCGGGTTCTATTGTTGGTAGTTTATGCATACAGGTACAGTCTATATTTTGGGTTCTCATTGCTCTACTTCTGGGGAAACTCTGTCAAAATTTTTCCAAGTTATGATGGCTAGTCTTTTGGTCTTTTGAGCCATTTTATGTTGTTATGCTGCTGAAATTTTGGCAAAATCAGAGGTTGAGTCAGGTGTGCCTTCTTGGGAGCTTCATGGTTGGCTTTAATGGATGATCAAAATGGCCCTCAGTTCACTCCTTTTCATTTAACTCAAAGAATTCAGATTCATGTTCATGTGTCCAGGAAGATCTTTTTCCAGCAGCGCATAGTATTTATGTTTGGGCCAAGAAGATTGAGAGAGATCCTGGAATGTCCTTTGCCTGTTGTAATTCCGATGATCAACTATGAAAACTCATTTGATGTGCATGTGTTTGTCCTTATCTAAAGCTGAGCTCCATTGAAGTTTCTGGGGATTGGGTAGTCAAAAGTCTTGGGTTCTAGCACGTGTGTTCGAAGGGGTTCTCAAAGCATTGTAACTTGGGTAGCCATGGCTTTCTCTTATCCCGAGTTTCATGGAAGAAGTGATGAAGATGTGGAAGAATTTTTGGAAAAGATGGAGGTTGCCTGCATTAGCAACCAGATTCATGACCCTGCGCAGATGTTACGCCTTCTCCAAATTTGTTTGAAGAGTGATGCACGAGTTTGGTCTAAAGCATTTGAAGAGGAGTTGCGTGTGGCTGATCCCCCTGTAAGGTTGAGTTGGGAAAATCTAAGGCATGGATTGGAAGTGGAGTTTGTGAAGATAGAAGATCCTGACAAAGTGTGGCAAGAAGTACAGGCTTTGGTGCAAAAGGAAGGTGAGCCAGTAGATGCGTATATACGTAAGTTTTCATTGGCATGGGAGCGAATGTGCAAGGCCTTAGCACCACAGGTACCCCCGCCTGACATGATGAAGAAGGACAGGTTCTTGGCTGGTCTTTGGGAGAATATATGTTGGAGAGTGGAGCTAAAGAAGCCTAGGACATATGAGGATGCACTAGAGGTAGCAAGGAACAAAGAGTGGAAGCTGAGGAAAATGAGCCAGTTAGGGGTGGAGTCTTTGCCAATGAGGTCTGAATTTCAGCCTATAGAGTCTTTACAAGGGCGCATGTCAGGGGTTCATCATGAACCAGTAGTTCCTGTTACTACTCAGGTTATGCCAGCAGTGGTCACTACAGCAGTGCAAGATGATGGGCTAAGGCAAGACATGAGGCAAATGGTAGATTTGATGAAGAATCTCAGCCTAAACATGCTAGGTCAAGTGGGAAATAATCGAGGTCGAGGGAGGTTTGCAAATCAGCCAGGAGGTGAAGAAAGGCCTAGGAATGGTGTTGGACAAAGCAATGGTAGGTTTTGGAGGCAGACGCCCACATGTTATAATTGTGGAGAGTTGGGTCACATCAGCCCGCAATGTGATAAGCCACCAAGGATGGGGGGAGACATGTATCCATTGCCAAGACAGGTGCTAACTAGGTCAAATGATTATGGCATCGAAATTAAGGGAGACGAAGGAACCAGTGGACTGACCCAGGAGGAAAAGGGAAAGACAAAAGTGCTAAGTGTAGTCACCTTGGAGAAGGCATCAAAGCTAGAGGATACATTAGTGATGCCTATTGGGAAGAGGACCACAGAAGATAAGGAAGGAAGAAGTGCCCCAGGTCCTAGTAAGAAGAAAGGAAAGAGCCATGAACGCGAGGATGTCAAGGCCAAGAGGAAAAGGAGAGCTCGTCAAAAGTTTCATGTTTCAGATTTTCCACTAGGGGATGGGCAATTAAGCTTTGACTTGAAGGAGGATTTGACGAGCAGGAAGGAAGATGTTACTTTTGGGCAGCTTATAGAGATGGTGCCTAAGCTAAAGCGACAGTGGCAGAGGATGGTTAACCCAATGGAGAAAGAGCCAGAGAGAGGTTCAGTGAAGGTGTTGGCAATAGACGAGCTACCAGACATTTGTCCAATAGTAGATGTGTGGCATAAAAGGAAAAATTTGGGACAAGGTTATGTGGATGGCGGAGCCCAAATATGCATCATAACACACTCATGCGTTGAGAAGATGGGTCTCACAGTGGCTGGGGTGTCAAGTTTTCAAATCAGATTGGCAAACCATCAAAAAGTAAAATGCTTGGGTGTTGTAAAGAGCTTAGAAGTGGAGGCATATGATGCAAAGGCAGTGGTTGATTTTCATGTGATGCCAGCAGGGTTGGGAGCATATCCTATTATACTGGGCAGACCATGGTTACGTGCAGTGGGAGCCGTTCAAGATTGGCGACATGGTACGATTAGCCTCTATGGAAAGACAGGTACCAAGAAGCTTTATAATATGGACACAAGGAAACGATTAGAGGAGCTTTATGAAGATGAGGATGAGTCTAGTGATGAAGACTCTTCCACGGTGACAGATGAGGACAGTGATAGCACTACCAGCAGTGATGAGGATGCTGATGTTGCATTTCTTTTGATGGATAAAGAAATCCAGGAGTGTGGTTTAGTCGCATTTGCGAATGAAGTTGAAGATGAAAGTGAAGGGCCTTATGAAGTGATTGAAGGGTTGATGCAAACCAAGGTTGAGTTGTCAAAGAAGCAGGAATTAATGACGCAAATGATTAGTGGAGACCTCTCAGCTATGGAGAAGGATATATATTTGCATATGCTCGCTAGTTTTCCTGATTTGTTCATTACTTCATATGAAGAGATCAGAGGGTTCAAGGGTGAAGAGATGCATATAGAGCTGAAAGAAGGTGCTAAGCCAGTGCGACAAAGGCTAAGAAGGATGGGTCAAGAGCAAATGGAAGCCTTGCGGATAGAGGTGGACAAGTTATTGAAGGCAGGGTTCATAGTTCCAGTGGAGACCACAGAATGGGTGAGTCCAGCTGTAGTCAATCCAAAGAAGGATGGGAAGTGGAGAATTTGTGTGGATTTTAAACCCTTAAACGCAGCCACTAAGAAGAACCCATATCCTCTTCCATTCATCGATCAGATCTTAGATTCAGTGGCAGGTTATGAGAGGTACAGTGTGTGTGATGGTTTTTCAGGCTATTTTCAATTGAAGATTTCTCTTAAAGACCGCACAAAGACGACTTTTATTACGCCATGGGGCTGCTATTGCTACACAGTATTGCCATTCAGGTTGTCAAATGGACCTTCCTTCTATCAAGAGAGAGCAAATAGGGTGTTGGAACCATTCATTGGTAGTTGTGTTAAAGCTTTTATGGATGACTTCTGTGTCTATAGCAGTAGGGTTGATCACCATGAGAAGCTGCAGATGGTATTGGCTCGATATGATGAATGTGGAGGACAACTAAATCCAAAGAAATGTCATCTAGCACAGCCAAGGGTGAAGTTACTGGGCCATATGGTGTCAGAAAATGGCATTGAGGCTGATCCAGATAAGGTGAAGTCTATTATTCTTCTTCCATCACCTACGAGTACGAAGCAATTGGCAACCTTTATACACAAAGTGAAGTACATGGCAAGGTTTATTCCATTGTCTTCTCAGCTTCTTTATCCATTACAGCAAGTGGCAAAGCATGATCCATTGCAATGGGATGACAAGTGTGAAGAAGTGTTTCAAGAGGTGAAAGAGGTGTTAGGGGGGTTGTCAGCCATGCAGGCTCCTGATTGGGAGAAAGTTTTTTATGTAAATCCATCAGTAGGGGATGATGCCATTGGAGCTATGCTATTGCAAAAGGGGAAGGGCAGCCATTATATGAGGCCAGTGTATTGTGCAAGCCGAGTGAAGTTGGTAGCGGAGAGAAAGTTATCGGAAGTAGAGCTAGTGATGGCCAGTGTAATATTTGCTTGTCGACGATTTCGTCATCACTTGCTACCACGGCCTTTTGTTTTCTTAACGAGTTATGCCTTTTTGCCACAGTTAATTAATGGTACTAACATGTCAAATGTGGTGAAGAAATGGGTAATTGAGCTGCAAGAGCTTGAGTTCTCTTTGCTAGTGGAAGATAGTACAAGGGCTACCCTAGCTGATTTGTTGACCTACAAGGAGAATCCCCTTATTGTTAAGGAAGAGGTGGTGAGAAAGGTAGTTGAAGAAGTGCCACAGATCAGCAATGCACATGTGTTGTTCTTTGATGGTTCATACAGAAAGAGCCACGATGCAACTTTAGGGGGTATAGCACTTTATGATCCAGAGGGGAAGCTAGTATGCAAGAGAGGGTTCAAATTGGATGCGCATAGTAACAATGAGGCTGAATATGCTACATTGGAAGCCGGATTACACATTTGTTTGAAGCATGGGGTTCGAAGGTTGAGCATAAAAGGTGATGCCTTGTTAGTGGTGAAGCAAGTGCTGGGTGTGTGGAAGAGCAAGAACACCTCATTGAAGGAAATGTGCTTCAAAATTAAAGGCATGTTAAAAAAGTTCGAAGCATGGATCATCAGACACATTGAACGTGCTCTAAATGGAGAGGCACATGAAGCAGCTCAAGGCATGATTGGGGAGCTATTCGTGTTGAGGACCACTTTACCTCTTTATCATGGCCGGGAAAGTTTGGCTCAAGAAGAGGAGTTTTTGCTAACAGGAATCATTCCAAAGGAGATTCAGAAGTCTAAGAAGAATGGCTTTGTGCGTAGAGCATACAAGTACAAATTGATTGGTGATGTCTTATACATGAAAGGGGCTGATCTCGTGTTGAGACGTGTACCTTGGCGGGAGGAGATTTACAGAGTGTTGGAAGAGAATCATGAAGGCGCATGTGGTTGCCATTTTGCTCTAAAGATCACCTTGCATAAGATTTTGCAAGAGGGGTATGTATGGCCTAGTTTGCACAAGGATGTTCACCATTGGTGTAGGTCTTGCAATAGGTGTCAAGAATTTGGGAAGAGAGTGTTGAAGCCAGAGCTACGAAAAACCATTATGGCGTTTGATGTGTTTGAAAAGTGGGGGATTGATGCAATAGGCCCGTTACCTATCACAAGCAGGGGCAAAAGCTATATCTTGACGGCAGTGGACTATCTCTCTAGATGGGCAGAGGCTATAGCAGTAAAACAGATCACTGCAAAGGATGTGGCAAAATTTGTGTATGATGAAATATGTTGCAAGTTTGGGGTGCCATTAGAGCTACTTTCAGATAAGGGGCCAGGATTTAGAGCTAAACTGCTAGACTTCTTATGCACAAAGATGAAGATTAGGCACCAGCATACCACTCCTTATTACCCACAGTGTAATGGATTAAATGAAAGATTCAATGGTGAGTTGGTACAAATTCTTTCTAAAGTGACAGAGCACCAAGGAAAGAATTGGGATTTGGAATTGCCTAGTGCATTATGGGCTTACCGTACTTCGGTGAAGACAGGTACAGGGTTTACTCCATTTCATTTGGTGTATGGAAAGGAAGCACTATTGCCTGTGGAGGTAGAGTTGCCTGCGGTCAAGATGTTAGAGAAGTTTCTTGGGCCGCCTAGTGATGCATTCAAAGAGAGGCTCTTGCAGTTACAAGAGGTCCAGTTGGATAGGATGAGCGCATTGGAGCATTATGGGCAGATGCAGGATAAGGCTTTGGCAAAGATAAATGAAAATGTCAAAAGTAAGGGTATCAAGAAACATGACTTGGTTTTGCGCTACAACAGCAAACTGGACAACACCTTCCAAAAGAAGTTTCAAATTAAGTGGGAAGGCCCTTTCAAGGTAGTGGAGTGTTTCCCGAATGGTACATATCAGTTGGCTAACTTGGATGGGATTTTACATACGTCAAGGGTAAATGGATTGCGTCTTAAGTTGTATCATGCCAGGTTGATGATGGTGGAGCAAGATGAGTTTTCTGAAGAGCGAGTGATGTCTGTGAAGGATGAGGAGACCTGTGATGCGGCGAGTCTCATATCTCTCTTTGCTGCTGCTGATCATGAATGATCTAGCAGGCTAGGGGTGGGCAAATTATGTCAGGAGTTTTTTGGAGCAGGGAATTGCGCATATGTACATACACATGCATGGTGCATGGAATAAAGGATTGCCCATTTTCCAGAGCCAGGTGGTTATGTGGGGCCCACATGTGTACAGGTAGGACAGCATGTACATAGTGCAGCGATTTTCACTATTAACAATACTAGTGTGTTTTTTCTACAATAAGGAGGAGTTGGTAGCGCATAAAACTTCTCGAGGAAGCTATCCGCGGGCCGACGACGTGAGGTCAGCAGGTGCGTCAGATGGCATCTAGTGGCGAACGAGGTCAATATTTGCACGCGGATGAGGACGGACCCAACGTGGGTGTTTTCTTGTGAGAGTTATGCAGAAAGGTCATCATTAGGAACACTTTTTGGGGCCACTTCACGTGGTGGCGAGATGCATTATTGAAAAAAGCTGAGTGCCAGGTGTGCGAATGCTGCAAAAAGGTGACAACTATGCACTGCGAGGTCAGTTTTTGGCCTGTTCGGGGTCCGTTTGAGGTCATCTAAAAGGCCAAGGGTGCCCAAGTAAAAAAGCTAAGTGTGGGAACTGAAAAATAAGAGAGAAGACCAGAAAAAACGTGGAGAAGAGAGGAGGAACAGCCGCAGGTGTGCTTTTGCTCATTTTGGAGCCTGTTTTGGCCGTAAACTGCTCATCCGAGGTCGGATTTGAGCACTTTGACATTGTAGACTGGGGTTTTGGGCCGTTCCGGACGCGATGGCGCTGTCCATTTTGCCAAATTCCTCACTCTTTTCTTGCTGTTTTTCTGTGTAAGTTTCTCCTATGAGCGAAGTTTCTGCTCTAGTTTGTGATTGTATCTGGTATCTTTTACCCATATTGTGTGAGCTGTTTGCCCCATTGGTGTTGGCCCAAGCTCATTTGTATCTAAACATCTGAAATTCTCCTCTTTTGAGCTGAGTTTTTTGGGTGTGTGTGTGTGTGTGTGTGTGTCTGTGTGGAGTGGGCAAGTGGATAGTTTCTCTCCTCTCACTCCAGAGGTGTGTTCCCTGTCTCGGCCAGGTGTGTTGTGTAAGCCGAGTGGTGCCCCATAGTGTGTGTGTGTGTGTGTATCTTCCCAAGAGTGTGTTTCGGGTCGTTATAGAGGTGCTGTGTGTGTTTTCATCCCGCTCACAACGTAATTTTTCAATTTTCTTGGGGACAACCACAATGGGTGACACCCAAGACCGCATGTGGAAAGATATTATGGCAGTAGCACTAGCATGAGAAGAAAGTCTCCAAAAGAAAAATGCTACTCTTAAGAAAGAAAATGAAGACCTACGGCTTTTGGTAGCCACCCTACAAGAAAACCTTAACTGCAGGCAGCCAGAGTCTACCCAGACGGATGATCATGTCCACGGTGAACAAGGTGACCAAGGAGACACACAAAGAGATCCAGGAAGACACCAAGGACAACCACAAACAAAACAAACCAACTCGTCATCTGAAGTAACACACATTGCACCTCAATGTGGTTGAGAGACAGGAAAATAGCAAGCTGCAATGTATACTACTTAAGAAGCTCGTGAGACAAGTACTGCTCCAAAAACAAGAGCAAGAGGTACAAGCGAGTTTATAGTGCGTGAAAATCTAGAGGAAAGGATACACCACTTGGTAGAGCTAGCCATCACTAGAATGAAGGGAAGCACTAGAAAAAAGCAATGGAATATGAGATTAGAATTCTCCATTTAGTTAATCTAATGATCTCACTTTTGGTGATGAAATTGGTGCATCTTGCATTTTATGTTGTGGGCTCTATAAGATCACTTTGTATGACAAATATGGATAGAATACAGTTGTGGATTTTAAGGCTATTTCAAATGCAAAACTTTGGTATGCACGTTTTGGGCATTTGAATTTTGTGAGTTTGCTGTGTTTGCAAAAACTTGATATGGTTGCTTCTGTGTTGCCTCTTGAAGCACCTGTCAAACATGTTTGTGAAGGCTCTATTTTGGGTAAGATGCAGCATTTGAAGTTTCCAAAGGATGGTTCAATTAGGGCCACATGCAGGTTGTAGCTTGTGCATAGTGATGTTTGTGGGCCCATGTAAACTCCATCCTTGGGCAATTACCTTTACTTACTGACTTTCATTGATGATTACTCCAGGAATGCATGGGTGTATCCACTTAAGAAGGCAAAGTCTACAAGGTTCTTGTGCTTCAAACAATTTCTGGCTATGGCTAAAACATCTCAAAATGTACTATGGGCACCCTCCATTCAGACTGAGGGGGGAGTATATGTCTCATGAATTCAATGCATTTTTGGCTATTCATGGGATAAAACCCAATGTATAGTGCCTTATATGACTCAACAAAATGGTGTTGCTGAGAGGGAAAAAGGTCACTTACAAAAAGGGCATGATGTATGTCAAAAGTCAAGCTTTGCCGCATTCCTGGCTTGAGGCCATCATGTGTTCCACTTATGTCCTTAATAGGTGTCCTACGAAAGCTTTGCAGTCTATGGCTCCATATGAAGCATGGAATAATAGAAAGCCTTCTATTGAGCACATGCATGTTTTTGCCTATTTGACATATTATGCTTTGGTGCCACAAATGCAATGCAAAAAATTGGATGATAAGGCCTTCAAATGTATTTTTGTTGGTTATAGTATTGCAAGTAAAGGTTGGAGGCTGTATCATCCGCAAATAAAGTGTATCTTGGTCTCATGGGATGTTGTCTTTGTGGAAGATTCTGTTCAACCCTTGTTGTCATGTACTAGAGATACTAATGTAAGCTCATAGGACATTTATTACACTTTGTTGCCTCTTTTTAGTGGTGTAAGTTCAAATGTAAATTCCAATGAGGCAAATATATAGTGTATGGGGGTTTCTGAAAATGTTATAGATCAGCCTATATTGATGCAGATGTACTTGATGAGGAAAGGGTTGAGAATGAGCAGGCTAGAGGTATGCCAAAAATGCTATTGCATACTTTTCATGACAATAAATTGGATGGGGCCTTTGTCTAGTCATACTCATTCATGTTCTAGCCATGCATCATATTGGTATGCTTTGGTTGTGTCTAGCTTATGTGATGCTGAGGAACCTCTATCTTTTGATGAAGTACAAAATTCAAAAAAACTGGACGGTTGTATGCAATTAGAATATGATGCACTTATAGAAAAAACGAGGCTTTCGCAACAGTCCAACAAAAAGCACATTGTATGTAAAGCGTGAGGGTGATATAATTCTCACTGTGGACCAATGGACTTAATGAGAGACATATGTTTGAATTTAAGGCTGATTTGAAGGCTACTTTCAAGACAAAAGATTTGGGGTTGTTGGATCATTACTTGGGTTTACATTTTAAGCAGTGCGATGGTGGTATTTCCTTGTGTTAGACAAGTTACATAGAGACATTAATATGTAAGTTTGGACTAGAGGATTGCAAATGTATTGCCACTCCCATGGAAAGAAGTTTCAAATTGAGTCTTTATGATGCTAGTGATCCTGCCAATGACATCACTTGTTACCAAACTATTGTTGGCTGCCTTATTTATGTATACAGCACGAGGCTAGATATTCAGTTTGGAGTCTCCTAGGTCAGCAGATTCATGAATAGTCTAGGGTCTAAGCATTGGCAAGCTGTCAAGAGGATTTTTTGCTACTTGAGTGGCACTTTACATCTTAGCCTATTTTATCCCAAGGTGGGATCATTGCCTCCAAATTTACATGCTTTTTTGCACTCAGATTGTAGGCATAGAGGAAGAGCACTAGAAAAAATCAATGGAATGGGAGATTAGAATTCTCCATTTAGTTAATTTGTATCTCCTAAAGCCAATGAAAATCAATGAAGAGTGGTATACTTGCTCACTCCCAATTCCTCTAATCCCATAGGAATGTCTTTGCAGGAAATTTGCCATCAAACAGGAAATACCTAAAGCTCAATTGAGCAAGCAACCACCAAAATGGAGTATGTGATGGCTTGAAAAGCATCCTCAATGGAGAATTCACATGATGAGGGCACCCACTCCACTCGAGAAAGATGTCACTTTTTGCCTAGTTGTACAAGTTAGGACTTGGATTCAGCATGAAACACTACAAAAACGACACTACAATTGGTTAAACTACCCAGCTCTGCCAGGGCGCACAGACAAGGAAAGACTAGATGAGAAGTATATGCTCAATACTCTCACCGTAGCTGTCAAGAAATATGAAGGGCTTCTCAATCTTTCTTGTCAATGCTCAGGAAGATATGCAGGATGATGGATGCCTGTATCACAATGTACCATAAAGCGTGAATCTTTGAAACCCATGGCTATCATTTTTGGAGGGAAATAGAGGCTTGGTCTACGATCTCAGAAGCAAGTGGATGAACAAATTCTACATGGCTTCTTTGCACGCCTAGTATTTGTATATTGTTGGCTGCAACATAGACATTATTTTTCTTTTGGCATCTCTGCAGACTTAGTATTGGGTAGTTTCATTGAAATATCCTTATAGTCTGTTGAGGGACCTTTGATGTAGAGGCTGTTGTTGTCAAATGAGATGACTTAGTTGCACGTGTCCTTCTGTTTGGACTTCCGCTCTGTAGAGGAAGAGGTATGGTTTTCTTGGACTTTTGCCTTGCCTTTGTCAGGTGTTGATAAGCATCAAGTTGTGTTGACCTGGGAAGTTTGAACTTTGTCTTGCGGTTGACATGACCTAGGTTTGTCTAAATCTAGATTTAACTGAGCAATTTTTTGTGCCTCTATTTTTTTTCATATGATTTAGATTCCTCTGCAAAAGGAATCAGCCTCTTTTCTTCGGTAGCAACACTTACCATTGCCTTTCATTCACATTGCTCTTTAGAGATCTTTATGGTCATCTTTTGATAGACGTCTTGTGCTTGTTGCACCATTTGCTCTTGATTGCTCAAGTCAGTCCTAATGTGTGTCATCTTTGACTCTTCTTTTGTGTTATTCTCTTGCAAGACAATATTAGGCATTGACTTTTTTACCGCTTTTTCTTTTTGAATCAAGTCATCATGTGAAGATAAGAAGGTGTCAATTCTTTGGCTATGAGACTTAATCTCTCTGTCTCTATCAAATTCCTAAGTAGATCATGGACCAATGATTTTTTTGTGATATTATCATTGGTTGGTGACTTCATTGGAATTAGGTCCATGACTGCCTTGACTTGCTCTTCCTCTTTATCATTCAAAGATTATTTTTGCATCAACTTTCTTCGAAATTGAATTGTCTGCTACATCCGTGTCAAAATTTATGACCTCTTGCTTTAATTCTTTCAAGCTATTGGTGACCATTTGATGTAGCTGATCTTTTTTGACAGCTTGATTTTCTATCAAAACATCATTAATTCCCTTAACCTCCAATATCCGTGTCATAAGCTTGTCCCTTGTGTCCTTTGATAGGATTTTATTTATTTTTGGGGAACCATTCGGAGACTTTTTCTTTAGTACTTCATCTGTTGCTTCAATTACAGTGGCTTGTCCATGCTGCTTCATTTTTTCTACGTGTAGCCTGACCGGGCAATTGGGTATTAAATGGTCAATTTTACATTTGTAGCATTGCCCATTCATCTCTAGTTGTACAGTATCTGGACGCGGTAGCTCTCCATAATATTGATGATATTCATTGCCCATAGCATCTTAGAGTAGGTATGTCATTTGGATGACATGTATGTACTTGAAGACCTTTACTGATAATGGTTTTGCCTTGGGGTCTTTATCTTTTTCCACTATTGCATCTTCAGGAAGCTTGTAATAACTTCCATTATTACCCTAATAGATGGTCGTTTCAACCTTTGTTCCTGTGACCAGCTTCAATTCTTGGTCTGTAACAGCATGTTTTCTTTCGAATGTAGCTTTTGCATAGTCCTAGGACTATGTTTTCTACTTGATCCCCCATGTGGCTTCTATTGTTTGTTAAAATTTAAGAGAGTATTAAAACTCTATATTGATGTTTGCACTTGATAGGGTTGCCTTGATGGCAGTAATTTAAGTGGAGACTGGCCTCCTTCCATCTGAAAGTGTTCCTTATTTGTAAAAGGCATCTTACTTATGACATATGTGATCATTTCTTGAGCTTTGTCAACTAGCTCTACTGATTGAGCTAGGTCTTTGTGAAGTTGTGCTAACACTGTAGCTGGTACTTCTCTTGATTGTGCAATTGTTTGTGTTGGTACAATGTGTGGTGCATGTGCAGTGTTTTGTAACTGTGGTTCTTGTGTTGTGGTACTCACTTGTGTATTGAAACAATTTGATCAGTGTTTGTGTGCATGCACAGTCTGATCATATGTTAGTGAAGGTCTAGGATTAGTACTGTGCACTATTCTGTCATCCAATGACTACATAAGGGACTCAGTGTGGCAGATTTTTACCTTATTCGGTATCAAATTTTCATGTGTTCGACGCTCAATTTGGGCTTTTGGTGTTGTAGATGACAAGATGAAATCTACAGGTTGTACTGAGAATTTTTTTGCAATAAAATCTAGATAATAGCATCTTCCATCTATAACATAGCTTCGGTCCTTGATGCGCTTGGCCCATAGTATTCTTGGAACTGTCTCGCCAACAGTCATTACTCCAATCATTTAAATCCATCTCTATCCATGAGAATCCAAGTAGATTGGATCTTTCCATCTTATTTCATGCATCCATTTGAGTGCTATTGATTCCGGCTGTACACTCACTTTTGAAGGTGTTGAAGGCAACTTTTGTTTACATATAGCTTCAAAGAATTCTTTCCTGCTCACAATGGCTTCATTTTTTGGCAAATGGCTCATGGTAGGCCGCGTCATTTGAGTGGATTTCGTGGTTTGAGACACCATTGGAGTTGTATTTGAAGCTAACGATAAGCTCATTACTAACACGTAAATATTACCACTTGTCAATATGTATCTTTGACCTAACTTTGAACCATCTTCATGAGCTATGAAGTATTGATCTATTCCTTCCGTTGCTTCTTTAGCTGATTTGGAGTTGTACCATCTACCTTCCACATCTCTATAGAGACCGCCAAAGTTTTTGTCCATCAGATTGGTTTTTATCAAGTGCACGGTGCCTTGAAAATTGTTAACTTCTGGAAGATCTTCCCTAGACATCATATATATGTCTAACTCAAAACTTGGTCTTAGCTTCATGTACACGGATCCTATACAATCTTTCATTAGGTTTTTTGTGGATTGGTCGTGCTTGTAGCTTTGTTTACTTCCACAACCTGTATTGTTGGACTTTTTAGAGGATCTTGCTTGGACTTTAGATAGAAATTTTTTGCATCATCCATATAGCATGGAAAATCTTTGAAATGACCAGTCAGCTCTAGCATAACACCAACTGGTTTGATTTTCATTAATGAGCGTGAAGCACCATCATAGTTTCTTATCAATTTCAAGATTCACTACTAAAATTTAGCTTTGATTCCTGCTCTGACGGTCACTTGCAATGGCCTGATTTCTTGTGGTTGTAGCAGTAGTTGGTAAGTCACTCACCATTGTACTGCAACGACTCCTGGTCTGTGTAATCCCTTAGTGTTAAGCAATTGTGTAATTAATTTTGCAATTAATTTGCAAAACTCTCGATTGGTGGTAGCAATGTAAAATATGCACTGTTTTAAAATTCTAGGGTCGAACTGCCTGTTGATTGCACAATTATGGTGTTTAATTTAAATCAAAAGCACCACGCAGGTGACTATAGGTCATCCTAATTTTAAGATGTGTATCTCTTCAAAATTTTGATGTCTTTCAAAGTCCAACTGGTACCAAAATTCCTAGCACGCACTCAAAGTTAGTTAGTGTGTATCACAATTAGTGCAATCTAGCTAGGAATTGTGCCTGATGCACTGATTTATAGAATTCTATATCTTGGGTAAATCGTTCCTAGCCAGTGCTAGTTGTGCTTCTGGCATAGTCCACTTTTGAATTTTGGATTTTGGCCTCACTTAATACTACTCAATGCATGTGTGTGTGTATTTTTTTATTCTGGTTGGACACTCCTATCTGCTCTTTTATGTTCCGTATTAGTTTATGTTCCCTATTAGGATGAGTCGTAAGCTTGAAGAGAGAGAGAGAGAGTATGAGGGTTGGCAAAGAGAGTGGTGGAATGCTGGGAGTTGGCAAGGGATTTTGAGCCTCGAGGGTAGTGGGACGCGGGAAGACGTGAGACGCGCTGGCGAATGTGGCTCTGTAGAGAGAGATAGGGAGAGCTGAAGAGTGGAAGCATATAATGATGAGAGAGAGAAGCGTCGTAGCATGCTCGTATGAAGAGGCGAGTGGTGGAGCCAGAGAGAGAGAGAGAGAGAGAGAGAGAGAGAGAGAGAGAGAGAGAGAGAGAGAGAGAGAGAGAGAGAGAGAGAGAGAGAGAAGGGTGAGAGCAGCACTGTTGCAACCTGCAAGCCCGTGGAGGGGAAGCGTATGATGTGTAGGGCGGTGGCGTGGAAGCGAAGAGAGTGTGAAGGAGAGAGAAGAAGAAGTGAAGAGTATAATGATGTGTGTGTGTGTGTGTGTGTGTGTGTGTGTGAGAGAGAGAGAGAGAGAGAGAGAGAGAGAGAGAGAGAAAGAGAGAAGGGTGATAGCATGCCCGTATGAAGAGACGAGTGGTGGATCCGGGGAGAGAGAGAGAGAGAGAGAGAGAGAGAGAGAGAGAGAGAGAGAGAGAGAGAGAGAGAGAGAGAGAGAGAGAGAGAGAGAGAGAGAGAGAGAGAGAGGGAGAAGGGTGATAGCGGCGCTCTTGTAGCTTACAGGCCCGTGGAGGGGAAGCGTATGATGTGTAGGCCCGAGCTGCAGCCAATTGGCATATGAAGAGACTTGGTGTGTAGTGTCAGGGCGAGGGGTAGGCAGAGGTGCAGCAACAGGCGATATTGAAGAAGTCATAATGGGTAGGGTCGGTGGGAAGGGCGGCGAGCTGCAAGGGCCAGAAACGAGCAAGCTAACAACAAATAAATAACTAATTAATTTAAGACCTAATTAAAAATCAAGAAAAAGAATTAGAAATAAAACTAAACTAAACTAATTAAGACTAACAAAAATATTCACAAAAATACATAATAGCATATAAAAACACACAAAACTTATGCAAAAAATACAAAAATAAAACAAGATTAGAAGACAATAATAAATTTTAGAAAAACCACTTTTAGAAACTATACACACTCAAAAACATTAAAAAGACAAAAAACTTTGAAATAATATAAAAAATACTAGAAAACAAAAAAAAAGCCTCGACATGGAACGAACTCCAAAAACTTGCCAAAGTTGCGCTCTTGATTTTGTACGGAACCTCCTGACACTCCTTGGATTTCCCAAATTAGTCAATTTATAAATTTTCTTGGCAGAAATTAGCAGTGACAAGTAAAATTTAGCAATTAATTGCTAAAAATTACTAGAAATAGCAAAAAATTACCTTAAAAATCTCAGAAAAATTCTTGATCATTCTACCATCCTTTATGCACACAGTCACGCAATTGAAATGCAAAAAGTAATCAATCAATGACCACAATTGCATAAGAAATCATTCTTTAAGCACCAAATTACGTCCTTTTGCACACAAATCAATTCGAAATTGCGCTTAAAATTAGTGCAAAAATTACCAACTCCTGGATGTTAAATAAGCACTATCAAAACAAAATTTCTCATCAAATAAACATCGAGTCCCGGACAAATCTCACGATTAATCAACACCAAGCACGCTTTAAGCATCAAATCATGCGCATATGCATATTGAACCATGTTTGACCAAATTTTGACAGAATTTCGGCATCACAACGGAAATAAAAACCATAACCATAAACCAACCAACAATCATAAGCACTCGATGCTTCACATAAGCAAATTCAAGACCAAAACAGTCCCAAATTGCACCAATTTAGGCACTTCCTCCTACACACAAGTGGGCATGGTCGGCACATAGATTTGCACATAATTTATGACTTAAACCTACACATAAAATCAAAAAATTAGCATCAAATTCAGCACCAAAATTAACCACCAAATCATCGATTAAGCACTTGATTAGTGCTCAACACACAAGTATGTGTGTGTGTGCGTGTGCGTGTGTGTGTGTGTGTGTGTGTGTGTGTGTGTGTGTGTGTGTGTGTGTGCGTGTGCCACTCCCCGTAGATTCACCTACACACAACCAACACAAAAATCAATGTGTAGCAATGATTAGCATGAAAATAAACACGCAATTGCAATGGGCATGCATCAAACAAGCGATTCAAGTCAGCACTTTGCAAAATGCTCAAATAATTAGTGAGTAATTAATAAATGAAATTAGTGAAAATTAGTGATTAATGAGTGATTTTGGCTACAATTTGCACACAAATGGAGTAGGATATGAGTACATAGTCATGTTTTCCATACTCCTAACTCACTTTCTACTTGTGTGTAGCACAAAAAACACTTATCAATCAACAGGAAATTAGCATCAAAGCTAGGCAAAAGTAGTGAAAGTTAGTGAATTAGTAGGTCAAAACTAGTTTGAAAATCATGAATCTAATGATCTGTGTGGGGTGTTTTGTGAAGTACAAAGCATAACCAATGCTAATCCAAGCACAATCACACTAATTACCACTCAATCTACCAACACACATAACCAAATACCAATGAAAATTAGTGAAAAATAGAAAAATTAGTTTCTTCTAATCACTCCAATTGCACCTCTAGCTTAGGCAATCGATCTTCGGCAGCGGCGCCAAGGATGGCTGGCCTAGCATAGTAGAGACACCAACATAACATCAATATGAGAATTATGATCCGCTAGGGCATGGAAACACACAAAGAGCTTGCACGTGCCATGTAGAGGATTAGAAGGTGAAACCTACACATAAAGTGAGCTATGGAGAAGGAATGACGATGCTACAAGGATTAAGCACACTACTACTCCAGCATTTGGCCTAATCTCTCACACACAATCCTAATCATGCTCATTGGCCACTAATCGATAATTAACCCTACTCTTAATCAAGCACACAAGGAACATAGATTAGCATAGAGTGACCACACACACTCTACACAAACCTACACACACATAGGAGCATACTTAACAAGAGAGAAACATGACTAAAGAGAGCATTTAATCTTAAAATCAGCCACTAATCTCTCATTAATCGAGCAAAAGATTACAAGGATGAGTAATTGAGAGTAGAGGTTAGAATTTAGCTCTTGTACAAAGCCAAATTGTCCATGTGCGCAGTAGAGAGGTCAAGAACTTCATAGCCATCACCTTCTTCACAAAGCTTATCTCAAATGCATAAGAGTCCCTTTCACATTGTGCATTTTGATTTATATACTCACTAGGCTTTTTAGAAGTGGCCGGGCGTCCAAATGGCTAGACTCACTTAACCTAATATCTACACTACCTAGGCCCTAAATATAGAACCATGTTTACAATTTGGATCTCGTGATGAGCCCAAAACATAACTACAACCCTCACTTGCGGTCATTTGTCAGGAAATCATAAGAACTTAAGTGACCGTTGTTGGTGACATCACTTCATAAATAATCGTTAATTCCATGTCTTCTCTGCATCTCTTGCTTGTGTTTGCTTCATCATCATCTTTAATTCACATCAGCATCATTTGGCATCATTACCATTTACTAAAAATAGTAACCAGCTTGTTTAAGTGATTTGTTGGCCACTATTAACCTCGCCAGTTAACAGCCTCTAGCTATCTATTTTGATCACCTATTTGAACTTGAGTGCATCAATTGATACCCTTTGTTGAGCTAGTACTGCTCACTCTTTGGCACTTTGATGTGCTTGTTGATATTGATTTTCTTTTTGGTCTAGGGCAAGATTAATGCTTTGGGCTACACTCTCATGTACTTTCCTGGCCATCACTTCTTTCTCATAGAGCTCTTTGTACTTTGCCAGTGATAGCCGACTTTCAAAAATCAAAAAAAAAAAAGGAGCCGCATGGAAACCCCCCCCCCCCCCCCCCTCCGCTCTCCCGTATTCTTACACTCACCCTTTACATTCCCCCCCCCCCCCCTCCCCCACCCCTTCTTAATATTCTTCCCCGACCCCTCCCCCTTTTCCCCACCCGCTCGCCTCACCCTCCCCTCGGCTCATTCCCCCCCCCCTTTGCCCGCTAATATATTCCCTCACTCCCACCCATTGACTTGCTTCCCTCCTCTCGTCCTCAAGCTCCCATGCAAGACAGTAGAACCTCTCACCCCTCTCTCTCACCCACACATCTCCCCTACCCCACTCCATTGCCAAACCCCCCTCCCCCTTCATTCACTCTCTTGTCCGGCGGCCCACAAGGCGCGGCCCTCCTCCCTCTATTCCCTCACACTCTCTCTCTCTCTCTCTTATCAACACACCTCACCCCTCCCTCTCCCTCCCAATCTCTCTCTCTCTCAGCCCAGCGCGGACCACCCTCTCTCTCCCACTCGGGCGCTCAGGCCGCGCAGAAATTCTCTCTCTCTCTCCTTCTCACAGACAGCGGCAGTAGAGCCTCCCTCTCTCTCTCTCACCACACACACACACACACCATCACCCCCCCCCCCCCCCCCTCTCCCCTTTGGTGATGTGCACAAGCCCACGACAGCACCGCTCTCTCTCTCCCACCCAGGCGCTCACGCACCACAGCAGACCATACACACACACACCATACCTACACACACACACACACCGCACACACACTCACGCTCTCTCTCTCTACCCCATCTTCCTCCCCCATCCGCCTCGTGCAATTTGACAGACAGCCGACCGTCAACCATCAAAAACATATATAAAAATTACATATATATATATTTAAGCCCCCTTCCCATGCACGTTTTTGCGCACCCACATACATATACATACACACACACCCGCCCTCATGCACGAATACATACACACACACGCATATACGCACCGCACCACAAATAGGAAGGAAAAAACGATTACGACATCGACGGATAAAGAAGAAGGATCCAAAGCACGCGCCACCAACAACAAAAAGAGAAAATGCGCCGAAGGCATGCCCCGGCCGACTCCGAAAAGAAGTACGCTCGACATCGACGCACCGACAGCACACCATTTGCCGGCAACACGCAACCACGACGCCATTCCAGTAATTTATAGGTTATTTTCATCATTATCTTCAGTTTTCACCCGAGCCATTGTAAATTTCCAATTTTTGTAAATATCCTCTCTCTAGGTGATGGTCACAAAGGCCCACCTAGAGATTCCCATCTTTTAATAACCTCCCAAACAAAGCAAGGGTCAACCACACCGGGCCCACCACCTACTTTGTCTCCCCGATTAAGCTTAACCTAACCACACTGGGATTACCATAATCGAAGTAGCCAACACCTATAAATTGGCACTGAGAGGTCACTATCGGGGGGGGGGGGTAATTCATGAGGAGCCAAGCATTTGGTAGAGTGTAGTGGGAAGGATTGACACTATCACCATCGTGGAGAGGAGGCTTGTGTGTTGGGTTTGCCTTGGGAATTACACCATGCGAAGGGAACCACATCCATCTCTCGACTCCAATGGTCGATGTACACATGTATGCACGCTCTTGGTAGTAAGCATTCACAATCATTGAGTCATCTTAGAGAATGCACCAAGTAGGTTGCACCACCTCCTCTCCCTACCTCTCTACCACCACGGCATGCCATTTTGTAAATATTGCAGAAATAATTCACCCTCACACCCCCGAGGGTTTTCATCATTTGCAAATCTCTCTCTCTCTCTCTCTCTCTCTCTCTCTCTCTCTCTCTCTCTCTCTCTCTCTCTCTCTCTCTCTCTCTCTCTCTCTCTCTCTCTCTCTCTCTCTCGGTCTCTCAATGTGTAAGTTTGCGGTGTTCATATCATCGTGGTTTGCATCCTAGCCGCTCAAAGCTAGGTGGTGCCCCCTATTCACTTTACCGTAGCAGGCTCGAGGCGCTCCATTCGGCCCCCATCGTTTTAGAGGCCGTCGGGGTTCGGGGTCCACTTTGCGTCCGTCATTTGGTGCCCCCACTAAGGAGGGCTTTTCTAAGACCCTTTAGTTTACAATGCTGAAAGTGACGCTCACTATCAATCATGGACGAATGCCTGAAGGAATTTTCTAACTGGAGGACGGAAGAAGAGGAGACGAAGGAGGCACTAGCCGCCTTCATTGAGGTGCTACTGCCAGGCTGTAGTGTCGTCAGCATTCAAGAGGTAAATTCTCCATCTCATGTCACTCGTTCTAACTATAAATCGAAATCACCAGGTGGGAGGTTGGTGAAGTGCCGTCACTGTTGTCAACCAAGGCACATTGTCAATGAGTGCCAGCAACGAAGGCACCAAAAGGGCTGAAGTCATCTACATCGACATTCATCGCGAAGAAATCATTCACGTCAAGGAAGAGAAGCAAACGGTAAGACCTCTTTTCCCTAAAGAAATTGCAGTCAAAGATATAACTCCAAAGTGGCCTAAAGGGGTTGCTCGAGCCAAACGCAAGGAGAAGATAAGCCAGTCTGGAAACACATGACCATGAAGGGAGAAGCATCTGGCCAAGCAAGTGCTTCAAGCTGAGAAAGCCGGGTTGTACCCACTTTTTCAAAGAAGAAGTCATCCGAAGCTAAGCGGCGGAAGGTCGCCTACTGATTTGCACGACGCATACGAGTGCTACAAATCCACTTCGACAATCTGGAAGAAGAAGTGGCAAGAAGATTCCCATGTCCTAGAGAAGAGTGGTTCAGCTACTTCTCTCGCTATTTTAGGAAGCAAGTAGAGGACCTTCCTCCTCTCCCTGTATAACTTATCCTGAAGAAGCTCTCTACCACGGGAGAAACCCAGTGGGCTGGGGACGAGAGTTGCAACTGAATGGAGTAGAATTCATGCAACACGCCGATTACAGAAATTACCTACAATTTCTATTAGCCAAAAGGCTGGGAGTGGTCAGACGCGTCGCCATCACCCCGTACGTGTTGAGCAACGAAGGAAAGGTAGATCCCATGAAAGGCGACGACCTCTTGTGGATGTGCCGACTCATCAACACTGGCACGGTAAGAGTATAAGTAAGTATTCCACCCTCTGTGCATGATGGAAAACGGGCCAATGGCATTTCCGTTCAGATTCCTGCAGCATATGCATGTGAATATCTATGTAGTAGGAAAGTCTTCTACCACAACAGAAGATCCTATACCTATTTGGTGCGGCAGTACTAGGAGAAATCCTCAATTCTCCGAACCCTATCATTCTCCCCATATTAGATTACCATCATTCCTTTAATGTCTCTATTTTTATCTTGTTTTAACCTATCCATCCACCCTTATAAAAAGCCGCTATGAGCCACTACTGTTAATGTAAAAGAAAAAAAAAGATTAAAAAAAGGGTTTGTAATTTCTTGAATCACCACCATGGCAAGCGTTTCTTTCCCCACGTTCAGTGGAAAGAAGGGAGAGGATCTCTTCACCAACTTTTTGGATGATTTCGACATTGCTTGTGTCGTCTCCAACAAAGATGACGACGTTTCACGACTTAGAATTTTTCCTCTACTGATGAAGGTAGAGGCCAAGTCCTGGTATAATGCATTGCCCCAGGCTACCAAGAATGCATGGGATGTGTTAAGGGCTGCTTTTGTAAAGAGGTTTGGTGGAGGCACAACCTCGGAGAAGCTATGGCAGCTATACTGACAAAATTAAAGCAGGGAGGCCTGCTAGAGTATGCCACCTACGAGTCAAAATTTGTGGACTTATGGGAGAGATGGGTTGCCACACTGGAGGAAGGCGAAGGAGCGCATAATTTCCTAAAGAAGGACCGTTTCATTGCTGGTCTATGGTCGCCCCTTAGAGAGAAGGTGAAGGGAAGGTTTCCTACAACATATGAGTTGGCACTGCGAAGTAGCCCACCTTAAAGACAAGAAGTTACGCATACAAACAAGAATAAACGAGTCAGAGGAAACAAGCTCGGCCCCACCAACCCCAGTGGCTGCAACAACCAATCATATAGTCCAACCGCAAGAGGCATCAGAAGAACAGCAAGACCTGCTGAGCCACATCACCACCCAACTAGAGAGTTTATCTGTGCATCTCGTGCAGCAAGGGCATGCATCTGGAAGAAACCCAGAACAAGGAAGGGGACAACAAAGGCAGAACCCAAAGTACCATTGTTACAACTGCGGGGAAGATGGCCATGGAATGTACTACTGCCCACACCCGAGGAGGCAGAATTTCAATAGAGGGGGGAGACAGAATCAGATCTCTCCACCAAGAGCAAGACCACCACCACCTAGGCAGCCAGGACCAATCCCACCGGTCCAAGTCCTTCGACCACCTGTACAACAACAACCACCACCCCAACCTCTCATTCCGCCACTACCCCCACCACCTGCTGTGAACCAAGCGGTGAGTGTTATTAGCTTAGAGGCTAAAGAGAAGGTGAAGGTAGAAGAATCAGCTCGAGAGAAGCACTAAGGAAAAGCGAAGGTAGAAGAAGTGGATGCTATGGGAGTGAAACGTGCGAGGCACGAGGCATCTCAAAGAGAAGAGAAGATGAAAGGGAAGGCCGAGTCTAGGAAGCAAGCAGCTAAACCGCGGCGGAAGATAGACATTGTGGACTTCTCACTAGGTGAGTATGCAAAACCCTATGACTTAGTTCAGGATGTGTTAATGCAGGGCCCGAAGATAACTTGGCCCCAATTACTCCACCTTGCACCCAGAATGAGGAGGCAATGGATGAAAATGGTAAGTACCAGGAAATCAAGACCCAGGATAGCTGGGGCTATCTCTGGGAGGGATCTCGACGACATCTTGCCAACCATGGACGCTCACATCAAGGGGCAATGGATTTCAAACGTCTACATAGATGGTGGCGCGCAAATATGCGTCATGAGTGAAAAGATGATGCACCATCTAGGTCTAGAGGTAAGTAGGCCGACACCCTGCCGAGCCAAGATGGCAAACAATGTAAGAGTGAAATGCATAGGCATTGTAAATGCGGTTGTGCGCTCCTTGCCGCACTGTCAAAGCAAGGGACTTGCCGATACACCGTGTGCAAGCCACAAATGGCTCCGAGCACACAACAAGCCTAAACTAGCAAGCTCAAGAAAGCAAAGGGTGTGTCACTCACCGCTCTACGCTCGCCTTCTATTGCACAAATGAGAGAATGAGTAAAAATTAGGTTTAGTTGGCTTTTATATGAGTTCACCCCATTCACACTTGGGCGCCCATGCTTAGCCAACTAATCCCTTGAATGTCCCAGTTAGAGTGCGCCTCTCATCGACGATCACTCTTACCCTTTTCCTATTGGTCCGACAAGCCCGGTACCTGACTCTACCAAATACATAATACACGTCCGTCGTAGGTGATGGGGTGTCCGTGATCCGTGAGGGTTAACATGCCCCCCTTCCTGATGTAGATTCCGTCCTCGGAAGCTATTGAGTTGAAGCTTGGTAAGTCCGTGTTGTAGAGCATCTAGATTTGAATCTGCAAGGCAGAGTCACTGTTTTAGCAAGCGGAATTATATTGCCATAAATCATGAGGGGAATGTAAAGTACATGTGGAAATGAGTAAATGCAAGATTTATGAAATGTTAGACTGCCATTAAGGACAAATAAATTGCACTTTGAGTAAATTAATTAATCAAGAGTTTTGAGCTTATGGGTGAGTCTTTCAATTAGTTAGCTATGACTAAGGTTAAAACAACTACTCTAGTACTAGCTAAGCTAAGAAGATTATCTAAATGCAAGATTCCCTAATTATGCTTTTCAGCTTTGATTAGCCAACTCGCTCTCACAACTGCAAACAAAAGCTTGAAATGTTAACTGTAAGCTCAATGGAAGTCTTTTAATAAATTTTTTTTAAAAAAAATACTTTTTTACTTTGGGTCACAATCATGTGACGTGTGTGCTTATTTTGTATGTCACCTTGGAGAAGGCATCAAATCTAGAGGATACATTAGTGATGCCTATTGGAAAGAGGACAAAAGTGCTAAGTGTAGTCACCTTGGAGAAGGCATCAAAGCTAGAGGATACATTAGTGATGCCTATTGGAAAGAGGACGACAAAGGAAAAGGAAGGAAGAAGTGTCCCAGGTCCTAGCAAGAAGAAGGTAAAGAGCCTTGAAGGCGAGGATGTCAAGGCCAAGAGGAAAAGGAGAGCTCGTCGAAAGTTTCATGTTTCAGATTTTCCACTAGGGGATGGGCAATTAAGCTATGAATTGAAGGAGGATCTGACGAGCAGGAAGGCAGATGTTACTTTTGGACAGCTTATAGAGATGGTGCTTAAGCTAAAGCGACAGTGGAAGATGGCGGAGCCCAAATGTGCGTCATAATACACTCATGCGTTGAGAAGATGGGTCTCACAGTGGCTGGGGTGTCAGGTTTTCGGATCAGATTGGCAAACCATCAAAAAGTAAAATGCTTGGGTGTTGTAAAGAGCTTAGAAGTGGAGGCATATGATGCAAAAGCAGTGGTTGATTTTCATGTGATTCCAGCAGGGTTGGGAGCATATCCTATTATATTGGGCAGACCATGGTTACGTGCAGTGGGAGCTGTTCAAGATTGGTGACATGGTACGATTAGCCTCTATGGAAAGACAGGTACCAAGAAGCTTTATAATATGGACACAAGGAAACGATTAGAGGAGCTTTATGAAGATGAGGATGATTCTAGTGATGAAGACTCTTCCACGGTGACAGATGAGGACAGTGATAGCACTACCAGCAATGATGAGGATGCTGATGTTGCATTTCTTTTGATGGATAAAGAAATCCAGGAGATTGGTTTAGTTGCATTTGCGAATGAGGTTGAAGATGAAAGTGAAGGGCCTTTTGAAGTGATTGAAAGGCTGATGCAAACCAAGGTTGAGTTTTCAAAGAAGCAGGAATTGATGACACAAATGATCACTGGAGACCTCTCAGCTATGGAGAAGGAGATATATTTGCACATGCAAGTCTATGCCAAAGTAATTGATGATTTTCTTGATGGGAGGTTGATAAATGGCATCTCTACAGGTTTTCCTTGGGAACCAGGTGAAAGTTTGATTAAGATTTTGATGCAAGGAATGCCAAGTGTTTTTGTGTGGGATCCAGGTGGAATGAGCATCTACTAGTGTTGCTGCTGTTGAGCATGAATGCTCTAGCAGGCTAGGGGGTGGGCAAATTATGTCAGGAGTTTTTTGGAGCAAGGGATTGCACATATGTACATACCCATGCATGGTGCATCGAATAAAGGATTGCCCATTTTCCAGAGCCAGGTGGTTACGTGGAGCCCACATGTGTACAGGTAGGACAGCATGTACATAGTGCAGCGATTTTCACTATCACCAGTACCAGTATGTTTTTTCTACAATAATGAGGAGTTTATAGCGCCTAAAACTTCTTGAGGAAGCTATCCGCGGGTCAACGACATGAGGTCAGCAGGTGCGTCAGATGGCATCTAGTGGCGTCAGGAGGGCAAACGAGGTCAATATTTGCACGCGGATGAGGACGGACACAACGTGGGTGTTTTCTTGTGAGCGTTATGCAGAAAGGTCATCATTAGGACCAATTTCTGGGGCCACTTCACGTGGTGGCAAGATGCATTATTGGAAAAAAGCTGAGTGCCAGGTGTGCGAATGATGCAAAAAGGTGACAACTATGCACTGCGAGGTCAGTTTTTGGCCTGTTCGGGGTCCGTTTGAGGTCATCTAAAAGGCCAAGGGTGCCCAAGTAAAAAAGCTAAGTGTGGGAACTGAAAAAATAGAGAGAAGACCAGAAAAAACGTGGAGAAGAGAGGAGGAACAGCCGTAGGTGTGTTTTTGCTCATTTTGGAGCCTGTTTGGCCGTAAACTGCTCATCCGAGGTCGGATTTGAGCACTTTGACATTGTAGACTGGGGTTTTGGGCCGTTCCGGACGCGATGGCGCTGTCCATTTTGCCAAATTCCTCACTCTTTTCCTGCTGTTTTTCTGTGTAAGTTTCTCCTATGAGCGAAGTTTCTGCTCTAGTTTGTGATTGTATCTGGCTTATTTTACCTATATTGTGTGAGCTATTTGCCCCATTGGTGTTGGCCCAAGCTCAATTGTATCTAAACATCATAAATTCTCCTCTTTTGAGCTGAGTTTTTTGGGTGTGTGTGTGTGTGTGTCTCTGTGTGGAGTGGGCAAGTGGATAGTTTCTCTCCTCTCACTCCAGAGGTGTGTTCCCTGTCTCGGCCAGGTGTGTTGTGTAAGCCGAGTGGTGCCCCATAGTGTGTGTGTGTATCTTCCCAAGAGTGTGTGTCGGGTCGTTATAGAGGCGCTGTGTGTGTTTTCATCCCGCTGCCATTCTTTTGGCGCCCCCACGGAGGATCTTCTTCGAGTACCTTCTGCTTCGAGCTTCGAGCTTCGGGATTACAGGTTACAGGTTACAGGTTACAGGGACAGGTACAGGTAGCTGGAGTACAGTGATATACTAGCAGTGATGTCACTTGCAGTTGTTGTGGGTATGCATCACTTGGCGCCTATTTGAGCGCATTGTCTGCTGGATTGTACGTTACTTGTGGAAACTGCCATTGTACGCATTTGTGGAGCCATACTTGGTTGTATTTGGCAGTCCCAGCCATTTCTGAGACTTGGTCTAGAAGATAGTCATTTCTGAGACTTGACTATACGCGATTTGCATTATCCTTCGTGTGAGGGTCGATAGCGTGAGGTTTTTATTGAGCTGGGGGATTCTCAAATGTGGAGATCCTTTCGGTGATACAGGTAGCTGGAGCACCCTTTTTGTGACCTCGCCATAGGCTATGTACTAGTGAGTCCTATTTGATGCTCGGGTTCTATTGTTGGCAGTTTATGCATACAGATACAGTCTATATTTTGGGTTCTCATTGCTCTATTTCTGGGGAAATTCTGTCGAAATTTTCCCAAGTTATGATGGCTGGTTTTTTGGTATTTTGAGCCATTTATGCTGTTATGCTGCTGAAATTTTGGCAAAATCAGAGGATAAGACAGGTGTGCTTTCTTGGGAGCTTCATGGTTGGCTTTAATGGATGATCAAAATGGCCCTCAGTTCACTCCTTTTCATTTAACTCAAAGAATTCAGATTAATGTTCATCTGTCCAGGAAGATCTTTTTCCAGCAGCGCATAGTCTTTATGTTTGGGCCAAGAAGATTGAGAGAGATCCTGGAATGTCGTTTGCCTGTTGTCATTCCGATGATCAACTATGAAAACTCATTTGATGTGCATGTGTTTGTCCTTATCTAAAGCTGAGCTCCATTGAAGTTTCTGGGGATTGGGTAGTGAAAAGTTATGGGTTCTTGCACGTGTGTTTGAAGGGGTTCTCTAGCCATGGCTTTCTCTTATCCGGAGTTTCATGGAAGAAGTGATGAAGATGTGGAAGAATTTTTGGAAAAGATGGAGGTTGCCTGCATTAGCAACCAGATTCATGACCCTGCGCAGATGTTACGCCTTCTCCAAATTTGTTTGAAGAGTGATGCACGAGTTTGGTCTAAAGCATTTGAAGAGGAGTTGCGTGTGGCTGATCCACCTGTAAGGTTGAGTTGGGACAATCTAAGGCATGGATTGGAAGTGGAGTTTGTGAAGATAGAAGATCCTGACAAAGTGTGGCAAGAAGTACAAGGTTTGGTGCAGAAGGAAGGTGAGCCAGTAGATGCGTACATACGTAAGTTTTCATTGGCATGGGAGCGAATGTGCAAGGCTTTAGCACCACAGGTACCCCCGCCTGACATGATGAAGAAGGACAGGTTCTTGGCTGGTCTTTGGGAGAATATACGTTGGAGAGTGGAGCTAAAGAAGCCTAGGACATATGAGGATGCACTAGAGGTAGCAAGGAACAAAGAGTGGAAGCTGAGGAAAATGATCCAGTTAGGGGTGGAGTCTTTGCCCATGAGGTCTGAATTTCAGCCTATAGAGTCTTTACAAGGGCGCATGTCAGGGGTTCATCATGAACCAGTGGTTCTGTTACTACTCAGGTTATGCCAGGAGTGGTCACTACAGCAGTGCAAGATGATGGCCTAAGGCAAGACATGAGGCAAGTGGTTGATTTGATGAAGAATCTCAGCTTAAACATGCTAGGTCAAGTGGGGAATAATCGAGGTCGAGGGCGGTTTGCAAATCAGCCAGGAGGTGAAGAGAGGCCTAGGAATGGTGTTGGACAAAGCAATGGTAGGTTTTGGAGGCACACGCCCACATGTTATAATTGTGGAGAGTTGGGTCACATCAGCCCGCAATGTGATAAGCCACCAAGGATGGGGGGAGACATGTATCCATTGCCAAAACAGGTGCTAACTAGGTCGCATGATTATGGCATCGAAATTAAGGGAGATGAAGGAACCAGCGGATTAACCCAGGAGGAAAAGGGAAAGACAAAAGTGCTAAGTGTAGTCACCTTGGAGAAGGCATCAAAGCTAGAGGATACATTAGTGATGCCTATTGGAAAGAGGACGACAGAGGAAAAGGAAGGAAGAAGTGTCCCAGGTCCTAGCAAGAAGAAGGGAAAGAGCCATGAAGGCGAGGATGTCAAGGCCAAGAGGAAAAGGAGAGCTCGTCGAAAGTTTCATGTTTCAGATTTTCCACTACGGGATGGGCAATTAAGCTATGACTTGAAGGAGGATCTGACGAGCAGGAAGGCAGATGTTACTTTTGGGCAGCTTATAGAGATGGTGCCTAAGCTAAAGCGACAGTGGAAGAGGATGGTTAACCCAATGGAGAAAGAGTCAGAGAGAGGTTCAGTGAAGGTGTTGGCAATGGACGAACTACCAGACATTTGTCCAATAGTAGATGTGTGGCATAAAAGGAAAAATTTGGGACAAGGTTATGTGGATGGCGGAGCCCAAATATGCGTCATAACACACTCAACATTTCAACCAATCAACATTTTTGTATTTTTGGCGTATCAAAAAATGTTTGAAAATAAAACTCAACCTTTTTTCTATTTTAGTCACCAAAAAGAGAAGGTATCTCTTATATAGCCTATGCCCTTTGGGAAAGCCAAAAAGGGAAAACAATAAATCGTAAGTCACTACAACAAAAACAAGTGCCTTCGACGCATATTTTGATGCGAGCCGTCAAAAAGTGCGTCGAAATCTCCATCCTTGTGAAACCGTCGAAATACGCATCCATATCTACGTCGAAAGGCACCAGGTTTTGACGCGTATTTTGATGCCTGTATCGAAGCGTATTTCAAAGACCATATCAGAAAAAAAAAAATCTTGGGCAGAGAACAGGCAACCTAACCTGTGCCCAGTGAAAAGATGGACACAGCCACAGCCAGACTGTCTGTCCTCTACCCAAGAATGCGAGGAGCACAAAAATTAACCGTGCTCCCGCAGAAATTTCCGCAAAGTTCCTTTCGTTTTAACATAAACTTTAAAAAAAAAATCAAATGTATATGCCTCCTACATGATATCCATGTAGGATTTTACATGAGATTAAAGGCACAACTTGGTGGAAGAAATGAAACGCACTTTATGCAAAACCATAACCATAACGAACTTCATATATAATGAACTTTGTACAAAACCATAACCAAATTAAAACCATAACCATCACCATATTGATCAAAACCATAACGATAACCATAACCATAACCATAAAGTTAAACATAAACATAAACAAAACAATAACCATAACCATAACATCCATAAACAATAAACAATAACCATAACCGTATCTATACAAGAAAGAAACACAGAGATGTGTCTGTGTCTCACAAAACATATATAAAAATCCACGAATGATTAGCGCATCAGAACCTGCACATAAAGGGACAAGTCACAAAATTAGTATGATATTACTTCACATATACTCAATTAATTAAGTCAACTCACACATATTATTTGTCTCGATCAAACGTCTCACCTCAATCGATTAGCGAGACTCTAAGGCCTCCTATTCTACAGGCTCTCCTGCGACAACAAGGTCATTCAATACTTCATAAATGCCTCTTCGATATCCATCTGTCTCCTAGCGAAAGGTGTCGAAGCCTCAAATGTGCCAAGATGAGATGTGCCCCTGGTCGTCCTACATACCTCCGTGGCGAGACGCTGCTGTCTGAACCTCGTGTCCGCTATCTGCTGATCTGCTACCACGACTCATGTGAGATGCCCAAAGGCTTCAGCGAGCCCTGCCTGAAATCCGGATGAGCTGCATCTCAACGATGTTTCACATACTGACGTACCCACCTCTCCTGTATCCCTAGGTGTCGAAGCGGCCGTGATGGGAGACCTCATAGGCGTCGCACCCATAGGCGTCCCCCCCATAGGCGTCGGACCCTCAGGTGTGAAGCTCGGAGGCATGGTACCCATACCTCTGGCTATCCAATACTGAGACGCATCTGCCATCTTAGAGGACGTCATCCATGTGATGAAGCCCCTAAATGCATCCGCACTTATAGAAGCAAGATCTGGTGACTGGTCTGCCATACTAAAGTCATGCACAAAGAAAGTAAAAGAAAGCGTCATAACATCTTTGTTTAAATTAAGGAAGAGCTTAATTTTAAATCAACGTCTTCTCACAAACACTTACAGACCTCGACTAGTGAGGCATCATCCATAAGATATTGCACCGTATCATCGTCTATCTCTAACTGCAGAGATAACTCTGTCCCAACTCGTTTTGTTGGATTGTCTTCATCCATTGCATCTTTATCTACAAGTGTCATATCTGCCTCGTCTGCATCATCCCTCGTATATCTGTCAGCTTCCTCTGCCATACCTTCGTCCATCTCATCTAATGTCACATTAGTATTTGCGTCTTCTGGTCAACTTTCCTCCAGGATATCTTGCCCTTCAAATACTTGTTTATTTCTTGAAGCAACCTGAACCACAAACCACCATTGTCTCTCTCGAGGGTCCAGTACAAAGACCACTTGCTCGCAATGTTCGGGGAGAGCAAACGTGTCACTCGCATTTGTCTAAACCTTTGAAGAATCTATCTGCACAAGCTTGTTTCCATCTCTGCGTACAGTTGCATTGCGACCAGAAGTAATCACCTTGAACCATTTCACATCCAACAAAAACATCTCAAACCGTCTAAAGATGACTTTCAAGATATCTGACACGAGACCACAGTAATCCAGGTTGCTAGTACTCTCATTCGTGTCTCTGGACGACATTCGACGAGACCAAGCTGACCTTCGTGCAAGTGATGCCCATCTGGAAGATAACGATGGTGGCCTTGATAAATTGTCTTTCGAAGCGAGGCAGAATAGCGCACATCCAAAGACGGCCCGCAAATTGGACATGCATTATATCCCGAAGTTGTAAGCCCTGCATATATTAAATCTTGATTCAGTACTACACGAAGTGCTTGCGAAGAGCGAGAGTTTTGTAAATCATCCACCATTAGCACCGTATCCTAGCCAATCATGCATAGTCCACATAAGAAGTCCATGGATCCTTGCATGCTGTTGTCCTGCTAGTTCAACCGTATCTGCTATGTCGATCCCGTGCCATAACTCTTGGAGCTCGTCAACTAGTGGTGCAAGATAAACATCCATGTTTTTTGCCTTGAACTTACCAGGCACAATCAAGCCTAATATCAAATGACCCTTCTTGATGGCAAGCCACAGTGCGAGGTTGTAATTGACAAGGCACATATGCCAAGTGCTGCATGACGAGCTTCTCAAGCCAAATGGATTGACTCCATCCATTGCCATTCCCAAATGAAAATTGTGTGGTTCAATCTTAAAATGTGGCTAGGTATCTTCAATGTGCCTCCAAGCCTTTGAATCAGTGGGCACCCTAAATGTTGCGTCAGTGGATCTATTCGTAGAATGCCACCGCATCAACTTTGCAATGGAACCACAGCGAAACATGCTATTTATCCCCGGAATAGTAGGGAAATGCCGCAACACTTTAGCTGGCACTGACTCGACAACGGCATCTTGCTTGTAGCAAATTGATCCGCACTTAGGACACGACAGACAATCTGCAAATTCATTGTGGAAAAGAATGCAATCATTTGGACATGCATGAATCTTCTTGTAGTCCAAGCCAACTGAGGTCAATAGTCGCTTTGTGTCTGGCCTGGAGGGCGTTATTTCATTGCCAGTCAGGAGTAGTTTCTCCCGCAACAACCTGTTTAAGCCACATTAAATTAAAAGCTCCCCAAGCACGTCACCGTTGTAATCTCAAAATCTCTTTTGTAGTTACGTACCTAAATAAAGTAGTGACGCTTGCATCTGACCACCCGTACACTGACTACAGATTCACAAACGACAGACAAGTACGAAGCACATATATTTTGGCAACTTCATAGATTGGTTGATGTGCCAACTTTCTCAATATGTCTTCAGGAGATAGGTGCACGTCTTCTGGTATTGCTTCATTAGCGTTCTCCTCGCTTGTCTGGAAGAAGGCATCCAGCATCTCCTCCATGTCATCGTCTTCTGTCTATAAGCCCTCCTCTGCTTCCATCCTTGGATCTAGATTGGTCGGACCTTCATGCATAATCCTTTTTCTCTCTCTCTCTTAGATGTAGGTGTTATGTCACAAAAATCAATGCCCGTTTCGTAGGAGTTGTATCGTAGATTCTGTACGGTTTCTCTAGCAAACTCTCCGTACTTATGCACATGCTCATTACATATCCTACGCTTGCGCAGGATTTGATACTTGTAGAGCATACACGAGCATGCAATCTTTTCCTCCATGTTAGTTGATGACATTGCCATCTACAATGATTATGAATGTTGTTTCAATATATATACTCCTCACAATGTAAACTACCTCGCATCCTCTAGCCTTGCCCGATCTTCGCACACCTCGGTTCAAGCTGTACGGAGATCAAGACCATCGGGTCAAAATTTCATCTTTATTGGTCAAATCCTATATGGGTAGAAACATACGTGCTCTCCCAAGTGTACATGACAATGCATGTGGCGGACAAAACCCCTTTGCCTCTTTTAGTTCCAAAGTTTCTTCTAGACGGAGAGAGAGAGAGAGATAGAGAGAGTTTTTGTGCTTTTCACACAATTGATCAGCCAAGCTAGCTCTTTCACGCTGACTTTCTCTATCTACTATCTCTCTCTCTCTATCCATCTCCATAGCTATCTCAGGTTAATTATATCTCTTTCTCTGCCTCTATCTCTGGCTCTCTTGCTCTATCTTTACTTCTCTCTCTCTCTCTCTCTCTCTCTCTCTCTCTCTCTCTCTCTCTCTCTCTCTCTCTCTATTTCCCTATCTCACTCTATATATATCACTCCCTATCTCTCTATTTCTCTCTCTCTACATACCCTATCTCTCTTTCTCTACCTCTATCTCTGGCTCTCTATCTCTATCTTTACCTCTCTCTCTCTCTTTCTCTCTCTCTCTCTCTCATATATATATATATATATATATATATTTCCCTATCTCTCTCTATATATATCACTCTCTCTCTCTCTCTCTCTCTCTCTCTCTCTCTCTCTCTCTCTATTTCCTATCTCTTTGTCTCTGTCTCTCTATATCACTCTCTATTTCTCTCTCTCTCTCTCTCTACTTCCCTATCTCTCTCTCTCTCTCTCTTCTCTCTCTCTCTCTCTCTCTATTTCCCTATCTTTCTCTCTCTCTCTCTCTCTCTCTCTCTCTCTCTCTCCACTTCCCTATCTCTCTCTCTCTCTCTCTCTCTATTTCCCTAACTCTCTCTCTCTCTCTCTACTTCCCTCTGTCTCTTATTCTCTCTCTCTCTCTCTCTCTCTCTCTCTCTCTCTCTCTCTCTCTCTCTCTCTCTCTCTCTCTCTCGCTACCGTTTTTTGACCTAGTAGACATCAATTCACTCTTTTGACCATAACTTGCTCATCCGAACTCCCATTTAGGTGATCTATAGCCTCAATTGAAGAGCACGAAGCCCTCTACGCATTGATCAAAAGAAATAATTTTTATGTGTAATGGAAGGTTTTTCTGTAACAGCATCTCAGAACTAAAAAAACTATCAAAACTTTTCGTTTTTGCTGTCGACTTGAAGGCAATGTCATACAAAACTCGCAAGGGTGAAAAAGCCACACTCGCCATAGAGAATGATGCAAAATCTCCAAGGAATTTGGATGCAAATCCAACCACATCGTCTACAACAACGGAAGCAATGATCGTGGCTTACTTAATCTCGTTACAAGAAACCGTCAACAAGCAAGGTGAAGAGTTGTGCGCACTTGCAATGGAGAATGGCACTTTAAGAGTTCTTGTTGTGGAGAATGATCACCTCAAGGAGGTTCTTGAAATGCAAACAACACGCTTGATGCATCTTGAGAATGAAGTTCAAGAATGTAAATGCTCTCTTGTTGACATGAATGTATTGAAAGAGCGCTTGAGCAAAATTGAGAGTGATCATGTATTGAAAGAGGAAACGATAGATACAATACAACATTATGTATGTGAGATGAGAAATGCATCCAAATCATGGGCTGATATATGTAAGGATAATGTGGTTTCTACATCTCCTATCACGCAAGCCGTTGTCCAAGCAAAGAATGTAGAGAATGTGGAAACTCAAGAATTGCAAGAACGACAAAAACGCTCAAAGAACATCATCATTTGTGGAATCGAGGAAAGCATGGAAATTTCCCAATTTCTTGCGGTTTCTATTGAATAGTTTTTTGCTACACACTTTGGCATGTCAGGAATCATGGCTTATGGTGCACATCGAGCTGGAAAACAAGGAGTCCCTTGCTTGGGAGAAAGACCTATTGTATGTACCATGGCTAATGAGATAAAGAGAAAGATCATCCTTGACAATGGTTGGATCTACCTCAAAGGAACGGGTAGTAATGTATATGAGGATCACACTCTTATGCAACAAAATGTACGTCGCAAAGCATATGCGGAAAGAAGCAAGAAGGTTAAGGTATCATCTCAAGAAGAAAAGCCACTTGAGGAGGATGCAAGTCCACCCAACAAATAGGGACACATGATCTATGAGACCTACTCATGCTTGCGAATAAGATTTTGGAACTGTAACGGGTATCCATGGAATGCGGGAGTTGGCATTGATGAACTTACCAATGACTTCGATGTGATACTTCTTGTCGAAACATGGGAGCATGATGCACAACGAGCACTACAAGAGGTTGTGTGCTCTTGTGACGCTGTTAGCGACGGAAAATACATTGGGTTTTTATAACCCCCGGCGTCGCTAAAACCGTCGCTACGAGCGTCGCTACGAGAGCGTCGCTATAGGCGTCGCTATCAGCGTCGCTATATAGCGACGCATATAGCGACGCCTATAGCGACGCTCTCACAGAAGACTATAGCGACGCTCATAGCGACGCTACAGAGCCATAAATAGCGACGCTTATAGCGACGCCCGAGAGAATATTTTTTTGGTGGCAGGGCATTGAATGCCCTGCCACCCATCAACCATATTGTACTTGATTCACTTTTTAAAAAAAGTGCAAAGGTAGATAAGAGACCCAAAATAGTCACCCACAAGACGCATTGTTTGCAAAATTGACAATTGTACACATCATAGGCAAAATGAATTGATTGGCAAATGTAATAATGACAATTGTACAACATCATAGGCATAAAGAATTTATTGGCAAAAAGGAACTGCGGTGACAAATGTAATAATATACATGGTTCAAAAAGACGTATAAAATCCGTCTCATGATACATAAGCTATGAGAAACCCTAAACTAATGCTATCTAGCTACGGCTAAACTGACGTCGTCTAGTCAGACGTCTCATCGCGTCCAAGCGGCGTATCTGTCGGATTCTGCAAAAAAAGACAATAAGACAGTTTTCAGTAAATATAAACATATAACGACATTTATAAAACAATACAAAAAATAAAAAAGAGTAAACCCTAATACTAACCATGCCGCCGCGAGAACTGAGAATGTCCATCAGGGCGTTTAAGCCCTTCCTGCCTGCGTACTCGCGCTCGTACGGTGTGGGATCACGTCCTGTCATCGACCACTGTCAAAACATACAAAGATTTCATTATGTTAGAACTAAAAAACTCATAAACCCTAAACTATCGAACATGCATAAAGAGCAATGTGAAAAGACTTACAAAATCGGCCTCAAATGATGCCCATCCACCGCTCCCCAAGTGGTGCGAGCTCCCTGCCTCTACTCGCGCTCTGGCTGCATCCTTTTGTTGCTTCCACTTGTCGGGATTCTCGCGCGCTGCTTTCTTCGCATTCTTCCAATCTTCTTTGGCCAGCCAATCTGGCCTGTTCCACCCATTCTTGATTGCTTTTTGCACTTCGGAACGCTTGTGTTTGCAGTATTCGCGCATTCGAATCTTCATCAGGTCTTCATTGAAGCGCTGATCCCGTGTTGGAATGGGAAACTCATCATGAAGTATGCTGATGACTCTGTTTTTTAAATCACTTGGTACTTCACTCCATTTGTTTAGTATATAGTGTCTAAACAGCTGAGAGCAAAGACCACGCATGCGCGAGATCACCTTCTTGCCGTCATCATCCATGATGATGCCGCCGCTGATGTCGACGGAGTAAGGCAAGCCCTCTGGCCGGTGACGCGTGAACCTGGGTGTCCCGGCAGGGGTCTCTAGCGGCGTGTCGATGGGGGTACGGACGTCAGGTGTCTCCACCGGCGTCTGGGCCCCGAAGCGAGGAGTGTCGAGTGGGGTGGCTCCTGGCGGAGTAGGTAGAGGTGTGTAGCTTCTAGGAACAGTCAGCCGTGCAAAACCTGGCGTAGACGGCGATGCTGTGGCTGGTGTGGGGGCGGGCAAAGAAGGGGAGGGTAAAGAGCCTCGTCGAACACGAGGCGGTGTGGAGGCATCGGTGGCGGAATCCCCACAACAACCGCCACCGCCACCACTAGAGCGCCGGTGTCTAGACGAGTGTGACGCTCGTCTCGTCGACGCCGAAGCTTCGGAGCGCGCCGAATGCTCCGAAAGAGAGGGAGATGCGGATGGTGTAGGAACGCGCGATGATGCGCCAGAGCGATGACGCTCCACGTACCACTGTCTCTGCTGCGGTGACAAAGAAGAAAGAAACTCCTCATCATCCATACCTGCATTAAACACACGAATATTTAAACTTAATATTGAATGAATAGAGTAGACAATGACGCAAAGACCATTAAATACAATGACGTAATGACGCATATAAATACAATGACGCAATGAATCGAGTGATAGAAGAGGCAAGTCGAAAACTCAGAATTTTCAATCAAAAGATGTGAGCGCGAGTCTAAAAGAGCGTTATACACCATGGAAGGTACTTAGAGAGCCAGAGCTTTTACAGCACGGAGCAAAATTGTTCAAATACAATATTTGTGGCTTTAAGAGATCTCTCTCTTATCCTCGCATAACTCAGCATAACTTCCTATATCTATATAGAGCTCTCCGTTTAAACACATATCCTCTGTTTCATTTTGTAGCTCCTCTGCATGCACCCCATATAGAGTAGTAGCATCTTGATGCTCGTCTGGCACCACCGCAGCGGCTTCTGATTGAGCATCTTCTCTAATCTCCTCCATTGATGTCGTTGTGATTGGCACATGGTAGCCTTCATACGTCCTTGCACTACGAGGGGCTACCTCTATGACGTACCACCAGTTTTATGTAGACTTTGTAGGATGAAATACTACCTGCCAGAGCCACATAACTTACATGAGAGCTTTCAAGCACATAACTTGTAAAAGGGGATGTTAACTATTTATATACTTACTTGTTCACAATGCTCGGGTAGTACGAAAGTGTCTCTTAGGTCAGTCCATTTCTTAGTAGAATCCACCTCAAGAAAACCAGACTCTCCTCTACGCACAGTAGCGTTGCGACCCTCCATGATTATCTTGAACCATTGCACGTCGAATAAGTCGACAAAAAATCCTCTGTAATCGATCCTCAAAATCTCTTGCAGCGTGCCAAAGTAAGTGAGTTCCGCCACCACAGGATCTGCATCAGAGGAACGTCGTCGACTAGACTGTTCAAATTTTGCCATGATTCCACAATCTTGAGTAAAACGCTTTTTGTCGATTCGTTCCACCCTAAAATGTCGACCTTTACACCATGCTGCTGTGTATGACTTATACTACAACGAACAAAGATTATGAGTGGCCGTTCAAACGTTTATAAATAAAGTCACTTGCTAGTCGTACATTGCAAACTTACCTTGGTCGCGCAACCCCGAGAGTACTCCCACTCTTCTTCAGTCACTTCGTCACCGCATTGTTGTGCGCTTTTCAATTGGTTGTGCAACCATCTTAAGCTCATGAAGGTTGGTAGGCTCTCCAGAACCGCTGGATAGTGCATCGGTGGTCGTCTTCCCCGTCTCCACTCGATTCGTGCCCTTTGTCGCTCTTGCTTTGCATCCTCATATTATGAAATCCACTTTTGCATCACTGGATTGTGAAGCATGCAAAATCGGTTGATTTTAGCCTCTAGATCTTCCGTCATCTTCTTCTCAACACCGAGATTGCACATGACAATCCCAGATATGCGCTCATCATCTATGGTTCGCCATAGCGTGTCCCGGGATTTATCAAATCCGTCTAGCCACTCTCCAATGTACACTAGGGACTCTGATACCAACCAACCTTCTGCCATGCTACCCTCCGGACGTGCCTTTTGACGCACATATCCCTTAAGCGTTTTCATGAAACGCTCTAAGAAGAACATCCATCTGGAATGAACTGTGCCAGCTATTTCCACCTCATCAACTATGTGAACAAGAAGATGCACCTGAATGGTTAGCATTGTAGTAGGAAAATGTTTCTCAAACATGCACACAAGCTCCGCAACATTTAGTTTGGCGAATGGTATGGAGTCTACGTCGATCTCCTTTTGTGAGATCCATTGCACCAGCTTTGCAAGTTTGTAGATTGTGTTACGGATGTCGAGAGACAAACATCCCTCAATGGCAACCGGTAAGATAAACTGTAAAGTATGTGTAGCAATGATATTAAAGTCCCACATTTTATGCAATGAAATAAATTCCACTATGAACGTACCTGACACATTTTATGCCAATCGTGTGACTTCAACCGGTAAGCTTTCCTTCTTTAGTAAACACGTTCGGAGCGAGTGCATTACGGGTTGAAGACCTTCGTAGATTTGCATCTTCAGTGAGGGTGCCCTTACGTCCATTTCAGTCTAGGTCCACATGTGACACATGCTCTGTATCCGCTTGTTTGAAGCCCTGCATGTATACACATGATAATAGATCAACTATGGGAAAAAACAAGATTTACAGTGTCTGAGTGAGGAGTGTCAATAGATCACCTGAGCATTCTGCTAGCCCGGGATAGTCATGCATGGTCCACATTAGAATACCTCTGATCAAAGCATTCCGTCGTCTGTGTGTCGGCTCATATCCACCACCTCTATGCCAATCCACAATTGTTGTAGCTCTTCCAATAGTGGACGAAGATACACATCCATATTCCCCACTTTATATCGCCCTGGAACAATCAAGCTTAGCCATAGGTGCCCCTTCTTCGTAGTCAACCACGGGGGAATGTTGTAGTTGACGATGACAATGGGCCATACACTGTAAGATGTTGATCTTTGACCAAATGGATTTACGCCATCCATAGCCAGGCCTAAGCGCAAATTTCGAGCTTCCTTGGCAAAATCCGACCATGTTCCATCTATATGTTTCCAGGCTGCGCAATTTGCAGGAATTCGGAGCACACCATCCGAAGATTTATTCTCCTCATGCCATGATGCTAGGGCGGCCATGGACTTACATTCGAAGAAATGCTTGATGCGAGGAAGCAAAGGAAAATGTCGCAAAACCTTTTGTGGAATTTTTGTCCCGTGGAGATCTACTCGATATCTTTCGGAATCACATTTCGGACACTTCTCCATGTCTGTGTATTCCCCTCTGAAAAGAATGCAGTCATTAGGACAAGCGTGGATAGAATTGTAATCCATCCCCAAGTTTCGCAAAATCTTTCTTGCTTCATCTCGGGAATCTGGCATCACATTGTCAGCTGGTAGTATGTGCTCTTTCAACACTCTACACAACATAAAAATATGATACAGTCGTGTAAAAATCTATCAGATCATTATACATTTAGAGTTCTATTAAAGTAAACTAATTGTAATAGATCACCTGAAAAGCGCTGTGACGCTAGTGTCACTCCATCCAAACTTTGCCTGCATGTTGAGAAGAACCAGGAGTGCTTTCAATCTAGACATACGTGCTCCATTATACAATGACGTATCGGCTTCACTTTTCATATCATCATAGATAAGCCTTTCTGAATCCATGATCGTCTCGATCATTTCATCAATCTCGGGCTCATACATTGCCTCGTTGGGAATGTGCTCTGCATGATCATCCCCCGAGCTGTCAGAGGCTACATCTTGTGGCCTCACATATGCTGCTTGACCAAAGCGCCTGCGAACACGTCTATTGGGTTGCAAGATTGCTGCTTGTTGGCCAGCGTCAGAGTCCGACGAGTTATAATTGGCAACAACTCGATCTATAATAGATGGATCGAACTCGCCAAATTCGCGAATGTGCTGCAAAGAAACACGTCTTGTCCGTCGCACAACATGCTTGCATTGATTACAAGGACATAAGACCCTCGTTGAGAGATAGGTGTTTCGATTGGACGGTCCCACATCCTCGTCGCTACTCATAATGAGGATAAAAAACTTATAACCTGGACAACAAATTTAATATTCTATTGGCATTCTTCGTCTTATCTCTCTCTCCTCTCTCTCTCTCTCTCTCTCTCTCTCTCTCTCTCTCCTCTCTCACTCTCTCTTTATTCTCACAATCTCTAGTCATGTCCAATCCCTCCGCACACCACGGTCTAGAGGTGCACGGAGATCAGAACCACCGGGTTATAATCTCGTCTTTATTGGTCAATACCTATAATTGTGGGTACAAGAAATCTACACACCCACATCTACATGATACTGCATGTAGTGGACAAAATCCCTTTTGCTCTCTTTTCTAGCTGTAGCACTTCACTTCATCTTAACATCTTTTCACAGTAGATCTTTCACTGTTCGTCTAACTCTAAAACCCTAAACCGTAAGTAATTCTGCGTGGGACTCGATCTAAGTAAATAAGCGTAAATCTAAATAAACGTAAATTCTAATAAAATAAATCTAAATCTAATTTTAAACGTAAGTCTAATGACTAGAGGGTTGTCTAGATGGTCATTGTGTCGGGGATGTATGCACTCTTAGCCGCCCTGAATGATCCACCTTCTTCCCAAA